>NC_143199.1:24782084-25382084 GCF_051530095.1 Phoenix dactylifera | reverse complement strand
GACAAAAGAAGTTATATTTCCTTTTCTCTGCCCTGGAAGTCTGCTTGTATATCAAATGTAATAGGAAGTAATTAGTTAGGGGGGAAACCTAGTTGAAAGATTTTGATATAACTGAGCCATCTTGATACTAATCTGAATTTTTTGTCATTGAAACCTTTGTTGGGCAGATGAACCATTCTTCACAATAAGGGCTTTTAATTTTCTCTCTCCATTTTGGCATGACTACCTTTCCAAGTTAAACTAGCAAATTAAATATTAAATTTCACCCCCTCATATTTTGGATATTGTTTATGGTTCACTTGAGCCCCCTCTCCTCTTGTTCTAATATAAAATCTTGGCATTTGTGTTAATGTGTCTTCACTTTGGTTGCATTGGAGTGTTGACACAGGGTATTAGTAAGCTAATGGTAGGAATGGTGTTGGCACAGTGCAGGAAGAAGGTTATACGATTTGAATTTGAGTTTGATATGATAACTTCGGTGATGTTCTGTCATGGGATATTGAGCTGTGGACACAACATGTGATTCAATTTGTAGATAAAAATGTTCAAAATCATATGAAATTACGAAGTATTTTTTTTTAATGTAAGATTTATGAATAAAGGTTTAAGCACACAAATTTTATATTCACATGTACATGCATAAAATGTCACTCATTCTGTTTTGTATGTTGGACTTGCTAGATTACTGTATTTGACTTAACTTAATAAGTTATTGTTGTTGGTAAATGGAAAACAGTTTAAGCCAGTTTTTGCATGCTTGATGTGTGCTAGACTTTTTTTTGGGGCGGACTATCATGTAAAATCATCTCTATTCTGGAGACCATGTTATTATTGTACTCATAGTATTTCAGCTTTGTGATGATCATTTCATTTATATGATAAGATTCCTAATTTAACCTATTTAGATGCTAGTAGGAATAAAGAAGGAATGAAGAAGTTAAGAGAAGATTAATTTATTTGCTTTATATATATATACATGTCGATATATGTATATGCATATGTGTATGTAGTTTATAGTTTCAAAAAAACATTTGCGTAAAGCAATTAAGAGTGAACCAGCTTCTGCAATCTTCGAACTATATTGAGTTATCTAGGTGTGGTATCAGTTATTGTTTTAGATCTCTTTCTTCCAATCACCAAACAATTGCTAATTTATTAAGATGAAGGTATGTTTTCACTATTCTGTACAATAATCTGGGTTTGAAGTATAAAGTCCATGAAAGGTATCATAATTCTATTTTAATGTTTGAACCATTTTTCTGGTACCATAAGATTTATAACTTTTTTAGTCGATCCACTATTTTCCCTCTCCCACAATTGAGACAAATATGGTTCATTCTTCCTCATAATTCATTTCTATTATTTCTAGAAGTCCAGTAATATCTAATATGATCGAGTTTCTGTAGTGTGAATCCTCCATTTCCCTGACTATATATTCATAAATGATAGATAATTCTTTTTTTTGCATATTATTCATCAAGGTATTTTGCAGTTGCATTGTTGGAATAGTTTGTACACAGGATACAAGAGTACCTGACATGGAAGACTTGTGTTTGTTTGTGTATGAGAAGAACAATTTTGTGCGATTCATTATGAATTTCTGCCATTACATTTGTTGGCATAGTTTCTCCTTAGGATAGAGGAAAATCGGAAGTTCTTAAAATGGAAGACTTGTACTTGAGTCTCTGTATGAAAAGAATGATGCTGTCCAATTCTTTTCATTATGAACCAATTTTGGGGTATTTGCTATTCCTCATAACCAGAATGACCCCTGCCTATTGATGTAATATTGGAGAAGAGAAATAGGTGGAGCTTTCCTTCTGTCAGTTATTTAACTAATGGGCTCTCAATTGATGGTGCAGCGACTGGTGTAAAATTGAGATTTTCTTGGAAACCCCAAATTTTCTTTTGCTGGTGATTTTGTGAAAGGTCATGGCATATGAGTATTACTGAAATTTGGGTGTTCACTCTCTGATCGAGCGCAGGAAGATACTATCGACCAGGCTAGCAGTCAGGTTTCTTCTGGAGCTGACGAGTTTATGGGGCGCTCTGATGAGGGCGAAGTATGGTGACCTAGCAGCTCAGGATGCCATGCGTGCTGGACGAGGAGCATCTTTTATATGATGGGAGATTTGTGCGCATGTCCTGAGGGTGTTATTGGAGACTAGATGGGAGATCGGGGATGGCTTGACAATCAGAATTCTGGAGGATAGGTGGTTAGCTGAGGGCACACTGCAGGATTGGCCTACCATAGTTGATCACAGATGGCTGGAGGGTCGGAGGGTATGTGAGCTCATCGTCAGAGAAGAGCGGAGGTGGGACATGGATCTCGTTGGGCGCGTGTTTGGGGAGCAGCTGGCTGAGCGGGTTCTAGCTGTGCCCATCTCGGAGAGGGCGACAACTGACAGGAGAGTGTGGAGCATGTCTGGGTCGCCGATGGTGAGGTCCCGAGACCTCTCGGGGCTGGTCCTGGGTCTCTCGACCCGACAGATGGAGAGCAGATGGATCTGGAGGTTGCACATTCATCATCGGATCGCCTTATTCATCTGGAAGGTGGCCTGGGGATGCTTGCCCACTAGAATTGTATTGGAAAGGCGGGTATGAGAGTCCCTGCAGACTGTGTGTCTTGTCTGAAGGTGGAGGAGACCATTTTTCACGCCCTTATAGACTGCCCGCGGGTCAGACAGATATGGTGCTATGCTTCGGGTCAGCCAGATCAGTAGCAGAGGTGGTTGTCTATCGAGGAGTTTCTACGATTTTTGAAGGACTCGGCACGGGGATCTGTGTTTGAGGAGAGGGGGACACGTGCTGCCTATCTGGCCTACCAGTGTTGGCTGGATAAGAATACCCGAGTCTTTGAGAGAGTCAGCCCTCACCCAAGGGTGATAGCGGCTAGAGCCCTTATGCAGGAGGCTAAGATCACCGGCGTTGCAGAGGTATCACCTGAGTTGGCTAGGGATATCTGGGGCCCTCATTCTGTTCACACAGCGTCCAAGACAGTTTTCGTCTCCTGGGTGCCCCCATCCTCTGGTTTTCTCAAGGTGAATTTTGATGATAGTGTGGATGATTAGGGGAGATGCAGTGGCGTGGGGTTCGCTATCCGAGATCACGACGCCAGATTAGTTGCGGCAGGAGGCCGGCGGACTTTTAACTTGTCAGTGGTGTGTGCCGAGCTCAGAGCAACCTGGGAGGGCATTTTCTATGCGAGGCGGATACTGGGTGCGGTCCGTATTATTCTTGAGGGCGACTCGGCCACAGTGGTTGAGTGGATCCGGGGACGGGGACGCACTGCTGAGGATCGGCCGCTGATCCTTGAGATTCGCAGGTTAATGAAGGAGTGCGACTTCCACCAGGCTTCACACGTGTTCAGGAATGCCAACGGGGCGGCCGACTATGCAGCCTCCTATGTGGGCCTACCACTCCGGTGGTTTTGTTTGGATTGGGAGTGGGTCTGTTCCAGGACCATTACGTAGTGTTTTATTTTCTGATTTTGTTGGCCGCATTCACACATGCAGTGTGTGAGCCGCCGTTGCACCAAAAAAAAAAATTATTCCTTGTCTTTTTTGGTTACTGGTAGAGGTTGGGCTTTGGTGCAACGATAAGGTTGTTCTATGTGACCGGGGTGTGATAGGTTCGAAATATGGAAACAACCTAGCCACATATGGAGGTAAGGTTTTGTACACCTGACCCTCCCTACACTCTATAGTAGCACAAGCCTCGTGCACTGGAACATCCTTGTTTTTTGTTTACTAGGACTTTTGTTTTTTCTTGGATGGTTTTTTACCGTGATTAGAGTATAATTATGGAGATGTTGGACATGGCTTGTTAAGGAAATAGACCTAGCAATTTCTACATATCTTGAACATAACCAAATCCAATTGGATATGGTGTAAAAGGGGTGGAATTTCTACAAATTTGTTGCTATCTATGTGATAACTGTATCAGAAATAATTACTAAATGTTTGACGGGAGGGTAATATGTTGACAAGATTATTGTAGGCACTTAATGATGGTATATGTTGAGAGCAATTACTATATTTGAGTGTGATTTTGATTTTTTTTCTTCTTTTGAGGTGACTCATATTATCTGCATTCTATTACCATGATTCTGAAACATTTGTGGGGTGTTGAGTCTAGGCTTATCTCTTTACATGTTAATTCTTGGCCGTGTTTCATACCATCTTATAATATGAAGGGTTGTTATATTATTTTTTTAATATTATTAACATTTTCCTTATACTTTTTTCCCATGATTCTTTATACATATTTGTGTATTCATTTTAATATTTGCAAAGAGATATATTGGTGTATGAGCTACAAATCCTTATATTGATTTGTGAAGTTTACATTGTATTGCATAAGCTGCTTCTTGGAATAAGTAAATTTATGTAAGTTGGTTTTTTTCTGGTATAAGTATTTTTACAAAGTTATCTACCAGGAGGAAAAAATGACATCTTTGGTAGAGGGTCCAAATGCCTCCCACCTTCGTCCACAAGCCTACCAACCATCTATCTCTTCTGCTAATAAACGAAGTATAATTGGTAGAACATGATTAGTAATGATTCTAGTTTGTCCTTGTGATCTTTTTTTTTTCTTTTCTCTAGTATCTGTTTATAATAGGGAATGGTCATATATCATAACTAGTGCTTTAAATTAAGATTTAGGTTGTTCAGTTATAAAGACAATAGAAGATCGATATTCATTTATGTTCTTTGAATCAGTCTTCACTTGTTGAAGCTATAATTAATATTACATTAACTTTTTGAAATGGATTTGAAACAACAAAATAAATGCAGAACATTAAGACATGCGCTATTTGGATGGTCATTGGAAGTTTTTTAGAAGGTTTGCTTAGGCAGTTATGGAAGTTTGGAATTGAAAGATGAAAAATTCCTAGATTACTTAATTTTTGAAGTTGGTGTCGTGAGACAATGAGATTTACAGGGAGGAGCTTGTGAACGAGAGATTATTATGGTCCACCATACTAGTGCGCGCTACCCAATACTAGGATACCGTACCGGTAGTGAACTAATACTCCGTAAGGGTATAGGGTACCGGCTATGAGTACCAAAACTGGTACTATAAACTATGGAGACTAGCAAGGTATAGGGTAGAGGATTGGACTCTGCAAATATGGATAATTGTTATGGCAATCTATTTTTCAGAGTTGCACTAATGCTCTTTTTGTCACTTCTGTAATGCTTTGTGTGGATACAATGGAGAGGAGAAAAGAAGAGAGAAGAGAAAACAAAATAACCTTTTCTTCCCTTGTTTGGGGGAAAATAACTGTACAGTTTTGGGTCCAAAAGAGGAATAAAAAAAAGCTTATTTTGAGCATCTGGTTTCTTTTCCCTCCAAATCTTTGCGCTGTTGGAGGGAAAATATTTGTGGGTTTGGAGAGAAATTATTTGTCTCTGTTTTGTTTTCTCTTCACTTCGTCCCTCATTTTTCTGACCAAATGAGAGAAACTTGATTTCTCTGCTCACTCTCTTTCTCCATTACTCTCAATACAAACAAGGTGTAAGAGTAGGCCATGTACTTGTAAATTCTATTTCTTAGCTAGACCTGTAGCTTTCAGCTAGTTCTGCTAGAAGTAGGTGATCTAACACAAACAGTAGAAGTCGCTGATCTAACACAAATGATGTTCTTATTGATAACCTGCCACCAGCACCTATTTCTCCTCATTTTCTTCCTATTCTGTCTGTCGGTAGTAGAAATCGCTGCATAATGTGCACTTAGTCCAGGACCTTTTGCAAAACCCTGCTTCAACACTTGGTTCCTAATGTTTCTACCCTCATCATCATCTACTGTTTTGTTCATATTTGGTGAAAGTGAGACCTAGACTATATTGGTTCAATTGTATATTATTTTATTAATTCATTAGAGTTACCATGTCTTGTATTTCTTTAGGATGCAGCAAGTAATGACTAGACTTCAGTAGCATGATTACGTTTACTGTTTCTGATAGCTATTTGGTAGGCAATTCTCTCTTCTTAATGAGGGAAAGCCCAACCAAGTTTAAGGATAAAAAAAAAACAAGGTTGAAACCAGTAATGACTTGTCCTTTGAGTTACTTTGAAAATAAAGAACATGTAATCATCCATAACATGTCTTAATATATACTAAAACTAAATTTCCTCTTCAATAGAAATTTATTACTTGAAATTAATATGTAATTTTTTAAATGCTTACTGTTTTGCTCTTCTATTTTAAAATGCAATAATGGCATGTAATGAACACTTTATTTTATAATACTTTTGCAATTTTATAAGTTGGCAGATGGAATGAGGGAGAGTTGGGGGATTTTGTTATATATTTGCTTGATTTGCAACCTCCCCACCCCCACCCATGAGAGAGTGATCTCATAAAACGTGAGACAATTTGGGAGGTTGTAATCCTTTTAGATGAAAGTAGCTAGCATCTTCTACATGAGGTGGAACCCCCAAAGTATCCTTGGCCTCTCTCGCCCACACTGTCTTGAATGTGTTATAGAAGGTGGTTACTTGGTTAAAAAAAATATGTGGATGTTTCATTTTAAGTTTCCTAGCGGATGAGAAGGGGAGTATGTATATATCTTTTAAAAAGAAAAGGGAGGGAATTCACCGAGGGGAGTGTTTGTATGTTGAGCATATGGTTTCGTATTAATCTTGGTTTGAGTCATTTAGAGGTGTCACCTTTGCAAATTCCATGTTGGAGACATTTTTATCATGTTGGTGCCCATTAAGTATTCTCACCAAAGACAAATGCATTAAATTTTTTTCTTCAATCACCTTACAATCTTTTTTAAAATTTTAATATATATATATATATATATATATATATATATATATATACACATATACATATACATATACATATACATATACATATACATATACATATACATATACATATACATATACATATACATATACATATACATATACATATACATATAGATATAGATATAGATATAGATATATATCATGCATCTTATCTAAGGTGATATCATTTATTCTTTTGGTAAAAAGTTGATATCATTTATTTAGAATACATTTTGAGCATTATTAGTTGACTAAGTGTCAAATAAATGCTTTGTCACACACATTAAAGCATACTTTTGATGAGTTATATGATATAAGTGATGTGCACAAGCAGTGCGTTAACTTTTGGATTGCACTTGTTATGCTTGGGTAACATTTTTAAATTATTGAACTACAGAAATTGTTGATCTGTTTTGCAGCATGCTTTCATCTCACTGTAGCCTCATTTGTACATTCATTTGAACAAAATTGCTCATTTTCATATCTTTTGCACGATCTTGGATTTTCAGGAGTTCCATGGACTGAACATGAGCATAGAATGTTTTTACTTGGACTGCAAAAGTGTGGCAAAGGTGATTGGCGAGGGATATCTCGTGACTTTGTAGTAACAAGGACATCTACTCAAGTTGCCAGCCATGCTCAAAAATATTTTATCCGTCAAACCAATGCCAGTAGAAGAAAAAGGAGATCCAGCCTTTTTGATATGGTTCCCGATGAAGTTAGTTTCTCTCTCTCTCTCTCTGTGTGTGTGTGTGTGTTATTGTGGAAAAGTAATACGATATTTAGTCCTGTTTTCCTTTTCTTTGTGAAGAAAGTATGGCCAGCACTCTATTTGTATGCTTTACCATATATGTGTGTGTGCTTTCTCATATGTGTGTGTATACGTGCATGTATGTACGTGCATGTACATTATGTATGCACACGTATGTGCGCACATATACCAGCCTGTGTATGAGTTCTTTTGCTGGCTTAATTAATGTTATGTGTTGTTATATCTCAGCCTGCCGATGGTCAGCTTTATCCCATGGTCTCCCATGAACCAGAGGCACAAAGCAACAACCCACTGCCAGCACCTCCAGCTCAGGATGAGGAATGGGAGTCCATGGATTCCAATTCCAATGATGGAGAGGGACCTGCTCCGAAGCCAGAAAGTTTGCCATGCAGTTATCCAGTTTTCTTTCCTACCTATTTCTCGCCAGTCTTTCCATTTCCCTTTCCATTTTGGCCAGGTTATGGAGCAGTAGATACTGTAGAAAAGAGGCATGAAATTGTTAAGCCAACAGCGATGTATTCAAAGGTTCCCATCAATGTGGATGAGCTTGTGGGCATGTCACAACTGAGCCTAGGAGAATCCAGTGGTGAGACAGGGTCTTCATCCTTGTCATTAAAACTGGTCGGCAGGTCAGATAGACAATCTGCTTTTCATGCTAAAGCCCCCACATATGGTTCCATGGTGGATTCAAATACCAGTCCAATCCATGCAGTCTAGTAATCTGACAGAAAGGCTCGAAATCTGGAGCTGTGCCCACTGGTACAAAGTCTTCTTGTTTATACAGGAATAATAAACTGCAAACTCAACCAGCTTGCTTTAAGTTTACTATATAGTGTTTTATATTGGAATTATGTCATGGCACCTGATTATCTAAGTGAATAACTTATTTTCGATTCTTAATAGTGACTGCAGTCTGTATTAGATTTTTAAGGAATGTCTTCTCAGCCTCTGTATGGTCATGTCCCTGATCCTATTATGCAAGATGGTTTAACTTATGTTTTGAGTTCTCTCTCTTTCCCCCCTTCTGCTCCATCGGTGGGACTAGATCTTATATTATTTGGCTTGCTTCTCTTTCAAATTCTATAACTATCATAAAAATGCAATAACGCATGTACCTCTGCTAAATTTATCATCTCATGAACTGATATTAATGTTAATTATCTCTGTAGTTAACTGAGCTTAACATTATCTTGATTTGCTAACTTTGTCCGCAGGCAGTTCTGAACGCTATTATCTAAGTGGTGGTTGAGCTTATGTCATCCTAAATTCTTTCTTATCTCATATAAGCTTCTTCGGTTCCTTCAGGTTTTAGTCTGGCCGAACCAAGGTTCTAGGGAAGGGCACTACATAATATGTGCATATCTTGCCAGGTGTTCATCTAGGTTCAGTTTTTCAGGCCTTGTTCAATGTTCTGCAGGGGGCTTTTTCAATGCTCTGCTGGCTTTGATGCCTGTTGCATGTTAGCAATAGCTGAGCTCTCCCCTGTATAAAATGCTGCTGCTATTTCTTTTTTTTCTGCCATTCATTCTAACCTTCTATTTGAGTTTCAACCTAGTGATTGCGAGGTTGGATCAACATTGGACATTGATAATAGCACCCGATTTTTTGCATGTTCTTCAGATTATCAACCTGACAACTATGTTTCGCAATTTTATGGCCTTTGGTAATGATTTTTTTTCTCCCATGTTGGCTTGGTTTATATACATATATACACACATACAAACTTATGTATTTGTATGTATATGTATGTACATATGTATATGTACGTATGTATATATGTATATGTATGTGTATATATGTGTATGTGTGTGTGTATATATATGTGTGTGTATATATATGTATATATAAGTGTATGTGTGTGTGTATATCTATGTATGTATATGTATGTATGTATAATACACAACATGCATTCAAAGAATGGTAACTTAAGAACACATTATGAATAAAAACAATTTGGTGTTCGCACCATGGTGAAGCAATGTGCATCCTAAATATTGTAAAACTGCTAAATAGACCGCGCCCATTTGACAAGGACAAGTTGAGATTCATCCAGAGAATATGTAAGCCATTCTTAAGTTGATGCAAATAATAGTTTAATTGCAGCAGAAATTATGATTGGTTCAGTTGCAAGTCCATTGAGTTCGGATTAGATTAATGTACATGAAATAGCAACCGTGGGGCATATGTACATTTCTTGAATGTGGTCAAGCTATTGCCTGATTACTAAATATTCAGCTCTGTTTTAGTTTTGAACTGCTAAATTGGAAAACTTATATTTACCTGGTGACATGAATTCTAGATTATAAATAAGAAAGTAATCTAAGTCTAAAATGTGATACATAATTCTGCATTAATACCTACCTTAAAAAAGGAACAAAGGGAAAACCCAAGTCCTCAAGATGGCAAAGCATGAACAGAGGCAAATAACAAGCCTACTTCAACCACATTGCTCTGCCCCTACTGATCTATTCTCTAAATGAAATATCCCACTTTAAACCCCAGGCAACCCAAAACCAACATCAGATGCACACATCAAAACCATGACCATGTATGTCTAAAGCTCGACTCACTCCACCATCGTCTCTGAGCTCCGTCGACATTACTGCATCGATCATTACATGTGCAACAAGCATTCGAACTCCTCCAATGACAGATAACGCATGTCGACCAAATCTATTAATCATCATCATTGCCATGATGATGGCACCAGTGATTTTGGATAAGTATCAACAGAATAATCCAGCATCTGCCTCCCTAAGCACTTCAAGTGCCGCTGTATTTTATGTCAAAAAGGCCTACAAGAAGCTTAGGTCGCAAATGAGAATTATATCCAGACCTCTCAATTCTCATACTCACCAAAAGAGGCTTGCATCATGTAAGTAACAAAAGACACGCAAATCACAGACAATGGGATTATGTAACACAAAAATTTTTCGACTAGTAGAAAACAGAAGGACTGAGCTCAACTCACAGACAAACTCAGTTGCCTTATTTAAACACAAGGCTAACTGTTGGGGACATCAGCTAGGTCCCCATTTTATTTGCATATTTGCTTATTGTTATTTCTGGGTTTATTTGTGTTTTAGGATTTATTTGTGGTTTATTTTATTCTGGGCTTATTTGCATTTTAGGGCTTATTTGTGGAGAATTATTTAATGTAAGGGGTTTATTTTAATTGTTCTTATGGGGCCCTATTTAAAGGAAACTTTTATGTTGATTAGGGTTTTAATGAAGAATTAAAGATTTCTTTTCCCACGTTTTCCTCTTCTTCTCTTCCCCTCCCTTCTCCTTCTTCTCTTCTTCTTCCTCCTTCTCTTCCCCTCTTCTCCTGCTTCCATTTTAAAATTTTGGTCCGGCATCAACTTGGTATCAGAGCCGTCGGCTTTGCCCCTGCTGCCAAAGCCACGAGCCAGATTATCTGCCAACGCCCGGGGTCTAGCTTCTCTCTCTCTCGGTTCTCACCAGAGGCAAAGGGAAACCCTGTCTGCGTGCCCTTCCCACCAGCCGTCACCACCGTGAACACCTCTACCACCCACCGCCAGACCACCGGTGGTTCTTCTGCGGTCTCCCAGAAGTTAAGCCGTAGCCGTCCGGGATCAAGCGTCACATGCAAACAGCAAAAAAAAAAAAAAAAAGTCTGCAGCCGAGAGAGAAGAAAGAGCCACAGTCCCTGCGCCGGATTCCCCCCTCGCGTCCATCTGACTTGATCCCTCGGTCGTCGCCGTTGCCCCACCACCTGCAACCACCGGCAGCCGGTGTATGGCCGATCGTCGCCGGATTCCCGGATTCCTGTGGCCGCACGAATATTACGCCGTACGTCGACCACGGACACCGGAGCGCGTCGAAGGGCCACGTGTGACTCCCGCTGCCGGAAAGAGGAAGAGCGTCGCCGACCTGTTCTCGACCTTGTCCCTCGGCCCTGTCGACGCACCCGCCGACCACCGCGGACAAGGAAATCCCGGCCACCACCACGACCAGCCGCCGCCTGTCGCCGCCGACAACGGAGCCACTGTCACCGTTCCGTTCGGCCGCTCCGCAACCACCGCCGAAGCGGCCGGAACGCCCTCCCGAATCGATCGGGAGGTTGAAGAAGGAGTTACGGTAACGGGTCAGTTCTAAACCCGCTACCCAACCCGATAACCCGGGTCTCCAACAAAAAAAAAAAAAAAATCACGTGATCTGCACGTGCCGGTTTTACAGTTATCGGAGCGGGTTTCATTCGAAACCCGAAACCGATAACCCGAACCCGTTAAGGTTCAAAAAAAAAAAAAAAAAAATCCCGTAGGATCACGTGACCTGCACGTGTTCCCAAAAAAAAAAAAAAACTAACCTCTGTTTCTTTCGAACGGAAACCCTAGGGTTTCCGCCGCCGACGCCATTGCCGCCGCCCCCTGCCGTGCCGTCTCTGCTGCCGACGCCCTCTCCTCCGTCAACCGAGCCGCGCCGCCCCTGTGTCCGTGCCGTTCGGGCCTCGCTCCGCCTTCGCCGTCTCCGCCGGCCTCGCTCCGTCTTCGCCGTCTCCGCCCGTGCCGCCTCTTGCCGCCGCCGAGATCCGCCATCGCCCGATTCCCGTGTTCTCCCTCCCCATCGAGCTGCACCGCCTTGCCGTCGTCGTCCCCGCCGCTCCCGCGACCGCCCGATTGCCACCACCGCTGCCTCCTACCCTCCTTGCTTCACCGCTGCCCCTCTGCTCACCGCCTCTCCATCGCCATCGCACGCCACCGCAGCTCCGCCCCTCCTCCTTACCACTGCCGACCGCCGCCTGCCGTTTTCTCCTTTCGCCGAGAGGCACCGAGCCCCTTCCCCTAACTCCATTTTTCCCCACCCCCTGTTGCAGTCATCCAAGCCACCATCGCGGGCTTCCTTGGCCCGCCTTCCACCAAACCCTCCCGTCTGGCCCTGTTGCCACTTGTCCAGCAGGCCACCAGCCCAGTCCGTCTCTATGGCCCGATTCTGTCCGTCAGCCCAAGGCCCTTGGCCGCAGGCCCTGTTTCAGGCCCAAGCCAGGGTGTTCTTCAGCCCATTTCAACAGCCCAGGAAGCCTTGTGCTGTAGATGCAGGTCCAAAACTCTAGCTAGCTCTGCCCGGCGCCAACTTCGTGTTCGAGACTCCACGAGCAGACGATTCTGGTCCACTGCATTCACCACAGGTAATAGGTTCTTCCTCCTTTGGGCTTGCTTATCTAAGTATGTTCTAGTTCTCTTGCATGACAGCCCTATTTTGAAACTTATTTTCTTGTCAAACTGCAAAACCTAGAACATTTTCCACTACACCCGTCCTACCTACCAATTAAATCTAAATATTAAATTAGCACACCGTAGTGTCAGGATATCATCAACATCCATAGATCAGATTACTTTCAGACTTTGAATGACTGTAAAACGTGTTTGCAACCTAACTTCTTATAGTGACTAATTTTCTACTTTAATTCTGAAATAACCAAAGTACAAATTAGTAACATTTAATTTTAAGTTATTTTTGTGAAAAGTTGCTGATTTCTGAATTCATAGTAGGTTGCATTAGTGGGTTGCATCAGTAGGTTGTCCTGCATTATATTTGGACAATTAGGGTTCATTAGTAGCATTGCATATCATATCACCAACTAGAGTAGTTCCTGTATGCCCACCCGTAGTGGTAGAGAGTACCTCCTCACTGACTCTCAGACCCCTTTATCCACCATGGACCCCAGAGTTATACAAGATATTCTGGAACAATTAGCTGCAATACGAGCTGATCAAGACAAATTCAAACGTGAGATCCGTGCTCTAGTACAACACCCTAGGACTCCGGAACCATCATCCCCAATTGCAGCTTATCCCGAGTTTGGTTTGACCACACCGCCTGTAGCTTTTCCCCATCCCCCTAGGAACCAACTTCATCCTGATCACCAGCGCGATTTTGATGAGCGATTACTTCGTACCGTACGAGTAGATGCCCCCACATTTGCTGGTCAATTAGAGCCGAGCGTGTACCTTGATTGGAGAGCAGCCATGGACAATTATTTTGAGTGGTACGATATGACTGAAGATAGAAAAGTACGGTTTGCCAAAATGAAGCTTATTGGGCAAGCTCACTGGTACTGGCATAACGTTGAATATCGGCGTGAGACCCAGAGGCTTCCACGCATCACCACGTGGGAGGATATGAAAGAAAAACTGAATGAGAAGTATCTGCCATTCTCTTACCGACAACGCCTTATGGATAGGTGGCAGAAACTAACTCAAGGAACTTCAACTGTTGCCGATTACATTGCACAATTTGAGGAGTTTCACATGAGGTGCGGTGTAATCGAAGAGGAGACTGTTACTCTTTCTAGGTTTCGAGCCGGACTCCGTGAGGAGATCCAGAAAGAATTAATCCTCCGAGAGATTACTACCCTTGGCCAGGCATACCAATTGGCTCAAGACGTGGATAGTTTTTTACGAGTCCCTGTGGTGAGACGTACCGACTCTCGGTTCTTACTCCCAGGAGCCCGACCTAATCAAAGCCATCTCCCACAACCCAGACCACTCTCCAACCATCCTTCCCAGCCCGGTTCTAGCCAAACACCGACTAGGACGTTCCCGGTGCCTGCTCAAAGTACATCAACTGATAAAGAAAAAGGCATATTAGGGTCCAACCCGCCCTTAAGAAACCAAACCCAGTGTTTCAGGTGCCAAAAGTTTGGTCATATTGCGTCCCAATGTAATGCCAAGACCTATTTAATGACTGAACTGAAAGCAGGAACCCAGGATACTGAATGTGTCGAAGAAGTCTATGAACCAAACATCGAGGATTTTGTAGATGACTTTGGAGATGAAAAGACCGGGTTAGAGTTTGTTCAGACTGAATACCAAAATGAGCCCACTGATAGTAATGACCAAAACCATAGGCTCCATGTGGTTAGGTGCACACTAGCCCAAACAAAGACCGAACAAGACTCGCGAAGAACCTCCCTATTTTATACACTTATTAAGATCAATGGTAAAACATGCAAAATCTTATTTGATAGCGGGAGTTGCATCAATGCCATTGCGTCTGGAGTTGTTTCTCGCCTTGGCCTAAAATCTACCCCTCATCCTAATCCATATAAAGTAGCCTGGGTAGATAAGACGTCCATTTCGGTTTCAGAAAGATGCCTTGTCCCGATTCAATTCCTATCTTATAAAGACGAGATTTGGTGCGACTGCCTTCCGATGGACGTAGGTCAAGTCATTCTAGGAAGACCTTGGTTATACGATAGGGACGTCACACTTCATGGTCGGTCAAATTCGTGTAGTTTTATGTTCCAGGGTCGGAAAATTATACTGAATTCATTGCCTCCTAGAGAGCCCGGCGCTGAGAAGAAGGGTGCTACACCACAAAAAGAAGAGTCACTTCACATCATTACTTCGAAAGAGGTAATGAAAGATATCGAAAGTCATTCACCTGTGTTCGCCCTTGTGGCTAGAGTTATTAATGTGGAGTCAAATGTCGAACATCCGGCCGCCGTAGTTCCTCTGTTGGAGGAGTTTCACTCTGTCTTCCCAACTGATCTTCCAGAGGCACTCCCTCCAATGCGTGATATCCAGCACGTAATTGATCTCATTCCTGGAGCGTCACTGCCAAATCTTCCCCACCATAGACTCAATCCAAACGAGCACACTGAACTGAAATGCCAAGTTGACGAACTCGTCACTCGAGGGTATATTCGTGAGAGTTTGAGTCCCTGTGCTGTACCTGCACTCCTCACTCCCAAGAAAGATGGCTCTTGGAGGATGTGCGTCGATAGCCGTGCTATCAATAAAATCACGGTTAAGTATCGTTTTCCCATTCCTAGGCTGGACGACCTTTTAGACTATATGTCTGGTGCTACAGTTTTTTCCAAGATCGACCTAAAGAGTGGGTACCACCAGATTCGGATTCGTCCTGGGGATGAATGGAAAACTGCATTCAAAACCAAAGATGGACTCTACGAATGGTTAGTAATGCCTTTCGGATTAACAAATGCTCCAAGTACTTTTATGAGGGTGATGACACAGATCTTTCGACCTTTCTTGAACAAATTTGTCGTTGTATACTTTGATGACATCCTCATTTATAGTCAAACTCAAGAGCTCCATCTCTCACACCTAAGGCAGGTTTGTGAAGTCCTGCGGAAAGAAAGCTTCTTTGCAAACCCTAAGAAGTGTGCCTTCCTGACTGATCACGTCACTTTCTTAGGATTCATAGTATCTTCCAAGGGTGTCTCCGCTGATCCAGAAAAAGTAAGCGCGATAGTCGATTGGCCTGAGCCCAAGACCTTAGCCGAGGTACGTAGTTTTCATGGTCTGGCTACTTTCTATCGTCGCTTCATTAGGAATTTTAGTTCAATAATGTCTCCCATCACAGATTGCATGAAGAAAGGAGACTTTATCTGGACTAAGTCGGCATCCCAAGCATTTAAAGATATTAAGCATAGGATGACCGAAGCACCTGTCTTGCGCCTCCCTGATTTCACTAAGGTATTCGAGGTCGCATGTGATGCCTCTGGCGTTGGCATAGGTGGTGTGTTAAGCCAAGAAGGTCACCCTGTCGCGTTCTTTAGCAAAAAGTTAAGTGATGGCAGGTTGCGTTATTCCACCTATGATAAGGAATTCTATGCGGTAGTGCAAACTTTGCGACATTGGCGACACTATTTGCTACCGCAAGAATTTGTTCTGTATTCAGACCATGAGGCTTTAAAGTATCTCAATTCTCAAAAAAAATTAAATCTTCGACATGGCCGATGGATTGAGTTTCTACAAGCCTATACTTTTGTGCTGAAACATAAAGCTGGAGTTGAGAATAAGGCTGCTGATGCGCTCGGTCGACGGATCTTCCTCCTATCCATGATGAGCACTGAAGTAATTGGTTTTGAAAGGATCAGGGAACAATATACCACCTGTCCCGATTTTAGTAATGTATACCTGACCTTACGAGATGGAGTAGAGAGAGAGCACGATGATTTCTTTTTACACGATGATTATCTCTTTCGCTCCGACCGTTTGTGTATTCCTCGAACTTCTTTGAGAGATTTTCTAGTATGGGAAATACACGCTGGAGGACTGTCTGGGCATTTCGGGAGAGACAAAACCATTGAGATGGTGGAAAGACGTTTCTTCTGGCCGAGTCTCAAGAGAGACGTGGCCAAGATCGTCGCTCAGTGCCGCATATGTCAATTAGCCAAACAACGTAAACAGAACACTGGGCTTTACACTCCACTACCTGTTCCTGATTGTCCGTGGCAAGATGTTAGCATGGATTTTGTGTTAGGGCTTCCACGTACCTCGACCAAACACGATTCCATTTTTGTAGTAGTGGACCGATTCTCTAAAATGGCTCATTTTCTCCCATGTTCTAAGACTTCTGATGCTTCTAGGATTGCAAAAATCTATTTTGACGAAGTCGTTAGACTCCATGGTCTTCCTAAATCTATTGTGTCCGATAGGGATGTTAAATTTATGAGCTATTTTTGGAAAACTCTTTGGCACATGATGGGTACCAAATTAAAATTTTCCTCTGCCTATCATCCCCAAACTGATGGCCAGACCGAAGTGGTCAACCGAAGTCTAGGGAGTCTTCTCAGATGTCTGGTAGGTGAGCATACTAGGACTTGGGATCTCGTGTTACCAACTGCCGAGTTTGCATATAATAGTTCGGTCAATAGGACCATAGGCATGAGTCCTTTTGAAGTGGTGAATGGCTATAAACCTAGGCAACCTATAGACTTGATTCCCATGTCTCATCAACATAGAGTCTCTGAGTCTGCACAATCATTTGCTTCACACCTGCATTCATTGCATCAGGAGATCAGCAAGCTTATTCACTCTAATAACTTAAAATATAAATCCTTTGTTGATTTGCACCGACGTTATAAAGAATTAAATGTAGGTGATTCAGTCATGGTAAGAATTAGACCTGAACGACTTCCTTCGGGGACGTTCAAAAAGTTGCAATCTCGTAGTGCGGGACCGATCAAAGTCCTAAAGAAAATCAGTTCGAATGCGTATGTTGTAGATCTTCCTGAAGACTATGGGATTAGTGCGACATTTAATATTGAAGATTTAGTCCCATACAAGAAATCAACATTCATTCCTTCTGACCCTTTTGTTGATACATCCACTGTTGTTGATCACCCTGCTCTAGCACCTGCTAGTGAGCCTCCACCTCCACAGTTTCATGCACGCAGAGAACACATAGAACATATATTAGATGAGCAGGTTATATCTACCAGGAGAGGAAGCTACCAACGTTACCTTGTTCGGTGGAAAGGTCGACCCGAATCAGATGTGTCGTGGATTTTGCGAGCTGAGTTGCAGCGCCTTGACCCGGATCTTCTGGAGCAGTACGACAGCCAACCCGATTTACACTCGACAGGGTCGAGTTTTTCTCACCCGGGAGGAGTTGATGGGGACATCAGCTAGGTCCCCATTTTATTTGCATATTTGCTTATTGTTATTTCTGGGTTTATTTGTGTTTTAGGATTTATTTGTGGTTTATTTTATTCTGGGCTTATTTGCATTTTATGGCTTATTTGTGGGGAATTATTTAATGTAAGGGGTTTATTTTAATTGTTCTTATGGGGCCCTATTTAAAGGGAACTTTTATGTTGATTAGGGTTTTAATGAAGAATTAAAGATTTCTTTTCCCCACGTTTTCCTCTTCTTCTCTTCTCCTCCCTTCTCCTTCTTCTCTTCTTCTTCCTCCTTCTCTTCCCCTCTTCTCCTGCTTCCATTTTAAAATTTTGGTCCGGCATCACTAACACTGACATGGCATAAGGCATGCTTTAATTTGGAATAAGCTTCTCTCCATAGGGACTTCACAGAGGTGCAGACCTGCTCTAATCCTTGCGGATGATGAAACGAAGACCTTACCCCTTAAGCATGTACTCAAAGGCCTTGTCGATTTCAGAGAAAGGAACACTGTGGATGATAAACTTCTCCAATTCTAGCTCCTGCACCATTAAAGAATGCAAATATACTTGGTCATTTTTACTTAGCAGAGAAAAGCAATAGAACATTAAGCAAGACAAGCTAGAATAATTTGTTTACCTTGTTCATATACTTCTCAACAACTGAAGGAAGGTTAGAGCACGGTTTTGCAGTTCCCAAAACGGGTTCCCTTATGAGTCATCTCGTTGAGTTCATAGGGTGGGTTTTGAACTCGGTCTTCTTTGTGAGGCACCCCAACCCTGAGGCAGGTAACATTTTCAGATTGCTACCTTATACGAGCCTAGATCAATGGATGGAGTCCAAAATGCAAGCTTGTAAAGGGAGAAAGAAGTTACATCACAAACACATTTAAATGAAGATATCATGGCATTTATGTAGCCAGTGCATGCAACGCTTCCATCAACTCCACCATCAGTCATCTCAGCAATCACCTGATAAATGTTCATTCTTTACAGCCTTGAGAACTGCATCAGGAAAGTTTGGCACGGGCTGGAGCCAACCTATGTGAGCATGGAAAGGATCAGCTTGGTGCCCGACATACGAAAATGGTATTCAAATTCTATTTTAGATTATAGTTAATTATAGGATCTTGTCTAAAACGTGTTAAAGCTCTACATTTTTGCACTAATTTGATGCTTAATACTAGCAAAATTTAAAATTTTGGTTTATAAACTTTTTAGTGGTGTGGATCATGATAGACAGTATAGATTGTCAATTACACATGCATATACATATATACATACATACATATCTAAATATATAGCATGCACATAAATTCATAGACAATCTTGGGCAACTTACATGCATGCATGCATATATTTACATATGATTTAGGAAAAGTCCTCGTCTAGAACATTTTGAATGCAAGCAGTCTATGATTTTGAAAAGTATTTTTAAACTATAAAATAAGTTGTGATGAACATGTGGACCATAATCCAAATCTATCTTCTTAGCTTTTCTTTTCATGTAAGATTTAAAATTTACCAATGAAATACAAATGAACTCCTGTTCATTAGTAGTGGAGAAGTCAAAATGCATAACATTTTCTTTACTCATATGGCGACTTGCAAGCCAAATATTGTCGACAAATCATACAATTGATGTTTAAATTATACTAATCAAAGGTAGATCCTGGGGTACATGCAAAAAACACTATTTATCGACAAAAGGTTGCTATTACTAAAATATCACGTTTTTTTAATCGTTAAAAAAATGTAATAAAAAATTGATTTTTGGATCATATGAAGTAATTTTCCTCTTTGCAGGTAAGCTCTCGAAAGTGGGTTTTATGAACTCCTTCCAGATGCATTCATTACTCGGACCAATTGCATGAATAAAGTCTCATACTAAAGTTTTACCATGTCCAGTTGATAGAAAAGCGCTATTGGTTTCAAACAAGCAAGGGGCAGTAATTAATATCCACGGTTCTTCACCAAAAAATATATTAAAGGGCTTTAATGCCTCATATCTTTGGGTTTTGTCTACACGAGTACAACCAAGGAAGGTTGTGATGCATTTAAACGCATGAGAAGGCCATAGTAACAGCCCTTGAAATCTCAGGCGCACATATATTAACGAATGAATCCTGTCAGCTGTTCCCAATTACCCTTATTATTTAATCAGATAAAGTAGCAACGTATGTGGTGCATAAACTGTTTTAGTTTTTTATAAGATAGGCTTCCATTGATTATGAGGTGATTTTATTTTGTTTGATTATGTAATAAGGGTTAAATTGTTGTCTGAATGAATATTTAGGGATCTCATAATTAATTTATGAATATATGACCCTACAGTAAAAGAGAGAAAAGCCGACGCTAGAAAAAAGCGTCGGTAAGTTTTGTTCCCGCACTAAATTTTACCGACGCTTTACGCACGCTTTTGGGAGCGTTAAGAGAAAACCTACCGGCGCTTAAAAGCGCGGTAAAGACTAAACAAAGCTCCGGGATATATTCTTTCTTTTTGTAGTATGGTTAGTTTGGGCCTTATTTTCTTAGCTATGTGGTATGGTGAAGATTGGTGTAGATCTGATTTGGTTAATAAATTCTATAATTGGTGGACCCATTAAATTACTAATTAGGCTACATTTTCACTCCATTCCTATATATATTTATCTCTAGAGAAATCTTAGGTACTAAAGTTTTTACATTCCGGTTAATTTCTAGTTCTTTGTTCATTTGGTAGCATAATCGCCTGACAAACGAGTTTTAATTTGTTAGTCTGCTGCAAAGTGATTGCATGCTGAACAGAGCCTTCAAAGTTAATTATATCCTCTGCCATGCAACTCATGCACGGCATAGTACTGTACTAGCATGAATAACTACCACATCATCCATTTTGGAGATGAATAGCTCTCATTTTATGACTTGTCATTGGAGATAGAAGAAGGTCGTGGAATAGAGTAATCTGTGGTGCAGGGTCATCTTTCAAAAGGCAACGGAGAAATTTATTCTACAGGCAAATTACCCATCGTAGTGAAACCTAAGGCAACTACCAAGAGTTGTGCTTGGAACTACCACTTGAAAGGTAATTATCGTTAGAGATAATTACTGGAAAAGATGGTTACTATTGGGAGAAACCATCAATAATACGGATCGGATACTAACATATCCATATCCATGATGACTACGGATGCGCATGTTAGTCGGATGCAAAAATTTATATCCATATTTATTTTAAACGGATACGGATAGAAATCGGATACCAAACATGCAGATATAAATAGGGATGTAAATCGAATAATTAAACTTTATGATCGCAGAATCAAAGATATTACTAAATGGATGATAAATCAAGTTAATAGTATGTTAATATGATCATTTATTTTTTTAAAAATAATATAAGTATCATATAAAATAATAAAATTATAAATAGAACCTAATATTCGAAATGGATTGAATAATTATCTATTTATATTTATATTTGAATAACGTTATAAATACACAAAAGGAGGATTCACTTTTCTGTAGATTTCTCTAGCCGAGGGGGCTTCGACGCCTCTTGAAGTCTCTTAGTCATAGTTTATGGTTTCTTACAGCTCAACTTTTATCCTTAGCTTTGTTTAGTTGACGTGAGTTGATGAAGTCTCTTAGCCGTAGTTTATAGTTTCTCACAGTTCAACTTTTCATCCTTAGCTTTCTTTAGTTGACGTGACTTGATGAAGTCTCTTAGTCGTTGTTTATAGTTTCTTGCGAATGAATGAATCATGCCATTCGCAAGTCAGTCGCTGTGCACCCAATGGATTTATTGACTGTTGATTACGACTGGGGCTGCACTATCCATGGCTTCCACCCTTCAGTCTGACCACGGTTGGTTGGCAAAGATAAGTCGTCGGCCAACAGCCCCGCGGCCAATCAGAGAGTAAATATTTTTTTAAATAATATTTTCTTGACTAATCTTTTTGGTGAGATATTGGCTTGTTACAAACGGCTCAAACTTAATTTCGATATTATATTCATATTTCTAGCTACATCTAGATCTTCTACCCTACTTTGACAATTTACCAATTTTGATGTTTACATTTTTGATGATCATATTATGCTCATTGGTACTTCTTATTATCCAAAATTACATCTAGAATAAAAATTTTCTATTTTCTATCTATTTGCAGCAAGTTTTAGCATAATTCAACGATCGCATGACAGTACAACCTGAAAAACACTACACTCCCTCAGTAGCCTCTGGATATTGTCTAGAAGTAGATGATTTGTCTCCCTCAGCCCCTCCTGTAGAATTCGCTCAATCACCTCCGTTGAGTCTCCCTCAAGGATGATCCTCCCAGCCTCTAACACACCCCTTGCATAAGAGATTTTCTCCCACGCGACCCCGAGTTTCGCCCTAGGAACTGATATCTCAAAGGTACGCCGGCCCCCGCTGCAATCAACCTGGAATCGTGATCCTTGATCGCAAATGCAACTCCAGTGCAACCTACGCCATCGAGCAGACTACTATCAAAGTTCACCTTTAAATGGCCAGAAAGTGGGGACTCCCAAACAGCAAGGACATACATGGGCGTTGTAGCAGCAGAGAGGGAGACCAAAATATCCTTAGCCATCCCAGATAAAACAGCCATAGTAGCCTCAGTGATTTCAGCGGTCTAACGGATACCTCTATCCACCACTGATCTAAGGGGAGCCCTTCTATCCTCGAAGACCTTGTCGTTTATGTCCAATCAGATATGATAAGCCAGATAGGCTAGCAGCACTCAGTGACCGTATGACAGACCTCATATGCCGAAGTAAATTCTCTGCAGACTCAATGAACCTTGGCAGGGGAAATGATGCCCGCTTCTAGATCTGTGCAGCTCGTGGGCACTCTAACAGAGCATGACCGACAGTCTCCACCACCTCCGGATAGTTCACACATGACGGGGACTTGTCTTCATCCATTAAAATATTGTAAAATTATAATCTCAAGCTGATCCAACCGTCATGCCTAAAAGATGATCTACAATGTATCAAAAAGAGAGCTTTATGGTCCTCTGGGTTCATCAAATTTGTCTCCAATTCATAAACAAAACTAAGTTATATCATGATAATGATATAGGTGCTTTTGGAAACAAAAATACACATAATTAATCTAAATCTTCTGTTATGCATCTTTCCACATCCGATGAGATCTCTCTAATTAATGCCCCAGATGTATAATTTCTCTTTGACAAACTTATTTCTCCTCTACTTCTTTCCTTTCTAACAACTTCATCCTCTCCAATCTTAATTTATCTCCCATTTTAAGTTTTATTTTATATTTTATTTTTATTTCATATTATTTATTATTTATTTATTTTTACTGTGATGCTAGCATGCCCAAAAAATTAAAGGTTTTCTGATTTCGAGTTGCAGCCCAGTCTTAAATATGCAAGCACGTACATATGGTGTAGAACAACTCTTTTGCTAATTATTACATTGTCAAATAATCACTAAAGTTTACAGAGGGAACCTCCATTAGAATATTACAACACCAAGAACAAATGGTTTTGTGTTTTCACTAGAAATGGTGGGAACGGTCGAACAAATCTAATTCTGCAGATATCCAACTTGCAGATTAAACCCTACCGATACGTGGCTCAACGAACAAACAAACCTCACACCGATTCGAGAGACCTTTGCGCGAAGGACTCGTCGTTACATGGGATGGCTAATAATGGATGAATATATTATTAATATTAGTATTGTTGTGGTAAGGATCGAAGGCAGGCTCCTCCGTCAAGCTCTCCATCTCCATCTGGAACCTCTCCATGGCGGGTCCCGGCAGACACATGGGCACCAGGATGCCTTCCTCCCCCTTGTTCCTGTGCCAGGTGTAGAAGCTGGCCACACCGGGGACGGCCCCGACCCCAGCACTGGCGGGGCCGCCGTAGACCCCCTCCCCCCAGCCGAAATCCACCGCCTCGAAGCCGGCCCGGGTCACGTCCGACACGAGGTAGGTCCGAGCCATGGCGAAGTGCGGCCTCCCGCGGAGCACCATCAGGTCCGCCACCGACTGCATGTACTCGTCCGTGACGCTGGCCTTGGCCTTCCTCACCAGCTCCAGTGCGTACCCCAGCGGGCTGCGGCTCAGCCTGCCCGCCGCCGAAGAGGCCACCGGGAATGCGAGCGCGTTCCCGTAGTACCCGGACGGCAGGGGCGGGTTGCGCCGCCCGCGGGCGTTCACGACGAAGAGGACGCGGACCTCGTCGTCGGGGTCGTAACCGAGGGCGGCGGTGCGGCTCCGCCAGACGGACGCGGTGATCAGATCGAACCTGGAGCTGGTGGAGCGCAGGTGCGGCGGCGCGTGCTTCCTCATCGCGGAGATCTCCTTGGGGCCGAAGAAGAAGGAGCGGTTCACCATGTCGGCCGGGGGGGAGGTCGTCAGCACGTCCGTGCCGGCCAAGCACTCGTACTCCGGGTGGGCGTGGGTGATCCGAGGGGGGCTGCGGGCGTTGAGCAGCTCTCTCTCCCACACCGGCGTCAAGGTAGGGGCAGCTGCACCGCGTGCCATCTCCCCCAGGCCTGTGAGGAACTGCACCACCCCCGGCGCGTCCACGAACGTGTGGTTGATCCGCAGACCGAAGATGAAGCCTCCGCATTTGAGTCGCGTCACCTGATCACGCATAATTAATTTCAGGAAGAGTAGCAGGGACTATTTAGAGCTCGCTCATTGGTTTCATGGAGGAACTCAACACCCTATCATTATCATTTAATTTGTAGTCATCTGCACACTTAACACTAATGTACATACTTATATTACTTCTTGCATGAGCTTCCAGTGCGTTCAATCTTTTTATATCAACCTCGGCATGAGCTTCGAAGATTTAATCATGTACCTGAATAAAGAGCAAGGGGCGGTCGAGGATGCTTCCGAAGCTCTCCGTATCGTAGAGCAGCTCCTCTACGCAAGGAAAGGGTGGACTGGGTGCATGGCCGAAGTCCTCGAGCCGGACGTCGGCGTCGGCCTCCACGAACACCACCCCTTCCCCGGTGCACTCCACCACGAGCTTCCTCCCGGGCCATTCCCGGAGCCGGCCAGCGATGGGATAGTAGTGCACGAGGACCTCCCCAAGGGCCTCCTTTATGACCGTTGCCGGGTCCCGGCCCTCCTTGGAGGGATCGTTGCGGTAGAAATGGATGCCAGAGCTGTAGAACCTCAGGCCTTCCTGGTCATCGATGTCCGAGAGGGGTTTGAACTCGTGCGGTGTGGACTTCGCCGGTGCAACGAGCACGGGCTCCCTCCGGCACACCGTGAAGCTCAGAGAGGATGCCATAACGGGGTTGCTACCTTAATTAGGAGGGGTTTGGGCTTAACTGCTGACGCTGAGAAGTTTGATTGCCTGGAGGTGGGAGGTGATGCGTGCTCCGAATCTACTAACTGCTTGTATTTATGGAGAGGAATTGGCGTGGTCGGGTAGGTAGAGCCATGGCTATTTCGACTGTAATTTTGACACCATGGCTTGGGCGTCTGCATGGAAGATACGCGCTAAGAGCACCACGTCAATGTGTTCTGATTGCTTTATTCTAGCAAATTATCGACGTCCGACGCGGTCGGGATGCCGGACTTGCTTTTCTGACCCGACTGGATGGGAAAAAGATGGTCCACCCGCGTGCCCGACCTTTCGGCTTAGCCCGGTCATAACGGTTGGTAGTATTGGTCTCGTTACGTGAAACATGCCCACCGTTTTGAGGACATAATGATAAAGCGTAGGGTGTAATTTAAATTTCAAATCCAAGCCGTTACCGGATCTTTTGCTTGAACGGGTAGATAGTTGCGTAGTTACAATCTTTGGCAGAAACTTCTGCCGAGATTTCATCCTTTTAGTTTTTTTTTAAAAGCCTTGTAGACCAGTTTTTTCAATATAAATAGAGGAGGTGACTGCACTCTTATTTGGCTGAGTACCTTCGGGAGAAAAGTATTGCCATCATTCGTCTCTCTTCTCTTACTCTGTTTCTTCTCTTCCTCTATCAATCCAAGGTGCTGTGAATTCATTTCTAACACATAAAAGACGCAAAAATTTTGAGAAGAATTTTCAGTAGGGTTTTGGACAATAATTATTAGGAAATTTTAAGAAACTATTGTAATGACACTGAAATCTGTCTACCTATCTATCTTTATATATATATATATATATATATATATATATATATATATATAGTTTACACCTATTAAATCCATCACACAACAAATTTCTATAAAATGATCATCTCAATGTTTCACATCACTCCCTTTTGATCAAAATGTCCATGAATGCTGAGGACGGTGGGAGAGAATTCCGAGGGAACAGTTAGAATTCGGAGGTGGCCAACAAGACATTCAAATAGGTTAAAAGCAAAAGAGTTAATGTACCCAGCAAAGCCAATATTATATTAATAAAGTTATGTTACATGCATATTGTAGGTAAATAAATTTTATTATATGATGGTAAAATTTGTCCATGATTACATTGTATGGAGATCATGTAATAATAGAGATTAATACAGAGAGATATGATATTCCACTTTTCTTGTAATCTAAAATAGTTCACAACCTAAATAAATATATATTGGGCATATATATTTATATTATGGTTGTCACATGTTATACTACTATATGTGATAGGATGATGTGTTTCAATCATCAGAATAGAGATTCTTAGTAAATATGTGGGTATTTGTAAGATAACAAATACTAAACAAGACCAAATATTAGAACACTTTTGGACCATAGAATCTGTGAGAATGAAGGAGTAGTTTGATAGTCAACTTTAAAGACCACGCAATAGCACGTATCTAGTAGGATAGTGATTACGGGTATCGATCTACAGGGATTGGGGTATAGTTGTTTTCTTAAAAATAAAAATTTTTAAAAGGCTGAATTTGTGAAGACTATTAAACTAAGCAATTTAATAAAAGAAAATGCAATTAAAATGATATCAGTTTGGGAGAAACCTAGGGCAAGAAATTCACCATTAACATCGGAACAAGGGTTATTTATAATTTATCTTATTCTTGGATTAACATGCAAATTGGCTACAAGCCTAATAAGCATTCGAATAGAAATTCACAGAAGTAATTTAGGCATAATCCATCTTCAGTTGGCATGAAATGTCTACCCTAATCTAAGGTGGTAGCACACTGCATCTTCCTTAAGCATGGACTATCTTATATTTACCTAGTGATCATGAAGAACAGTTGTACGAACATCATATTTAAAATCACAGAAATTAAATATGATTCAAAAGAAGATATCCATTAGAAACAATAAGTTCATACAACCCCAAGAATATAAAATAAAAAATATAAAACCCGTATCCCTTTTGTTAGGGCTGCATCCAGCCCTAGTGAGAAGATCAGCCTTCCATGGAAAATTGAACAGCTGCACTGCAGGGGGACTTCATAATGATTGGCTCCTTCCTCCCGTCGGCTCTCTCCTCCCTTCTCTGTCTCCCGTGAGAACTCCTCCGAAGGATGAATGGGATCCACCGGATCCCTTTGAATGGTTCCAAAAGAGAATACCCCCTCTGTTCACGTCTGGGCTTTTTATAGGCTGCAAACTCCCTCTTTCCTCCCCTGTTTCGAGTGCAGATAAGGATGAAGACGTGGTGGGATAAGGATGCGGTTGTTAACTTGATGTGGCTGAGAAGGAATCCAGATTGGGATGAAGGTGGATCACGGACGACAAGGATGATTTGTTAATCCAAATGCTGGGAAGTTGGGGAGCAGAGGATGCTGGGAAAATTCGGAACGTTCGGAAAGCTCATCCCGCCTGACTATGGGATAAGGATGAAGCTTGGACGTGGAGTGCGGAAGAAACAGGGGAAGATATGTAATCCGAACGGGAGAAAATCTGGGAGTATTCCGGAAGGGAAGAAGCTGGGAATTCGGTTGGATTGGATGATGGGATGAATCCGTAGATGATTCGGCTGATGGTTGGGAGGAAACCGTGGACTAAGTTGGGATGCTCATGGAGGAGAATATCATGGGAGAGACGTTGGGAGGAGCTGGATCTTACGAACGGATTGAACGTAAAACAGGGGAGATAAGTTGGGATCTCGGCTGGGGCTGGGAAGTCTGTGGGATTAATCTGGGAGTTTGGATTAAGCTCAATCTATTAGACGTTGGGAAGATCTCGAAGTAGATGATGGGTTGGTTCAGAAGCAGAGGAAATGGGCGAAGAAGATGGGCGCAGGCGCGAGGGATTCGGAAGAGATGAAGCTGCGTTCGGAAGATGAAGATAAGATCCACGATGCAGGGGAGAGAGAGCTCTTCCGTGATGCTCGGGGAAGGAATGCTGGGAACAGGGGAAGTGAACCAGACGCGTGGGAAAAAATCATGGGATTCGGCTGGCAGTTTAGATGAAACAGGGGATTCGGAGAGAGGACGCATGAGGTGCTGGGATTCCGTTCGTGGGATATTGGGAAGGATGCGGATGAGATCTTGAGATGGCTGGTTGCAAACGGGATTAGATTTGTCCCTTGGAGTTTGGTCACGGTTGGCTTTGTTCATGGGATAAGCGTGGGATTTGTTGATAAATACTGAACGGTAATGAAGGGGATATGAGCTGGGAAGAAGAAGCTTGATCGCAGATGATTCGGGAGGATATGGCTCATGAACGGGATGCACGGAGATTCGTGAAAGAAATTTGTTCGGGATGAGCTCAATGTTGGAAAAGAAAATTGGGGTCGACTCTAATTGGTTGGAAAGATCCAATTCATTTGGTGCATGCGATTTGGATTCAGGGGTTATCCCAGATGAATTTGATTCGACCTGCATACATTAGATGGCCCAATAAAATCAAGCAAAATCGAATTATTTTTAATAATTCAATGATGAAGGGGAATACATTTTCTTATGTTAAATTTAAAATATGTGCAAAGAAAATAATGATAAGTGATGTGTAAAATAGTTAAATATATACATTATTTAGTACTTATCACACCCCCCAACCTATATTTTGCTAGTCCTCGAGCAAAATAAAATTAAAAAAACTAACTCACTTTCGCAGGAATCGCGATTGCATTTACCGTATGCAATAAGGTTTTAAACCTCTAGGTGGCCCTAGTGGACGAGTTTTGTCTCGTGAGGGTTTCCGGCTCAGATACCCACAAACTGTTGTCTCTACCTAATGAATTTGTTTTATTGCTTTATAAAATCTAATTTTAAATGCATAAGTGCCAAGAATTTTAAAAACACACAAAGTTTTAATTACTAAGTCAGCCCAAATCCTAAATCAGTATGCAATTTAAGTTGAAGTCATTAAGTTTCTGTTAGAGAGTTGTAAGGCTAATTTATACTTGGGTGCTCGGTGATGTCTGGACCATACACAAGCTAAGGCTTTAGATTCTCCAAAATACTGCTAAAACTAGTAGTTTCTAAGAATTGGTCAGATAAGACCTAATCACTGATTCAAAATCATCCTACTTTGCAGGATTTCGAGAGTTGTGGATGTTTACTTTAATACCTCATGGGCTTTATCTGTAATATTCCAGTTTACTCGAATTTTTACAACGACGGTTTTCACACTATCGTCTTTTTCAAGGTCAATATTATTTTCTCTTTTTTTATTTTTTTTTTATTTTTTATTTTTTTATTATTTTTTTTATTTTATATTTATTACGCACTTTTACTCTTATAATGATTCCTCCATGTAACGAGCATTCAGTCAACACTCCCACACCAGATGGCATAAGGTGTTAGGCATTAAGACTCCTCTACGGACCTATGCTCGGATTCATCATTGCAAGCCCGCTGACCTTTGACAATAGGTAGCCCTTTTCGATGTACCTGACTAAATTCACTTCTTTTTTTTTTTAATAGTGAATTAGATAGGTATGATTCATCAGGACTCAAAGTTGCTACCTTACTTAATAACATCATGTTAAACCTAACCCTTAGAAGTGCAGGCCATACGTGTTGTGAAATTTCAAAGTAAAAATTATCTTACAACTCGCTAAAAGAATTTTTAATGAAAAGAACTCAAATTCCTGACTAATCATTGGGCTTTTTAGATTTTATATACTTTGTGTGATTATCATTTCAGCACTAAGGCATAGAAATTTGGGTTTTTTTTTTTGAAATTCACTTTTTTTTGAAATTCACTTAAAAATGTGAAAATGCGAAAAATTCCTTCAAAAATTCGAATCCTATACCCCCCAATCTAGATCAGACATTGTCCTCAATATTTTTTTTTGAATATTATATTATTATTTTTATTGTTTTATATATTTTTTATTTTGGATGAAAATATGATGCATATGGAGGATAGAAGCATTTTACCGTAGTTGCATCAATAATATGAGGACTCCTGATAAAAAATAAAAAAAAAATATGCAGAAATAACCTACGAGTATTGGGTTGCCTCCCAACAAGCGCTAAGTTTAACGTCTTCAGCCAGACGCAGTGCATCCTTAATTATATCATGCCGGGCTCATGCGGGGTTCTCCAAGGATGAAAATTTGTGGAAGACTAATTGTTGGGCAGGAAGTTGACTGCTTCTATGGCCTTGTCTATATCAAAGTCAAAATGGGCCAAGTATGTTTTCAGAGGGTTATCTGCCAAAATATAGGAAAGGGTTTCTTCTACAAGATCGTCCATTTTGTCAATTAGGAAGCACTCAACTTTCTTTGCAGGTTGATCAGAGGCACGAAATATATTTAACTTGACCTTCATATTCCCAAAGGATATATTCATCACCCTAGTTCTACAATTTATACTCGCATTGGCTGTAGCTAAAAAGGGGCGTCCAAGGATCACGGGGATTTGTTTCTTAGGATTAGGCTCATGTTCCATATCAAGGACGATAAAATCTACTGGAAAATAGAATTTGTCTACCTTGACAAGAACATCTTCAATTATCCCACGTGGTGTTTTTACAGATCGATCAGCCAATTGAAGGAATACCGAGGTTGGTTTTAACTCACCTAACCCAAGTTTCTCATAAACTGAGTAAGGTAAAAGGTTGACACTTGCCCCTAGATCTAAGAGTGCTCGATCAATGAAATTATTTCCTAAGACACAGGAGATGGTGGGAGCACCAGGATCTTTAAATTTCGGAGGGGTGTTGTGTTGGAGAATAGAACTCACTTACTCAGTTAGGAAGACCTTTTTAGGCACATGTGTCCTAGATTTTTGCTTTTGGGTACAAAGGTCTTTGAGAAATTTGGCATAGGAGGGAACTTGTCTAATAGCATCAAGAAGCGGGAGGTTGATTTTGACTTGTTTGAAAATCTCCATCATCTCCTCTAGTGAAGTTCCCTTTTTGCCAAAGGGAGAGGGTGAATTAAGAGCTTCAGGAAATGGGGCCTTTGGGATATGAGTTTTGGCAAAAGGTGGACTAGCTGAAGAAGAAGAAGAAGAAGGTTTTAGTTTTTCATTTGACACATTTCTATCCTCTTCTTTACCTTCCTTATTGTTATCCTCCCCAATCCTATTGTCTACCATACGTCCACTCCTTAGGGTAGTCAAAGCATTGGCTTGTTCATGATGAATTGTATTTAGTTAATTTTCTTGAGCCATGTATTGTCCCCTAGGATTACTCACTGGTTGGCTTGGAAGCTTTCCTTCCTCTCGCTTGTTCAGTGCATTAGCTAGTTGCCCCATTTGGGATTCTAGCTTGGCGATAGATTGCGTGTGAGAGTGCACCAATTGTGTAATGGTTTCCAAACCTTGAAGGGAGGTCAACACTTTCTCCTCAAAGACTGTGTTTCTATGGGGTGGAGGAGGAGTGTGTTGAAATTGTCGAAGGACGGTAGGGATTAATATTCTGGAATGGTTGAAAGTTTTGGAAATAAGGTTGGAAAGTATTGGGAGTCTGCTGCTTCCAAGAGAAGTTTGGATGGTTGCGCCATCCCGGGTTATAAGTAGTGGAATATGGATTATTACCCGGTCGGGACTGTGTTTGAGCAGCGTTGACTTGTTCTTGCACAAATTCAGAGAATTGAGCTGCCGAAGGGCATTCATGAATAGGGTGAGACGGGCTAGAACAAAGAGCACAGACTTGTGCTTGGGAAAAATTTGGAAGTTGTTCTCTAGACATTAGCTGGTCCAATTTGTGGGATAGTGCATCTACTTTCTCGGATAGACCTATGGACTGGCTAACTTCATATATGGTTCCTTTTCTTTGAGAACTCGAGGGTGCTTGACGAGCGGAGGAGGCATGGTGGAGGAAATTTTCATTAAGGTTCTCAAACAATTGCCATGCCTCATGTTCACTTTTAAGCATGAAAGTACGCCCACAAGAAGCATCAACCATTTGACGATTTCGTTCGGATAGTCCGTCATAAAAGCATTGCACTAATTGCCACTTGGGTATTTGATGATGCGGGCATTTCCGGAGTAAATCTCTAAATTTTTCTCAAGTTTCATGAAATTCTTCCCCGTCAGATTGGGAGAAGCTCGTGATAGCACGCCTAAATTGGTTTGTTCTTCCTATGGGAAAATATTTCTTTAGAAATTCATGTTGCATTTGAGCCCAAGAGAGAATAGAATTGGCTTCTAATGAATGGAGCCATTGTTTAGCTCTATCCTTAAGGGAAAAAGGAAACAGCCTAAGTTTCAGAGCATCATCAGTGAAGTTCTGAATTTTGACAGTAGTGCAGATCTCAAGAAACTCATCCAAATGTTTATATGGGTCTTCATTGTTAAGTCCATAAAAAGAGGGAAGCATTTGGATGACACTAGACTTAATTTCAAAATATACAGCAGCGGTGGTATCAGGTAGTCGAATACAAGATGGAGAGGTATAAATGGAAGGAGTGAAGTACTCCTTTAGGAGTTTGGGTTGTTCTTCAGCCATCTCTATAAGTGGAGCAGATCCTATGGTTCTATAGGTGTGATTTCAGCTCGAAGGGCCCTAATAGAACGCTCTATTTCAGAGTCAAAACGTACTAATTCGGGAGATTTGGAACGACACCCTAACATACACTAAGACTCCTCGGATCAGTACAGTCAAGCATGCACTAAAAAGAAAAACACAATTCCTTATGTTCACCCTAAAATCACTAGACAGCTCCTAACTGGTTTGAAGAGGGCACCTAAGCCTCCAATCCGGTCTAATGACTGAGCTGACCAGATAAGCTCCCAGGTAAGTGGGGGGGTCACGATGCGTTGCAAAGGTCCCACTTAAAAACCACTTGCCTCGAACAGATGAACTGTCTCCCTTAAAGGGACAAAGCTTGCCTAGACATCAACTAAGCCACAGAGCGAAATTGGTGCAACTTTCGGTAATCTTCGTCCTATTGAGCTCGAATGTCCCTAGGGGCCAACGTCTAATTGATTTTTGTTACGGGGGAACTTAGCCACCATGCCCCACGTGACCGGCACGCGCGCTCAGGAAGACTACGGCTGCCCCTTGATCCAGCAATCCGACCTCGAGTCGGATATCTTCAGCTCCGCAGCCCGACCCCGAGTCGGCTGCCCCTTGATCCAGCAATCCGACCTCGGGTCGGATATCTTCAGCTCCGCAGCCCGACCCCGAGTCGGCTGCCCCTTGATCCAGCAATCCGACCTCGGGTCGGATATCTTCAGCTCCGCAGCCCGACCCCGAGTCGGCTGCCCCTTGATCCAGCAATCCGACCCCGAGTCGGCAATCTCTCGACAACAACAGACTGTTCCTCTGAGGCACGCCGCGGCCCCCTGCTCCACTACTCCCTGCAACGGCCGTATCCAGCGCTGCCCCACGATCCCCTATAACAGCCGTACAAAGCGGAGCTCCACTATGCCCTGCCATGGCTGTACCCAGCGCTGCCCCACGACGCCCTGTAACGGCCATGTCAGTGGCAGCCCCATCGTGCCACACAATGACGAATCCCCGGAAAAACCCCCCAGCCTGATATATATGAGGCTGGGGGGGAAGGGGGAGGGTAAGATATATCTTCCAGAGTATCATCTCACCTGCTACCTTCTCCTTCTCCTTCTCCTTCGATCTCCTCTGACTTGATCGTCGGAGGGCCCCCACTACCCCGGTGGTGGTGCGAGGCTTGCTTGCAGGTTTCACGGCGGAGGGCGGAGCGCAACCAAAGCAACTCAAAGGGAACCCCGTTCACACCGCTGTGCCAATCGTTCTCGGTTTGGACCACCAGCAACAGTTGGCACTAGAGGAGGGTCGGATCTCAGAGCGATCGTAATGGCACGGCGAGGTGGTCGTGGAGCTTCCAATGCTTCCGGTCGCGGGGCCTCTCGGGCCACTGGCCGGGAGGCCGCTGCATCTCCAACACGCTCTCAGCAACACTCCACCGCCCCACCGCCCATTCAGATGGTCGAAGCCGCCCAGTTCGACCAGCTAACCCAGCAGGTTCGCACCCTCGCGGAGGCGGTGCAGAATCTGCAGGGTGCGATGTCCCGGGCGCCGCAGCGGGCTCAGGAGCCGCTGCTGCCTGAGCGTTCGCCTGTCCTCCTCAACCCGCGCTCCTTCCTCTCCCATGGGGAGGAGCGCCGGCGCGAGGAGGATTCTCGAGCACGGTCTATTCTGCCGGGACCTTCCCATCGGAGCTGCGCGGGGTACGAGAGGCGGGCCCGGGCGCGTTCCCAGACCCCCCAGTCCTCGAGAAACCCGCGCTCCAGTCGGTCCCCCACTCGCCGCTCCTTGTCTCCCACCCACCGGTCGCGCTCCCTGGACCGGCGGGTGGACGATCTCCACCGACAACTCCAGGTCCTGAAGGGCCATTCCAAAGATCCCTTCGCCGACTTAGAGATCTCCTCCCAGCCGGCACTTGCCTCGAGGATCCTGCGAACTCCGAATCCCCCGGGGTTCAAAATGCCGGCGATCGAGCCCTATGACGGGGCGGCAGATCCGCGGGATCACGTCGAGAGTTTCAGGACCCTTATGCTCCTCCACGGAGCATCAGATCCCCTTCTCTGCAAGGCCTTCCCGGCAACCCTCCGTGGCCCGGCGAGGGCGTGGTTCGCCGGGCTGGAGGCTGACTCAATCCGGTCTTTCGACCAGTTCACTCGCCTCTTCATCACTCATTTCGCCGTCAGTAGCCGGCGGCGACTGGTCTCCGACTCCCTCTTTGACGTCCGGCAAAATGAGGGAGAAAGCCTGCGGAATTATCTTACCCGCTTCAACAGGGCTACGCTGGAGGTCCGGAACCTGAGTCAGGAGGTAGCTCTTTCAGCCCTGAAGCGTGGCTTCCGGAAGGGCAGGCTCACCTTCTCCCTGGACAAACGCCTGCCGCGGAGCTTCCCAGAGCTGTTGTCCCGGGCGAACCAGTATGCGGACGCCGAGGAGGCGGCCGCCCACCGGAGCAAGGAGGCTGCCGAGATCCCTCCAAAGCTTGGGAAGAAAAGGCGGAAAGAGGCACGCCAGAGGAGGAGCCCGACGCCCCAGCGTCGGCGCAGAAGCCCGTCGCCGGCGAAGAACCACGGCGCCCCATGCCCTCGTTCTCCGCCCCGACGTTTCAACCGGTACACCCCTCTCCTGACTCCCCGGGCCCAGATCCTTATGGAGATCAAGGGGCGGGAGGACCTCCCGGCCCCGAGACAGATACGAAGGATCCCTGGAAAGAGGCCCTCCCGGGCGTACTGTGAGTACCACCGAGTCCACGGCCACGACACAGAGGACTGCTTCCAGCTTCGGGACGAGATCGAGGCCCTTATCCGTCGGGGGCGTCTCGGTCGATATGTGAGCGACCGACGTCCCCCCGCAGACCCGCGTCCGGCCGACCCGGCTCCTCCGGAGCCTCGGGAGCAGAATCGACCCGTTGCGGGCGTGATCCACACTATCACTGGGGGCTGCTCTCGGCCCGTGAGGAACGCAGGGGGCTCGACGGAAGCGTCAGGGACGGCCGTCGTAAAGAGGCAGAGGGTCGGCAATGTAATCACCTTTTCTGATGAGGATGTAAAGGGGGTTCAGACTCCCCACGATGACGCCATGGTGATCTCCCTCACTATGGCAAACTATGATGTAAGGCGTGTTCTTGTGGATAGTGGAAGCTCAGCTGATATTTTGTTTTACGAGGCCTTCCAAAAGATGAGCTTGTCCAGACAGTTGTTGCACAAAATGTCCACCCCCCTCGTAGGATTCACCGGTGACGCTGTCCCGGCGGAAGGCGTCGTTGAGCTGCCTGTGACTGCGGGCGTCGCACCCGCAGAAGCCACGGTTCGACTCGGGTTCTTGGTCGTCCGTGTTCCCTCGGCCTACAACGCTATCCTCGGGCGACCCGGGCTGAACGCCCTTCGCGCGGTGGTCTCCACGTACCACTTGCTCATGCGGTTTTCCACGGCGGTCGGGATCGGAGAGGTCCGAGGTGACCAACCGACCGCACGGCAATGTTTTCTAGCAATCCTCAAAGGGAAGAAGCCCGTGGAAGCCCTAAGCGTCGAGTCCCTTGATGCCAGAGACGAGGTGGCCTTGCGGCAGGGGGAGCCGGCCGAGGGTGTGGTCGAAGTCCCCCTCGAGGAAGGCCGCCCCGACCGGGCGGTTCGGGTCGGCGCCAATCTCGATCCGGGAGCTCGGGCCCGGTTGGTGGAATTCCTCCGAGCCAATACCGATGTATTTGCCTGGTCGGCGGCCGATGTACCTGGGATCGACCCGGAGGTCATTTCTCACGCCCTCAACGTCGACCCGACCCACCGACCAATAAAGCAGAAGAAGAGACACTGTGCCCCGGATCGGATCCGGGTGGTCGACCAGGAGGTAGACAAGCTCTTGGAGGCAGGATTCATAAGGGAGGTAAGCTACCCCGAGTGGCTGGCAAATGTTGTACTTGTCCGGAAGGCGAGCGGGAAGTGGAGGATGTGCGTCGACTATACCGACCTGAACAAGGCGTGCCCTAAGGATAGCTTTCCACTTCCGCGAATAGACCAACTGGTCGACGCGACTTCCGGATATCAGCTGCTGTCTTTCATGGACGCCTTCTCCGGTTACAACCAGATAATGATGGCCCCACAGGACGAGGAGAAAACTGCCTTTATAACAGACCGGGGGCTGTACTGCTACAAGGTAATGCCCTTCGGTCTGAAGAATGCTGGCGCCACTTACCAGCGCCTCGTCAACAAAATCTTCAAAGAGCAAATCGGCCGGAACATGGAGGTGTACGTGGACGACATGCTGGTGAAGAGCCGCCATGCAGACCAGCACATCGCGGATTTGGAGGAGACTTTCACCACCTTGCGGAAGTTTCGCATGAAGCTGAACCCAGCGAAGTGCGCCTTCGGCGCTTCGGCCGGGAGGTTCCTCGGTTTCATTGTCAACCAGCGGGGTATCGAAGCCAACCCGGACAAAATCAAGGCCATCCAAGGTATGTCCCCTCCGACCAAAGTAAAGGAGGTTCAGGAGCTCGCTGGAAGGGTCGCCGCGCTTGGACGATTTGTGGCAAAATCGGCCGAACGCTGCCAACCATTCTTCAAGGTGTTAAAACGCCCGAAAGACTTCCTCTGGACGGCCGAATGTCAAGCAGCATTCGACCAGCTCAAGGAATACCTGGTGTCTCCTCCCCTACTGTCCAAGCCGCAAGAAGGGGAGATGCTCTACCTCTATCTGGCGGTCTCCCCAACCGCGGTCAGTGCGGTGCTGGTTCGGAAAGAGGCAAAGCTCCAGAAGCCCGTGTACTACATCAGCCGGGTCCTACGGGATGCCGAGATGCGGTATACGAAGGCTGAGAAGATCGCCTTCGCGCTGCTGACCGCGACCAGGAGACTTCGCCCCTATTTCCAAGCCCATTCTGTCACCCTCTTAACTGATCAACCACTACGACAGATCCTCAGCAACCCCGGGAATGCGGGACGGCTGGTGAAGTGGGCAATAGAACTCGGTGAGTTCGACATCCGCTACCAGCCTCGACCCGCCATCAAGGCCCAGGTGCTCGCAGATTTCCTCGCTGAGTGCACGGTGCAGGAGGCGGAACCTAGACCGCCGGAAACGCCCAGCCTCGACCTCCCGACCTGGACGCTTCACATCGATGGGTCGTCGAACCCCGAGGGTGGAGGAGCCGGGCTGGTCCTTACCAGTCCTGATGGAGTGATAGCCGAGTATGCCTTGAGATTTGGATTTCCAGTGACCAACAACGAGGCGGAGTACGAGGCCCTAGTCACGGGACTCAAACTCACCAGGGAGCTCGGCATCCGGCGTTTGAAGGTCTTCACCGACTCCCAGCTGGTGGTCGGGCAGGTCCGTGGGGAGTTCGAGGCCCGGAGCCCGACCATGCAGAACAACGTCCGGAAGGTGCAAGCACTCATTCCCGATCTCGGCAGTGTCGACATCCAGCAGGTCCCCAGAAGCGAAAATGCTAGGGCCGACAGGTTGTCCCGCTTGGTGAGCGCAGAGGCGCACAACTTGTCGAGGGCAATCTACCTGGAGACCCTGGAGGCCCCGAGCATCGGCGAGGCTGGAGCGGTGATGGCGATTGATCCGGAGCCGTCTTGGATGGACCCGCTCGTCGCCTACCTCGCCGAAGGGATCCTCCCTGAAAACGAAGATCAAGCTCGGCGACTTGTCAAGAAGTCCGCCCACTACGTACTCTATGAAGGGAGGCTGTATCGGACCTCGTTTACCGCCCCCCTCTTAAGGTGCCTCCGCCCCTCGGAGGCGGCCTACGTCCTTGGCGAAGTCCACGAGGGCGTTTGTGGATCGCACTTGGGGGCTAGGTCCTTGGCGCACAAGATCATGAGGCAAGGCTATTATTGGCCTACCTTGTTGGAGGACTCAAAGGATCATGTACGGAAATGCGACGCCTGCCAGCGCCACGCCAACGTCCAGAGAGTCCTTTCTGTCCCCTTGGCACCAATCACCGCACCCTGGCCCTTCGCACAGTGGGGAATGGATATCCTCGGACCATTCCCCGTCGCTTCAGCCCAGCGGAAATTCTTGATTGTTGCAATCGACTACTTCACCAAGTGGGTGGAGGCAGAGCCGCTGGCCACTATCACGGAGGCGCAAGTCCGGAAGTTCGTGAAGAAAAACATCATTGTCCGATTTGGGGTACCCCGAGTCCTCATCTCGGATAATGGTCGACAGTTCGACAACAAGCATTTCCGTGATTTCTGCGAGGAGTTCGGGATCGAGCATCGGTTCACATCTGTGTCGCATCCCCAAACCAACGGTGAGGCCGAGGTCACAAATCGGACAATCCTCCAAGGAATTAAGGCGCGAATCGGTCGGACGGGGCAAGCTTGGGTCGAAGAACTCGAGAATGTCCTTTGGGCGTATCGGACCACGCATCGGACCCCTACCGGGGAGACACCTTTCAGCCTAACCTATGGCACGGAAGCGGTTGTTCCCGTGGAGCTCGGACTCCCCTCGCCCCGGGTGGCCGCGCACCGACTCGAGGCCAATTCGGAGCAACTCCGAGGGAACCTGGACCTCTTGGAAGAAGCAAGAGAAATGGCGCAGGTTCGGATGGCGATGTATCAGCGGAGGGTGGCCCGATATTATAACTCCAAGGTCCGACCGAAACTTTTCAGAATCGGAGATCTGGTGCTAAGGCGAGCCAAAGCATCTCAACCCGCGGAAGGTGGGAAGCTGGCGCCAAATTGGGAAGGCCCGTATAGGGTTCGCTGGGTAAACCGACCTGGCTCCTACCAGTTGGAGGCCCTAGATGGTCGAGAAATTTTGAGGAGCTGGAATTCCGCTAACCTGCGGGCGTATTACCAGTAGAACGACAAAGCCAGGAAGACAGTTCGAAAAATATACAATTCTTTTCATTTCAATAATTCCTGGTTACAACGGTGTGTTCGTGTGATTACAAAGAATTCCCAGTAAAACAAGGAAGAGGTGGAGACTCCGTAGAGTTGAAGATCCGGGATCCCGAACTCTCCACCCGAAGCAGCTGCAATCCCACCGGGCGTGGGTGCTTCTCCCCGGAGGCGTCATCGACGCCTCACGCAAAGGACGAAGAGCCGGCGCGGACGAAGAAGAAGTGGACGAAGGAGGAGTTCACACTGCTCCTAGAGGAACGCCACCTCCAAAGGATATTCCGGCCCTCCCCAAGAGAAGGGGAGGGAAGGAATACAAGGGAGGAGAGCGCGAGGAGGCGAGATCCCGGATGAAGCGTCTGGCGCAGAGCTCAATCGGGAGGCGGGGCTGAAAGGAGGGGGGATGTGATCCCGGATGAAACGCCTAGAGCGGAGTTCCGCCGGGGAGAACCTCCTTGTTGATCCCAGATGAAACGGCTAGTTGGCGGAAGTCGCGAGGGGCGCGCCTCCCGTTCCTCCGGCAGGGGTTTCCCAGCCACACGCCGGAGAGGAGGTCCACGATCCATGGCAACCTGAATAGCTCCGGCTTGGGAGGCTCCACCGCACCTGCACTTATATTTATAGCCAAACTGTGGCCCCCCGGTCGTTCCGATGCGGGTGGCTCCAATAAAGGCGGGCGCACCGAATCCGGAGCCGTTCCAGCTCTCGAGGCATATCCTCCCACGATCTCCTAAGCGTCGTTCTCCTTAATTGCATTCTTCATGCAGGACACTCCGGGCGGTGTGTATCCCACGGCCCACGTATCTCCGCTCGCGCCCAGGCCGCATCCGCCTTGAAGAGCGCGCGTATCGCGGCCGCTTAACTGACACTCCTTGCAAGCAGCAACTGGCGATCCGATTTCCCAGGTAACGCCTCAATTAGCATTTAATACCCTTCTGGTGTTCCCCAGGCGACGCTTGGAGAATAGGAGAAACACGATCGTAGCTGGCCACGGAGAAATCCCCTCGAGCGGCAAGCGACAGGCGCGTGGCCAACGAGCGGAATTTCCCGAGGCTCGGCCCTCGGATGCCAGGCTAACCCGATGATCATCCCGGGAGCAGACTAGCCTGAAGCCCCGACCGGTCGCCTCGGCTTGCGCCAGCCTTGGCCGACCAACGAGCGAAATTTTCCGAGGCTCGGCCCTCGGATGCCAGGCTAACCCGATGATCATCCCGGGAGCAGACTAGCCTGAAGCCCCGACCGGTCGCCTCGGCTTGCGCCAGCCTTGGCCGACCAACGAGCAGAATTTCTCGAGGCTCGGCCCTCGAATGCCAGGCTAACTCGATGATCATCCCGGGAGCAGACTAGCCTGAAGCCCCGACCGGTCGCCTCGGCTTGTGCCAGCCTTGGCCGACCAACGAGCGAAATTCCCCGAGGCTCGGCCCTCGGATGCCAGGCTAACCCGATGATCATCCCGGGAGCAGACTAGCCTGAAGCCCCGACCGGTCGCCTCGGCTTGCGCCAGCCTTGGCCGACCAACGAGCGGAATTTCCCGAGGCTCGGTCCTCGGATGCCAGGCTAACCCGATGATCATCCCGGGAGCAGACTAGCCTGAAGCCCCGACCGGTCGCCTCGGCTTGCGCCAGCCTTGGCCGACCAACGAGCGGAATTCTCCGAGGCTCGGCCCTCGGATGCCAGGCTAACCCGATGATCATCCCGGGAGCAGACTAGCCTGAAGCCCCGACCGGTCGCCTCGGCTTGCGCCAGCCTTGGCCGACCAACGAGCGGAATTCCCCGAGGCTCGGCCCTCGGATGCCAGGCTAACCCGATGATCATCCCAGGAGCAGACTAGCCTGAAGCCCCGACCGGTCGCCTCGGCTTGCGCCAGCCTTGGCCGACCAACGAGCGGAATTCTCCGAGGCTCGGCCCTCGGATGCCAGGCTAACCCGATGATCATCCCGGGAGCAGACTAGCCTGAAGCCCCGACCGGTCGCCTCGGCTTGCGCCAGCCTTGGCCGACCAACGAGCGGAATTTTCCGAGGCTCGGCCCTCGGATGCCAGGCTAACCCGATGATCATCCCGGGAGCAGACTAGCCTGAAGCCCCGACCGGTCGCCTCGGCTTGCGCCAGCCTTGGCCGACCAATGAGCGGAATTTTCTGAGGCCTAACCCTCGGATGCCTGGCCTAGCGCCGGAAGAATTTCCTGAGGCCTAACCCTCGGATGCCTGGCCTAGCGCCGGAAGAATTTCCTGAGGCCTAACCCTCGGATGCCTGGCCTAGCGCCGGAAGGATTTTCTGAGGCCTAACCCTCGGATGCCTGGCCTAGTGCCGGAGGAACTTCAAGAGTCAGGAGTCGGCGAGACGCTACCAAGAGTTAAAAAGAGGAAGGACGACAGTGAAATGAGGAAACACTTTGTTTGCATTAACTTTCGTTGCATCAGGGCCGAGACCCATACAACATAGCAAAACGCCAACATACAAAGAAAAGAACAAAGAAAAAGTACAGAGGGTCAGCTTGGAGGAACCCCTGGATCGGGAACGGCGAGCACGTCCGCGAAGGGTAGGGAGACGGTTGGAGAACCGGCAGGCAATGGCATCGGAGGGGAGTCGAGGAGGGAGACCCCACTCAGGTCAATTCCGGGGTATTTAATGGACACCCTTGCCAGGCCTTCATCGAAGCCTAAGGCAAAGGAGTCGGACCCCGCATCCGACATGTCACGGATGAACTCGGCGGACTGACGATAGGCCTGTACCGCCTGACGCCCGATTTCCGTGCTCTTCTCGGCCAGTGCCGCCTCCGCTCGCTCCGTAATCTGAGCTTTCGCCTCCATGACCTTCGCCACAATCCGGTCGTCCGCCTCGGAGGAGACCCTCAGCAGATCGGCCCGAGCCTCCATGCGCTTCGCCTCGGCAGCAACGCGAGCAGCCTCGGCCTCCTCCAGGCGCGAATGAAGCTCCTGGTTGCTCGCGCGGGACTCCTCCAAGGCCGATTCCAATTCGGCCAGCTTGGCTTCAAGAGATCGGGCTCGGTTGCGGGCGTTGTCGGCTGACTGCTGGGCCTTCTCCCACCTCTCCCGGAAGTCGGCAGGCTTCCGGGACTGCTCTTCGGCCCGCTCCTACGCCTTCCTGATCTCGCCTTCGAGACCCGAGGCAACCTTGAGTTGCTCCTGAGTCTCCAACAGTTGCCTCTCGAGGGCGGCAAAGCCGAGTACCCGCTCTTCGGCCACCTGGAGCCTCGTCTCGACGTCCCTGGTCGTCCTCCCCGCCGCAGCCTGGCCTCCCTCCTCTACAGCTTTCAGTCGGCTCTCGGCCCTGGCCAGAAGCCTCGCCTGTTCCTCGTGGCTCTCCTCCAGACGGATCATGTACTGGGCGAACTAAGAGATAGGAAAAATGAGGGCGTCAGGCGGGGATCAATAGAGCCTATAAATGACGAAAGCGGCCAGAAGAACACTCACCGACATGAGACAGACGCAGCTGGCAGCTCCGACGTCAGGGATCCCCATCTGCCGGACCCGCCTACGGTCACTCTCCAGCAGCACCGTCTCGATGAGGTTTCGGGCGCCGGCGAAAGTGAAGGCTGACCCCGACTTCGCCCCGGAGCCGGACGGTGGTTCTGCGGCCTTACCCTTACCCATTGCTTGGGGGAGAGTCGTGCCGACCGTGCTCGAGGTGGGGGCCGCTCCAGAAATCGACAGGGTCCCGCTCGGCCGGGGCCTCGGCGCGCTCCTTCTCGTATCATCCGAAGCCGACCGAGTCGAAGGCCGGGCTGGGGACCGATCGCGTCCGACCCGGCCGTCTCGGGCGCGCCCGGGTGACGCCTTCGGAAAAGCGGTAGTCTCATCACCGGAGGGCTGATACGGCGTCAACTGTCGGTCCAAGCTCGCGGCGTCCCCCTGACCGGTGGGTCCGGACCCGTCTGTCGGCGTCGGAGTCGCCTGTTGGCGGGACTTCTTCGCCGGTGGGACCCCGCTCGGAGGAGTCCGTTTCTTCCTCCGGACCGCTTCCAGTAGAGACGCCCTACTGACAGCCGTCGCCTTGTCCGACCGCATGACGTCGTCGATTTCTGCAAAAAGGACGAGATGGTCGGAGACTGAGAAACTGATGGAAAGAAGAAACGAAAGAGGAGAAAAGAGCTAAAAAAGAAGTGGTGGCGGGCTCACGGTCGGCGGGGACCGAGCTCAGACCGACGTTCACCAAGGCATCCTCGGAAATAAGGCGGGCCACCCGAGGAAGCCGGCCCTCGGCAACCAGCCCTCTCAAGACGGCAACGCCATCGGACTCCTCCCTCGACAACCTCGATAAGCCGATCGGGGACTTCATCGGCGTCTCCCAGGTTGCCCCGATTCTCCAAGAGGGATCTACGTCAATGAAAAAAAAACGCTCCTTCCAGCCGTGAATGGAGGAAGGAGCATCCTTGACGAGGCCGCACCCTCGCCGCGCCGCGAAGCACCACCACCCTCTGTCCCGGGGGTGGCCGCTCAGGCCGTAGCATTCCCAAAAGACGTTCAGGGTGGCGGGAACCTCGTGCATGCGGCAGAGAACCTGGAAGGCCGTCAGGGTACGCCATGAGTTCGGCACCAGTTGCGTCGGCGCCATTCTTAAACCCCGAAGCACCTGCACGACTAAGTCCGAGGGGGGAAAGCGGAACCCAGCCCGAAGGATGTCCTCATTGATGGCGACCTTCCTTGGAGGAGGATGGGACATCCTCTCCTCAGGCCCCGGGAGCGTAATGTTGCAGGCTTCGGGAAGGTGGTACCGGGCCACGAACCTATCTAGGTCTTCAGGGACCAGCTCCGACCGAAGGCGGTCCGCCCTTACTTCGTCCATCCCTAATGGCCAGTGAACCTACGGTCAGGACGGGGTCAAGAGGGGGGAAGGCACCGGAACGACTGGAGTACACTAACACGAAAGGAGAAAGTACGGAGAGCCCTAAATTGAAGAGTGGGGCAACTCACCGGAAAGGGAGGAAGAACGGCTCCGAGAGCGTCAAAGGAGGAGCGAACGAACAGTTCGGCGGCAACGGCAGCGGCACAAGGGAGAAACTTGAAGATGCCTGTGAAAAGAAAGGCGGACGGGAGAGGGCCCCCGGTTAAATAGGCGGAAAGGCGGGTGACACCTCGGTGACGCCAGAGGACGCCTGGCTGCCGAAAGTTTGTTCGCGCCCCAAAGGCGAATCGACGCCATTAAGGAAGGATGTCCGCCGAAATCCGCAGACCGCCAGATCAGCGACAACTGCCATACGCCATAAAGAAGGCGGAAAGCTCGGAGCGCGCGCGCCTTTCCGAGGGATGGCGGCAATCTCAAAGCATCACTCCCTTCACCCGTTCCCCTCCTGGTTCCAGGCTCGGGAGTGGGGGGCTACTGTTACGGGGGAACTTAGCCACCATGCCCCACGTGACCGGCACGCGCGCCCAGGAAGACTACGGCTGCCCCTTGATCCAGCAATCCGACCTCGAGTCGGATATCTTCAGCTCCGCAGCCCGACCCCGAGTCGGCTGCCCCTTGATCCAGCAATCCGACCTCGGGTCGGATATCTTCAGCTCCGCAGCCCGACCCCGAGTCGGCTGCCCCTTGATCCAGCAATCCGACCTCGGGTCGGATATCTTCAGCTCCGCAGCCCGACCCCGAGTCGGCTGCCCCTTGATCCAGCAATCCGACCCCGAGTCGGCAATCTCTCGACAACAACAGACTGTTCCTCTGAGGCACGCCGCGGCCCCCTGCTCCACTACTCCCTGCAACGGCCGTATCCGGCGCTGCCCCACGATCCCCTGTAACAGCCGTACAAAGCGGAGCTCCACTATGCCCTGCCATGGCTGTACCCAGTGCTGCCCCACGACGCCCTGTAACGGCCATGTCAGTGGCAGCCCCATCGTGCCACACGATGACGAATCCCCGGAAAAACCCCCCAGCCTGATATATATGAGGCTGGGGGGGAAGGGGGAGGGTAAGATATATCTTCCAGAGTATCATCTCACCTGCTACCTTCTCCTTCTCCTTCTCCTTCGATCTCCTCTGACTTGATCGTCGGAGGGCCCCCACTACTCCGGTGGTGGTGCGAGGCTTGCTTGCAGGTTTCACGGCGGAGGGCGGAGCGCAACCAAAGCAACTCAAAGGGAACCCCGTTCACACCGCTGTGCCAATCGTTCTCAGTTTGGACCACCAGCAACAATTTTAATTAAGGTGAAAGCTATGTGAGAATTGATTCACCTAATTTGGGCAAGAATCTGGTGATGAAATCAAGTTCTTATCTTGCTGGGGTGATTGCCCTTACTATGTGCAGATTAATTGGTGTATGTGTATCAAGCATGCATTCACACTTTTGTAAAAAATTAAAATCAAACAGTCACCACAAAAAGGAAATTAATTTAAATAAGAAAGGTTAAGAGGTTACCAAAGAGAATTTTCCAGCAATTTTTTTTAAGCAAACCTCTACAGCATTTCTTTTCTAGTAGTTCCCTTTTGATCGTCCCAAATTTTCTCCTCGATTCTTGATCAAATCATACAAAAAGAAAAATCCAAAAATTAGTAAGAGAGAAAAAAGGGATAAGTAAAGTAACAAAAATAGAAAATATTTTTATTATTATTTTTTTTAGATATATATATATTATTTTATTTATTTTTTTTAAAAAAAATTTTATGAAAAGAAAAACAACTATGCTAGCAATCCCCGGCAACGGCGCCAAAAATTGATAGTCAACTTTAAAGACCACGCAATAGCACGTATCTAGTAGGATAGTGATTACGGATATCGATCCACAGGGATTGGGGTATAGTTGTTTTCTTAAAAATAAAAATTTTTAAAAGGCTGAATTTGTGAAGACTATTAAACTAAGCAATTTAATAAAAGAAAATGCAATTAAAATGATATCAGTTTGAGAGAAACCTAGGGCAAGGAATTCACCATTAACATCGGAACAAGGGTTATTTATAATTTATCTTATTCTTGGATTAACATGCAAATTGGCTACAAGCCTAATAAGCATTCGAATAGAAATTCACAGAAGTAATTTGGGCATAATCCATCTTCAGTTGGCATGAAATGTCTACCCTAATCTAAGGTGGTAGCAAACTGCATCTTCCTTAAGCATGGACTATCTTATATCTACCTAGTGATCATGAAGAACAGTTGTACGAACATCATATTTAAAATCACAGAAATTAAATATGATTCAAAAGAAGATATCCATTAGAAATAATAAGTTCATACAACCCCAAGAATATAAAATAAAAAATATAAAACCCGTGTCCCTTTTGTTAGGGCTGCATCCAGCCCTAGTGAGAAGATCAGCCTTCTATGGAAAATTGAACAGCTGCACTGCAGGGGGACTTCATAATGATTGGCTCCTTCCTCCCGTCGGCTCTCTCCTCCCTTCTCTGTCTCCCGTGAGAACTCCTCCGAAGGATGAATGGGATTCACCGGATCCCTTTGAATGGTTCCAAAAGAGAATACCCCCTCTGTTCACGTCTGGGCTTTTTATAGGCTGCAAACTCCCTCTTTCCTCCCCTGTTTCGAGTGCAGATAAGGATGAAGATGTGGTGGGATAAGGATGCGGTTGTTAACTTGATGTGGCTGAGAAGGAATCCAGATTGGGATGAAGGTGGATCACGGACGACAAGGATGATTTGTTAATACAAATGCTGGGAAGTTGGGGAGCAGAGGATGCTGGGAAAATCCGGAACGTTCGGAAAGCTCATCCCGCCTGACTATGGGATAAGGATGAAGCTTGGACGTGGAGTGCGGAAGAAACAGGAGAAGATATGTAATCCGAATGGGAGAAAATCTGGGAGTATTCCGGAAGGGAAGAAGCTGGGAATTCGGTTGGATTGGATGATGGGATGAATCCGTAGATGATTCGGCTGATGGTTGGGAGGAAACCGTGGACTAAGTTGGGATGCTCACGGAGGAGAATATCATGGGAGAGACGTTGGGAGGAGCTGGATCTTACGAACGGATTGAACGTGAAACAGGGGAGATAAGTTGGGATCTCGACTGGAGCTGGGAAGTCTGTGGGATTAATCTGGGAGTTTGGATTAAGCTCAATCTATTAGACGTTGGGAAGATCTCGGAGTAGATGATGGGTTGGTTCAGAAGCAGAGGAAATGGGCGAAGAAGATGGGCACAGGCGCAAGGGATTCGAAAGAGATGAAGCTACGTTCGGAAGATGAAGATAAGATCCACGATGCAGGGGAGAGAGAGCTCTTCCGTGATGCTCGAGGAAGGAGTGCTGGGAATAGGGGAAGTGAACCAGACGCTTGGGAAAAATCATGGGATTCGGCTGGCAGTTTAGATGAAACAGGGGATTCGGAGAGAGGATGCATGAGGTGCTGGGATTCCGTTCGTGGGATATTGGGAAGGATGCGGATGAGATCCTGAGATGGCTGGTTGCAAACGGGATTAGATTTGTCCCTTGGAGTTTGGTCACGATTGGCTTTGTTCATGGGATAAGCGTGGGATTTGTTGATAAATACTGAACGGTAATGAAGGGGATATGAGCTGGGAAGAAGAAGCTTGATCGCAGATGATTCGGGAGGATATGGCTCATGAACGGGATGCACGGAGATTCGTGAAAGGAATTTGTTCGGGATGAGCTCAATGTTGGAAAAGAAAATTAGGGTCGACTCTAATTGGTTGGAAAGATCCAATTCATTTGGTGCATGCGATTTGGATTCAGGGATTATCCCAGATGAATTTGATTCGACCTGCATACATTAGATGGACCAATAAAATCAAGCAAAATCGAATTATTTTTAATAATTCAATGATGAAGGGGAATACATTTTCTTATGTTAAATTTAAAATATGTGCAAAGAAAATAATGATAAGTGATGTGTAAAATATTTAAATATATACATTATTTAGTACTTATCATAGTTCTAGTCACATATTCATAATTTCTTAACGATCCAAGAATGCTACATAATCTCATGTGGAGTTTGTGTAGCTTTGATATTATTAACCGTTGATATCTAGTAAAAGATTATACATATACGGACATGTTGGGTTGCATAAATAAAATATGGAGATTTGCGAAGAGTCATGAACATCCAAAAAGAGAATTCATCATTCCTTAAGAAGGAAAGAATATTCAAGACTGTGTTCCTTACAATTGAATTTGAAACCCAACGGGTACAATTTTAAGATATTGTCTAATTCAAATTAAATAAAAGAACACACATGTGAATTACTAAAAGACAGTCTTGTGGTGGTTCCATATCAATTCAGTAGTTCATGTGGAATATTAGTTGGTGAAGAAAATTATGTGGAAATATAATGTGACAAGAGATACTCGCTACATGTTTTATTCTTTGGGTGAGACTGTAGTTTGCAAATAGGCATAATTGCAGTTGCCAAACCAAATTAGATTTTGGCTTACCAGAGAAAAGAATATCCCTAATGGATCCCACGCAACATGCTCATCCTCTTACTAACTGGCATCCAAAAGGTCGTAATATGAAGAGTCATATTATGAATAATCTCTTACTATTCATTAGACGAATGTTACTAAATTTGATTAATTTTTCATTCATTACAATGGAGTGAATATGGTAGACTAAACATTAGTATATGAAGAGACATGAATAAGAGAGGTTTCATTATAATGAATGCCATTGAATGAGATTTCTATTATGAATAGTATCTTACTATTCATTAGATGAATGTTACTAAATTTGATAATTTTTCATTCATTACAATGGAATGAATATGATAGACTAAATGCTAGCATATGAAGAGACATGAATAAGAGAGGTTTCATTATAATGAATGTCATTGAATGAGATTTCAATATACTTCCTCTATTAGAAAAAAGAAGAGAGAGAGCAAGTAGAGATGATATACGAGAATTTTTTTCTCATGAATTAAAAGGGATAGCAAAAGTTGTAGAAGAGGCATTGCGTGTGAACTTAGGAGGACTTTGCATTGTGAAGTCTTTTGTGAGTAATATCATCACTAAGGTATGTCCTATGATCACATAAATCCATGTACATCAAACAATGATCTAGACTCCACCAAATTCTCATATTATGAATATGGATAAAATAAAATTATTTTGAGCAAGATTCAAAATTCTGCTGCAAACTATCAATGGTATCAGAACAAGGTTATTCGTGAATAATTTTTGAATTATTCGTTCGTTGATTTTTGTTGATATAATTAGATTAGACTCATTTATCATATAATATGTTTCTTTGAATGTTAAATTCATGCCTTGCTTTGTATATCTAATGTGATCTTATTTTATTTGATTGAATGAGATTGTGATTTAGAAATTCTTTTAGTTTATATGTATTTGGAATACATTTTTGACTTGTGTAGCATTGCAAAATATGATTTTAAGAATTACACAAGTTTAGAGGTTTTTTTTTTTTATGGTGATGGATTTGTCTATAGGATAAACTAAACATCTATATCTAATTGTATGACAATTATATGTCCCCTTATTTTATTATATCAAGTATGGAGATCGAGATATAATCCTATGAAGATATTCTCTAAAGGTCTTCCATTGTTGTTAAATAATTGTGATGATTTTAGAAATGAGTCGATGCTAAAATGATAAGACTTATTTCAAAGAATCATTGTTACTATTTATTTTATTGGATAATAAATATGTCATGGCTAGTGTGAGCTGCAACTAAAATGGGGTTGCTACCTATAGTAATATGATATATTTAGACAAGGAGTTTGTACTTGAACAATGGGAGTGTGACAATCTAAAATGATAGTGGTCAACTCTGATTGGAGGCCAAATTATAACATGAGTCCTTTAATTGTTATTGGTAGATAAGTAGTATCTACTTCTTGTAAGAGATTTATATATCCTAAAATGGGTTATTGAGTTTTCTGAATAAAGTTCATGTTACTCACAAAAATATTTTATGCATATGAGGGAATTATTGTTGTAAGAAATAGTGAGTGCACCATTAACGTTAAAAATAAAAAATCCCAATTTTAATGGTTATATGCATGTATATGTTGTAGAGTTAATTTTTCTTTTATCTTATTGCATTGTGATGTAGATATCATGTCCAACTATACTCCTTTAACAAAGATGTTGGATAACAATCGTTTGAATGGTTCAAACTATAGTGATTGGAAAAGAAATCTGAATATTGTACTTACTTCTGAAAAATTGAGTTATGTGTTGACTAATGATGTACTCAAAAAACCCGAAGATAATGCTTCCCAAGAAGCACTGGATGCTTATGAGTATTGAAAAGAATATGATTCTTTGGCAAAGTGTTACATTCTTGCTTCACTTGAAAATAAATTTCAAAAGCAGATTGAAACTTTGCCAACAGCTAAAGAAATGATGAAAAGCTTGAAAGAAATATTTGGGCAGCAGAATCGTTCTACAAGGCAAAGTGCTATGAAGTCACTTATGTCTACCAAGATGCTGGAAGGAACACTAGTTCATGATCATGTCATGAAGATGATAGTATACATTAATGAATTGGAATCCCTTGGTTCTGTTATGGCCAATGAAACTAAGGTGGATGCCATTTTATCCTCACTATCTGAATCGTTCAATCAGTTTGTATTAAATTTCAATATGAACAATTTGGTGGTGAGTCTTCAAGAACTATGTAATATATTACAACGTGCGGAAGATTTGATGAAACAAAACAAACCAATCGTTATGGTATCTGAAAGAGGACTGTCCTCTAACCTAAGTCCAAACATAAGAAGAAAAGAGACCTTAAGAAAGTCCAAGATGAACATAGGAAGCGAGCGAAGAAGGACAAATCAAATGATGCTTACCATCATTATGGTAAACATGGTCATTGGAAGAGAAATTGTTTCCAATACCTGGCTTTTGATATTGCATGATTTTAGAACTAAATTATGAAACAGAGAACTAATCGAACTTCGACTTTGCTATGTTAAGGACCCCACCAATGGGGGCAGATAAGTTGGCAATTGACTGTCCTGAAGGACTTACCGCAAGAAGATTAGTCGGTGTTGATGACCCTGCTACAGGTAACATGTGGTCATAGTTCAGGATCGACAAGATGAATTGAATATTGGAAAGAATCCGAATTCGTGAAAAGAATTCTAAGAATTTAAGAAAAGAGTTGATTTCTATCTTAGTACTGCATATGCATTTAATTTCTGCATATTATTACTTGATTTATCTAGCTAGAGTATTCATTACTTACTGGGCTGTTAGCTCATTATATAATTTTTTCTTATTTTACAGATTCTGAGAATTAGCCTATCGGGGTTTCAAATTGGAAGAGCAACTAAAAGGATAGTGGCACAAACTATCTTAGATTGAGATTTGTTTAAGTTGAACTGTTGTCTTGGATAATTATTATGATTGTTAGGCATTGCAAGGTTTTGTTATTTAAAGAACTAAGTTTTACATGTTAGTAGTTTATCGTTTCACTGCGTATTTAGAATTGTGAGACTTTATAACTTGAGTTAGTTAATCAAATAAGGTAGCATAATATCGATTTAATTATTTCGCTGCATATTTGTGATATCACGTTGAGATGCCTTGCATGCTCGTTGGAAAAGCTCCCTATGGGTGTGCGGTGGTTGCCGCGACCTCGGGCCCGCGATTTCGGGTCGGGGGCGTGACACCCTCCCTCATACCAGCCAGAAAATCTTGGACTGGGAGTCTCGGAGAACACTTCCCCTAAGCAAATCGAAATCCCCTTGGACCCCTTTACTCCCCAGTGGCCAGTACTGCTTCCCCCTCCCTCATCGCTAGAAGATCTTGGACAGGGAGTATGGGAGAACACTTCCCCCAACCCCAAACAAGTCGAAAATCGAAATCCCCTTGGACCCCTTCAAGCCTGCTCGTGTCCTGCTTCAGGTGCTTGCCCCTCTCCACTTGATCTTTTTTTTTCTTTGCAAATGTTAAAACATTTTCAATTCAGAGTACTCTTAAATCATAATTTTTACTAGTTTAGTAGATCATATTACTCTGCTTCAATTTGAAATTTTTATTTTTCAAACCAAATTTCATTACTATTTGTTAAGTTGCCTCTTTCCCCTTTGTGGAATAACAAAGTGATCTAGTCAAGTCTCACGCTTTCAGATGTTCTCATCACCTAATTGATTCTTCAAATCTCTAAGTTTCTCATCATCTTCATTTATAACTCGCTGCACAAAAAAATAAACATGTCAGGATTGACATTTTATCTGAATATGCAAAGATTACAGTCTGGTTAGATTAATAAATAGGTGAAGAAATATTATGGAAGCTCTCAGTCTGGGCGACTTCTATCTGTACAAATGACACTCATATATCTGTACAAATGACACTCATATACTGTTTGAGCGACTTCTAAAATCTAAAACTACTGTCCATGTATCTAGTATCTACATACCCTGCATGCAGTGAGTGATCTTGCTTTCCTTTCCAATGACTTCAGAGTTCAGAATGTAGTTGTATTCTGTGATTATTATCAGTTGCATGCAGTGAGTGATCTTGTTTTAGCCTTCTGTGATTAGTCACTTAGTCAGTTGCCTCTATCAAGTCAATGTCCATCTACGCCAATGTCATGCCTGTTTTGACTGTTCTTATTTATGCTTCGCATATCATTTAATTCACTATATCAGTCTTTTGTAAAATTAGTAGCACCTATTAAACAGTTGGACATATTCAAGCAGATAACTGTGGAATCAAGAACCATTTTTCGGCTAAACAATTTGTTACCTTCTTTTAGTTGTAATTGTCTTAAGCATCAGTTAAAAATTGTTTCGTCTCAAGCATTGGATTTTTTTCTTTATTATTGTTCTTATTATAAGAAGTTGTTGTTTCATCCATCGTCCATACCTTACATCAGCAGACTTGAAAAACCAACCTATCAACTGGGAAGTCATTGTCGACGTCCTTATTTAATTCAGATTATTAGCCCTCTAAGTTTCTCATCATCTTCATTTATAACTTGCTGCACAAAAAAATAAACATGTTAAGATTGACATTTTATCTGAATATGCAAAGATTACAGTCCGCTTAGATTAATAAATAGGTGAAGAAATATTATGGAAGCTCTCAGTCTAGTTTCATGACTTATTAATTTTTTTTTTATTTTTTTTTAAAAAAAAGACTTTCTTTAGTGGGTTCGCCTTAGGTCTCTGAATACATTGGGCCGCCCCTGCGTGTGAACTTAGGAGGACTTTACATTTATGAAGTCTTTTGTGAGTAATATCATCACTAAGATATGTCCTATGACATGAATCCATGTATATGAAATAATGATCTAGGCTCCACCAAATTTTCATATTATGAATATGAATAAAATAAAATTATTTTGAATAAAATTTCAAATTCCGCTGCAAACCATCAAAAAAGGCGGACGTTCCCTCCCTGCAGGGGAAACTCCTCCTCCTCTCTACTGTAAGGATGCCCTCCACCACATCCTCGGTGATGCCATCTCCAATTCTATCCAATCACCATCGCCAGCCTATGCGCGTCGAGTCTTCCTGAATCCCATTACCCTTACTTTGGAGTCTGTGCTCAAGCTCATCTTTCCGAATCCCATCACCAAATCAAGCGTAAGATTTTTAGGATTTGTGCTTTTCTGCCAGCGAGATTTTAGAGAAGGGTACTGTTGATTGAAGGGTTCGCCTGAGAATAGGTGATCACGGGGTAGGAATGGACAAGTAGAGAGAAAGGGTTTTGCAGCATTGAGGGAGGGTCTGGAGAGGGAGGTAGAAGATCTGATTGTACTTCTTGCTGGCACAAAATATGAAAGAACCCAAAAAGAAAAGAACTCCGATCAAATAAATGATATACCAAGGGCATTTTCATTCTATAATCACTTCGTGCTGCGATGTGATAATCATGTGAGTTGATGATTATAGTTTCTTACGGTTCAACTTTTCATCCATAGCTTTCTTTAGTTGACGTGAGTTGATGAAGTCTCGTGGCCGTGGTTTATAGTTTCTCACAGTTCAACTTTTCATCCTCAGCTATCTTTAGTTGACGTGACTTGATGAAGTCTCTTAGTCGTAGTTTATAGTTTCTCTTGCGAATGAATGAATCATGGACGGTCTTCACGGTCGACCAACTAAACGCCCACTTCTTATTTGCCAAACACTACCATGCCATTCGCAAGTCAGTCGCTGTTCCCCCAATGGATTTATTGACTGTTGATTACGACTGGGGTTGCTCCATCCATAGCTTCCATCCTTCAGTCTGACCACAGTTGGTGGCAAAGATAAGTCCTCGGCTTATTGGAATTAAAATGCCGTTTTGACCCCCCCAAAAAAAAAAAGATAAGACCTCGGCCGGCAGCCCCGCGGCCAATCAGAGTGTAAACATTTTCTTAAATAATGTTTTCTTGACTAACCTTATGGTGAGATACTGACTTGCTACAATGGTTCCAAACTTTATTTCGAAATTCATATTTCTAACCACATCTAGATCATCTACTCTACTTTGACAATTTACCAATTTTTATGTTTACATCTTCAATATGATCATATTATACTCAAGGGTACTTCTTATTATCCAACATCACATTTAGAATAAAGAGTTTTATCATTATTTCCTATCTATTTGCAGCAAGTTGTAGTATGATTCAACGATCGCATACATTATTGTTAGTAATTAGTATTGTAAGTTAAATATTCCCTCAGATAAAATCGCTAAAAATTTTCTCGTACGCGTACCTTCACTTGTCTTCATCCATTAATATATTGTAAAATTATAATATCAAGCTGATCCAGCCGACATGCCTGAAAGATGATCTACATTGTATCAAAAAGAAAGCTTTATGGTCCTCTGGGTCCATCAAATTTGTCTCCAATTCATAAACAAAACTAAGTTATATCATGATAATGATATAGGTGCTTTTGGAAACAAAAATATGCACATAATTAATCTAAATCTTCTGTTATGCATCTTTCCACATCCGATGAGATCTCTCTAATGCCCCAGATGTATAATTTCTCTTTGACAAACTTATTTCTCCTCGACTTCTTTCCTTTCTAACAACTTCATCCTCTCCAATCTTAATTTATCTCCCATTTTAAGTTTTATTTTATATTTTATTTATATTTGATATTATTTATTATTTATTTATTTTTACTATGATGCGAGCATGCCCAAAAAATCAAAGGTTTTCCGATTTCGAGTTGAAGCCTAATCTTAAATATGCAAGCACGTACAGATGGTGTAGAACAACTCTTTTGCTAACTATTACCTTGTCAAATAATCACTAAGTTTACGGCGGGAACCTCCATTAAAATATTACAACACCAAGAACAAATGGTTTTGTGTTTTCACTGGAAATGGTCGGAACGGTCGAACAAATCTAATTCTGCACATATCCAACTTTCAGATTAAACTCTATCAATACGTGGACTCAACGAACAAATAAACCTCACACCGATTCGAGAGACCTCGCGCGAAGGTCTCGTCGTTACATGGGATGGCTAATAATGGATGAATATATTATTAATATTGGTATTGTTGTGGTAAGGATCGAAGGCGGGCTCCTCCGTCAAGCTCTCCATCTCCATCTGGAACCTCTCCATGGCGGGTCCCGGCAGACACATGGGCACCAGGATGCCTTCCTCCCCCTTGTTCCTGTGCCAGGTGTAGAAGCTGGCCACACCGGGGACGGCCCCGACCCCAGCACTGGCGGGGCCGCCGTAGACCCCCTCCCCCCAGCCGAAATCCACCGCCTCGAAGCCGGCCCGGGTCACGTCCGACACGAGGTAGGTCCGAGCCATGGCGAAGTGCGGCCTCCCGCGGAGCACCATCAGGTCCGCCACCGACTGCATGTACTCGTCCGTGACGCTGGCCTTGGCCTTCCTCACCAGCTCCAGTGCGTACCCCAGCGGGCTGCGGCTCAGCCTGCCCGCCGCCGAAGAGGCCACCGGGAATGCGAGCGCGTTCCCGTAGTACCCGGACGGCAGGGGCGGGTTGCGCCGCCCGCGGGCGTTCACGACGAAGAGGACGCGGACCTCGTCGTCGGGGTCGTAACCGAGGGCGGCGGTGCGGCTCCGCCAGACGGACGCGGTGATCAGATCGAACCTGGAGCTGGTGGAGCGCAGGTGCGGCGGCGCGTGCTTCCTCATCGCGGAGATCTCCTTGGGGCCGAAGAAGAAGGAGCGGTTCACCATGTCGGCCGGGGGGGAGGTCGTCAGCACGTCCGTGCCGGCCAAGCACTCGTACTCCGGGTGGGCGTGGGTGATCCGAGGGGGGCTGCGGGCGTTGAGCAGCTCTCTCTCCCACACCGGCGTCAAGGTAGGGGCAGCTGCACCGCGCGCCATCTCCCCCAGGCCTGTGAGGAACTGCACCACCCCCGGCGCGTCCACGAACGTGTGGTTGATCCGCAGACCGAAGATGAAGCCTCCGCATTTGAGTCGCGTCACCTGATCACGCATAATTAATTTCAGGAAGAGTAGCAGGGACTATTTAGAGCTCGCTCATTGGTTTCATGGAGGAACTCAACACCCTATCATTATCATTTAATTTGTAGTCATCTGCACACTTAACACTAATGTACATACTTATATTACTTCTTGCATGAGCTTCCAGTGCGTTCAATCTTTTTATATCAACCTCGGCATGAGCTTCGAAGATTTAATCATGTACCTGAATAAAGAGCAAGGGGCGGTCGAGGATGCTTCCGAAGCTCTCCGTATCGTAGAGCAGCTCCTCTACGCAAGGAAAGGGTGGACTGGGTGCATGGCCGAAGTCCTCGAGCCGGACGTCGGCGTCGGCCTCCACGAACACCACCCCTTCCCCGGTGCACTCCACCACGAGCTTCCTCCCGGGCCATTCCCGGAGCCGGCCAGCGATGGGATAGTAGTGCACGAGGACCTCCCCAAGGGTCTCCTTTATGACCGTTGCCGGGTCCCGGCCCTCCTTGGAGGGATCGTTGCGGTAGAAATGGATGCCAGAGCTGTAGAACCTCAGGCCTTCCTGGTCATCGATGTCCGAGAGGGGTTTGAACTCGTGCGGTGTGGACTTCGCCGGTGCAACGAGCACGGGCTCCCTCCGGCACACCGTGAAGCTCAGAGAGGATGCCATAACGGGGTTGCTACCTTAATTAGGAGGGGTTTGGGCTTAACTGCTGACGCTGAGAAGTTTGATTGCCTGGAGGTGGGAGGTGATGCGTGCTCCGAATCTACTAACTGCTTGTATTTATGGAGAGGAATTGGCGTGGTCGGGTAGGTAGAGCCATGGCTATTTCGACTGTAATTTTGACACCATGGCTTGGGCGTCTGCATGGAAGATACGCGCTAAGAGCACCACGTCAATGTGTTCTGATTGCTTTATTCTAGCAAATTATCGACGTCCGACTCGGTCGGGATGCCGGACTTGCTTTTCTGACCCGACTGGATGGGAAAAAGATGGTCCACCCGCGTGCCCGACCTTTCGGCTTAGCCCGGTCATAACGGTTGGTAGTATTGGTCCCGTTACGTGAAACATGCCCGCGGTTTTGAAGACATAAAAGATGCTGAGAAGAATTTTCAGTAGGGTTTCGGACAATAATTATTAAGAAATTTTAAGAAACTATTGTAATGACACTGAAATCTCCCTACCTATCTATCTTTTTATACACGCGCGTATGTATGTAAAGAGCATAACTCATAAAGAGCATATTCCATGCTCCGTTTCTAGAAAAATCCCAAGGACGGGGAAAAGAAATTTTCCTTTTGGTAGTATAGATGAGTAACTTGAAGGTACAACATAATTCCATGTTTAAGCGTCCTCAAGGAATCATGACAATATTTGGCTGGTAGAACGGAGAGCATCAAGAAATAATTGGGTTGATTGAATTACAAGCTTTTCAGGGCAGCCAACCAATATCAAGGATTGCACACCTGCAGGTGCTGTCGACTGTCATTACATTGGCAGTTAACTTTCCGTCTATCACCCTCCTTTAACCGCAGACAATCTGAAATATTGCAGCATGGAAATTAAGCTTGGACGTCACTGACAACTTCCCCTGCAGATCAATTGCTATCAAGTAAGGTTCTAAGTAATAAAAGGGAATTTTGTGCGCATTTTAAGTGCGAAGGTGAGATAACAGAGGTTAGTAAAATTCTAGGAGTGGGAAATCATGTGCCTAGAAATGCCTATTGCTAGCTGGCTGTTAAAAGTTAGACTAAATCCACCTAAACATAGAAGAGAATGAATGTGGTGACAGACGAGAACCGAATAACCCTTGCCATTTCTCAATAATTCTGACTACAAAAGCATCATATGCAGGGGGTTCCAACCACAGCCAGGATAGGCATCAGATCATACCATGCATGCATTTGATGAAACTGTCCAGTTCTGAGAAGCACATTTCTCTTTCCACGAATACAGGAGTCAGCTGTTGGTATGTGAAGAAAGAGAGGTGGCGATGGTCTGGATCATTTCTCGGTTTTGCATTTTCTATGATTCTAATGTATGTCTCTCGATCATGACATGGAAAAGTGCTCTGAGCAGCTACCGCCAAACCACGATCCCACGCAGAATTCATCACCTAGAAAATTAAATGCAAATTAAAAGCCATCCTTGATTCATAGCAGAAAAGGACTTACAGCACCCAGAAATAATGAAATGGCTGCAGAGATCCAGGAGAAAAGAATAGAAAATGGTTGCAACCTGCCAACTTAAACCTTCTAAGTCAGCCAATGCTTCATCACTTTCCTGAGCAGAATGCGGTGGCCCATAGCAGACAAATTTCATAGTTGCAGAATGTTTCTTGAGCATGTCAAAGATAGGAGAATAACCATCTTGGTTTGTAGGATTATAGAATCCTGCTGTAAGCTCTGCAGCATGGCTGGCAGTCTTGTACCACCAGTAAACAGCTGGAATCTGCATTAGTAATATAGTTAATATTATGCTTCCACAACCAAATTTCACAGTGGTCAGCAAAATATTTATGTTGGCTTCTACAGAATAACTTCGAGATATGATACAGGAGATTGTTTTCCCATGGATTCAGGTTAAAATTGACTCACACAGCGAATGGTGCCACATATGACAAGCATTAATCCATATATTTTAGGTCTTAATTTCTATTAATTTAGGAATAATCAGTTGGTGTAAACATTTTCACGCCCTTAAAACATATTATCAAGATATCAAATACATTGTAGCATTTATCAGTCTACTGTAGATGTATTTACTATTAATGTGGCAAGTAGCTTTAAATAAAGACCTGTGGATGATTAAAATATAGATCCCAAAGCCAAATGCCTACGACTTCAAAATGATCCAGATAATAAGCAATTAAACAAGCTTTACCAGATAAATTCCAGTAAGAGAAATGAGACACTTAGTTCTCTAGTAAAAGGATTACCAGAATAATTTAGAGATACCTTTACAATTATTTGTGTCCCTTCAAATGCAAGGTTTGCAAGCGATAATACTTGATCTGCATGGTCTATGAGGGTTTGTGCATACCAATGAAGGAAAAAGCGTCCATAGTAGCCGTCATAATCACCTCTATCACAGAAAAATCCAGTTTCATGTGGCCTTGAATTATAATGCCCAGCATTGTCAGCCCCCCTGGCCCAGAATGAATGTCCACGCGACTTTGCTGCTCGTCGCAGATTCTGCTGCATGTACTTGTCATAGCACTGCCAAAGACCAAATCAATGAAAAAAAAATAAAGATAACTCCAGTTTCTGATTAATACTTCAATATACTTTTGTAATGGAATACAATCCACTTAAAAAGACTTAAATCCTTTAATAAATTTTACCAAATATTAAAATCAAAACAATATGTTGAAATCTTATTCTAGGTGATGGTGTCTGTTTTTTCAATACTTTACGACTCACCTAACAAGAGCTTATATATGTTAAATGACTCAGAGGACATCTAGATGGTCACTCCACCGTTTACTTTAGTATACCTTAGGCATCTACAAGTACAATTTGAATTTTAGAAATGGAACCACTTCCTAAAGCTCTAATAAACACTCAACCGAGTTTCTAACCAAGAAGATATGGTTGTTTTATGTGGCATTAGCCTTTGCTATCTGTCAAACTTTATCCATGAGTTCAAAGAAGAAATTCTTTTTATCTGTTGATTACTTGACTTAGTTATGTTGTGGCAGGAGTTGGAGTATGCTCTAAGATCTAGTTGTAGTTACAGTCACATTGGCCTTGTTTCCTGGATGGCTAGGATTCATTATAGGATTGAGTTCTCTACCGGCAGGTAAACCTAATTATAGAGAGGATGGATCTAGCTCTTTAATGTGAACTAAATATTACAGAATAAAGTTTGTAACTGTGTATATTGGCTATCTTTTGATCTTTCCAATTACTAATTCATCTACAGTCATTAGATATCTGGTTTTGTGAAGAATTCTTGAATGTATGATAATGGGATTGAATTCTGTAATTTGTCTTTGCAAGAAAGCTTTAGTAGGAGATTTCTCACGGATTTTTTTTTACACTTGTCATGCATTTGGTAGAAAGTTATGAAAATTTAATAATTCTAAGGAATAACTAATCAAAATATTCACATAGAGGAGAAATAGAAATGAAGGTTAACCTTAAAACAGATACCTGAAACTCACCGATACCAGGGTACCTCCATCCAATTCTTTCTGGATGTGATGGGTATTTCAACTCCCCTGAAGCACCTAGTCCAATTTCAACAGCAGTAATGAAACCCTCTTCGAATAACTTATTGAATTCCATACGGAAGCTTCTCATGAAGTCAAAGCAAACCTGCATAAAATAGATTCAAATAGCACAAATGTAAAGACTCAAAACGTGTTCAACCTATCTACACCCAAACAATGTCATTTTATGTTAATAAGACGTCAAAATAGCCAGCTAAGAAAAATTGCACAAGTACAACATAAAGCTTAGAACTACAATGAGTGCAAAAATTATGATGGCTTCTTATAGAGGCCCCATGGCAGATGAAATAAAAAGGAGTCCATGCAAGCAGGTTTGTGGTAGCAAATAAAAATACAGAAAGAACATGCACAGATATGAAAAAATGCAAATAACAGACATCTACTCCTTATATTTTAATTAATCAGTTTAAGTTTCTCTTTCCATTTTCCTTGGATCAAATTTCAACCAAGAAAAAGAAAAATTAATAGAACCTACATGAAAAGATATATCAACCGTAAGTACAGTAATGGTAATCAAATACCTCAATGCCAGTTCTTCCTTTTAATACACGTTCCTTGTCAATACCCCAAGAAAGACATTCTGTGTTCCTCCTCCCTTCACGATCTGTGAAAAATATATCCTGATTATCTTTTCCAATCTCCAGAACCCACTTTGGAAGGGAAATTGGCATTTCACCAGATCCATTTCCTCCGCACTCATGAAATGCCATTACAACCTGCAAAAGTTTAGAAAGAGAAAAGTTACAAGCAATTTAAGGATATTCAGAACATGCCATCTATGGATTTTTAGATGAAAAATTAAAAATGATTCAGTAAAAAACATCAAAGTAGAGAACAATCCATTTAATGATAGGAATGTGTTTACACCAGATAGCTAGCTATCACTTAAATGTATGCTTGCTTACATCACTCTGCTCTAAATATTATGGACTAATAGAAAGTAATTTTTCATTATTTTTGTCTCAAGTTTATTTTTTTTCTTTTAGACAGATTTATTTCTTACAGAACAAAACAATAAGATATTTTTATGCTGAAAACAGCATCAGTCATATTGACTAAGGGTTTTGAAACATATTAGCAGGGTTTTTTTTGTGAGAGAAAAGAACATATTAGCATTCATTAGTGTTCATCCAAATAAAGGTTTGCACTTGCATTATTTATTTTACAATGGACTAGAGATGTAATACACAGACTAAATGTTTTGATGATTATGTACTATAAGAACAAATTTTATGAAAAAAATACACTAAAAGCACTTTAGTCCATATAAATTGAAGAAGGTGGGGTGGGCAGGTTGGGGGAAGGGGGAGTTGAGGGGTCATTTTTATGGAGTTTCTGCGAATCTTTTCACCTAATCATCAACTCGATCAGGTTTCTTTTTGACTAAAGTAATAAAGCACAGTGGGTCTGTCTTTGACCTGATGGTCTCTTCTGTTACTAGATTTCTGAAAACAATTTCAAGTCCATCACAACTTACTTCTTTTTTCCTTATTTTAACCATTGATGATGCTTCTTAATAGAACAACCTTCTCCAATGTTATATGATCTAGCTATACTCACACATGAACATGTCCAATATCCCATTTCTACTGTCTCAAACTCTGGGTCTGTTTTTATCTTTACATGTCATAAGAGTCGAAGGACTGAGGTTCGCTAAGTGTAATGTTACGATCCCCTTTTAACCTGCATCACTTTCAGTAATTAATTCATAGCAGCTTGATCTAGAAATTTGAAATCCTTCTAGTAAACATCAGCCTCCTTTGTTACCACTAAATTAATTTGAATTTGCTGTCCTCAATCTGTCAATAGTAAACTGTGGCAAAAAAATATTTTTATATTGTTCTTCCGATTTTAGTTCTTCTATCATTTAATTTAATTTGGCTTTTTGATGGTGCAGTTGCTCTAGTCCAAAGACTCTTTAAGTGGACTGATTTACCAGTCCATTGCAAGGCATAGGAGTCCCATGGGAAATATGACATGGGTTATAGAAGAAAAGTCCTACATACAGTCATAGACTCCTTTTAAGTCATAGCTACACAATAACATTTGTGTATCCAATTTTCCTCATCTTTCCATTCCCCACTAAGAAATTTTCTTCACTATTTTAGAACACTTGCAAAGACCACCTTAAAAATATCCAATCCTCAAAAATACTTTTCTCCTTCCACTTTCAACTATTAAATTCTCCAAGAGTGACTATAAAAATGTTTTGTTCCATATTTTTCCATATTCGTGTCATAAGGAAGCCAAATGAGGCATCGGATAGCTGTACACATGTATCTTCGATGAAGATCACCAAATATGCCATGTATTGAGGGGTGTGTCCTTCTCGACGGACAGTACTCACACAGTTCAATCCCATTCTAACCTAAAATTTTTACATTGTCTAATTTATATATCTTAATTAGTTGAACATAACATTTTCTTGTGTATATCTTTAAATCACCATTTATTCACAAGGGAAAACCTTCTCTCAAAATGTTGCCATTACTATTATATCATCTGTTTATTTCTAAAGGTTTTCTTTTAACATTTTCATTATGGGGTTAAATGTTGTATTGATTTTTTTTATTTTGACTGCTGTGTTTTGGATGCTTCCTGACTATGTTAGCCTTAGCCATTTACTATATTTCTCAACTAGATCCTCTTTCCAAAACTATCATCCATCATGTTGAGGAATAGGTGTTTCGATTAGCTGACAGATGTGAGTGTTTGTTCTAGGATCCACGTTTTTCCCGCAATCATTAAATCTTCACCTCGATACTTCAATGAGTGGTTGCTTGCGATTCTTCATTTTGTGTGCTAATGTGTTGACCTAAAAATATTTCAATAAGCTGTTAGATGTGGGTGTTTGCCCTAGAAGCCACATGTTTTTGCTATTTTAAATCTTCATCTCTATGCTTCCGAGAGATTTCTTGCTGCTCTTCTTTTACTATGTATTATGTGCAAAACAAAAAGTCAAAGGAGGAACCTCTTAAATTCCATCTTGCAGTGTGAAGGTCCAAGTTCACATGCCCTATGTTCCTCCTCCACTCCCCCATCCAAAAATTTAAAAAAAAAAAAAGAAAAAAAAAAGAATAGCCTTCTTTCTTTTAAACATTTGGAAACATCAAATGTCCTTCCTACCTGTAAATGTTGGATATGCAAACCCAACACCAATGCTTATTTTACATTTTGTTTTCCATGTAAATTATCCTGGAGTGGTGAGAAGAGACTCGGTCACCACATCGTAGAAGAATTTATTCATCCACTTAGTCTACAACAGATAAGATATAATAATTAACTAAAAACAATGTGAATTCACATAAATTCAAATAGTGGGGCTAAACGTTTTCTAATTCTTGATTTTGCCAAACCTTAGAGTGCTCCAGCATTCGTAACATTCTCCTCATGAAATGCCCCAACCACCACCAAACGAAGTTGTCCAATATGTTATGTTAAATTTCAAAAAAGGGGTTTGTTAAGATGCAATTCAGTAAACCATCCAATGTGGATCTAGTGCATCATGGCATAAAACATGCAAATCAAGATCTTTTCATTGGTAGATCAAGAGTTCAATATTTTATTGTTCACAGATAGAGCTGTTGGGTTATCCCTCCTATGTTGGAGGAGACTTAGCCCAACAAATGTGGGCTAAATTAATTAGTTTTAGCCTATTTGGTTGGACTATTTTTGGCCCAAAACGTGAGGCCCATTAGGGCAACCTTTTATGTTGAGAATGCAGGGTATGTGAGCCGTCTTCCACGAATTAAAAATAGAGGGAGGCAGGGGAGAAGATGCAGAATTGATATTCAGCGCGCAGTCTTGATCAAACGACGATCGGGAGGTGATCCGTGGTCCGATCGAGCTGAAATTTGGACAGAAGGTTCGCAACACGTGGTTCTTCAATCTGTACGGTGTGATCGCCATTTGCAGTCTTCTATCATAGTCAGATTTTTTCAGAAACGTGGCTGCTGTTTATGTGAGATCTTCTCAATCTTTCTCTCTTATAATTGATGTTTGCCAAGAATATTGTTCTTGAGATTATGTGGTGATATATGCCTCTAGTTTTGGCTAGAGAGAACAGATTGTATACCCATTATTTGTTGATAGTGGAAGTTTTTGGGTGGACTACGGTCCCGTGGTTTTTACTCTCCACATTGGGGAGGTTTTCCACGTAAAAATTTGGTGTTCCTTTTGTGTTTTTATTTTTCTGATCAGCTAAGTATTTGCGAATGCCTTGATATATATATATATATTAGGTGGATTGGCTCTAGTTGTTTGTTTTCTAACAGGTTTACACAAGGTGGGAGAGTTGTTGATTCCGTTGTGCTTTAATTATCTTGTTTGTTGTTACCTCCCAATCCCAACAAGTGGTATCAGAGCGAGGTTGTTGAATTGTTTTATCTTGTGTGAACAATGGAAACAAATACTGCTAGAATGATTAATCTGAATGGTACTAATTATCATACATGGAAAGAAAAGATGGAAGATCTTCTCTATGTGAAAGGTTATCATCAACCGGTATTTTCTACTATGAAACCTGATGATAAAACTGAAGAGGAGTGGAAATTGCTCCATCGACAAGTGTGTGGATATATCAGGCAATGGGTAGATGACAATGTTTTGAATCATATTAGTGGAGAGACACATGCACGCAGTTTATGGACCAAGCTTGAACAATTGTATGCCCGAAAAACTGGAAATAATAAATTGTTCCTTATAAAGCAAATGATGTCCTTGAGGTATCAGGATGGAACTCCTATGACAGATCATTTGAATACATTCCAAGGGATCATTAATCAATTGGCCACAATGGGTATCAATTTTGATGATGAGGTACAGGGATTATGGCTTCTAGGCACTCTGCCGAACTCGTGGGAGACAGTGAGAACAACATTATCTAACTCAGCCCCGAATGGTGTTATCTCAATGGATTTAGCTAAGAGTAGTATTCTGAATGAAGAGATGAGACGAAAATCACAGGGTTCCTCTTCACAGTCAGATGTCTTAGTTACTGAGACGAGGGGGAGAAGTAAAAGCAGAGATTCGAAGTACAGAGGCAAGACCAGAAGTAAGTCCAATAAATTCGCTAATGTTGAGTGTTATCATTGTGGTGGAAAGGGGCATATCAAGAAGTATTGTCGGAAGCTGAAGAGGGAAAACAAGCAAAACAAAGATACAGATAAGAAGAAAGATGATAATGATAAAGATCAGGTTTCTATTATTGAAAACTTTCTTATTGCTTGTGATGTTGATGTTGTTAATCTTGCATGTCATGAGATGAGCTGGGTAGTTGACAGTGGTGCTTCTATTCATGCTACATCGCGGAGGGATCTCTTTTCAACCTATATAGCTGGTGATTTTGGGGTTGTAAAAATGGGAGATAGTGGCATAGCCAAAGTTGTCGGTGTAGGCGATGTTTGTTTAGAAACCAACAATGGCACAAAGTTGGTTCTTAAAAATGTGAAACATATTCCCGACATCCGTTACAACCTACTTTCTGTGGGTAGACTTGATGATGAAGGATTCTGCAATACTTTCTCTGATGGTAGATGGAAGCTCACTAAAGGAGCTTTGGTTGTGGCTACAGGTAAAAAGCACTCAACTTTATACTTGTTACAGACAGGGCTCTCCAGAACCACTATCAATGCAGTGGAGAATGAAGATACAGTTGAGTTATGGCACAAGAGACTGTGTCACATGAGTGAGAAAGGCTTATCGATGTTGGCTAAGAAAGGACTACTACATGGAGTGAAGAGTACTCATCTAAGAAATTGTGCTCACTGTTTAGCAGGTAAGCAGAACAAAGTTTCCTTCAAAGCATCCCCTCCTTCCAGAAAACCAAATGCACTTGATCTGGTGCATTCAGATGTTTGTGGTCCAATGAAGACAATGACACTTGGTGGTGCTCGTTATTTTGTGACATTCATTGATGATCAATCAAGAAAGATGTGGGTTTACACCTTAAAGACAAAGGATCATGTATTGGATGTTTTCAAACAGTTTCAGGCCTCGGTTGAGAGAGAAACAGGGAGAAAGCTGAAATGTATCCGAACAGATAATGGAGGAGAATACTCAGGTCCATTTGATGATTATTGTCGAGAACAGGGTATTCGGCATCAGAAAACACCTCCGAAGACACCTCAATTGAATGGTTTGGCAGAAAGAATGAATAGGACATTGGTGGAGAGAGTCAGATGTTTGCTTTCACAAGCAGGGTTGCCAAGATCCTTTTGGGGTGAGGCTTTGAGTACAGTTGTACATGTATTGAATCTCACACCTTGTGTTCCCTTGCAGTTTGATGTGCCAAACAGAGTCTGGACAGGTAAAGATGTTTCTTATGATCATCTTCATGTCTTTGGATGCAAGGCATTTGTGCATATTTCCAAAGATGAAAGGTCCAAACTTGATGCCAAAACTAGACAGTGCATATTTTTAGGGTATGGTCAGGATAATTTTGGGTACAAGTTTTATGATCCAGTTAGCAAAAAGCTTATTAGAAGCCGTGATGTCGTGTTCATGGAAGATCAAACCATACAGGACATTGAGAAAGCAGATAAGACAGAGCCACAGTATAGTGATGACATGATAGACTTGGATCCAGTTCCTATAGCACCAACACCAGTGCCAGAAAATGCTGATGAGTTGCAGAATGACCAGCCAGATGCAGTTGATGTGAATGAAAATGCTCCCATACAGACTGAAGCAAATAATGATGCTGATAATCAGTTGCAAGAACCAGATGTTCCAGCTCAACTAATTAGGAGGTCTAATAGAAATAGACAACCTTCCACACGGTATTCAACTAATGAATATGTGCTACTTACTGATGGGGGAGAACCCGAAAATTATGAAGAAGCGATGGAAGATGAACACAAGAAAGAATGGATTGAGGCCATGAAGGATGAAATGAAGTCACTATATGAAAATCACACCTTTGAGTTAGTAAAGTTGCCTAAAGGCAAAAGAGCTTTGAAGAATAGGTGGGTGTACAGAGTGAAGCAAGAAGAACACTCATCATGTCCACGGTATAAAGCTAGATTGGTTGTCAAGGGATTCAGCCAAAGAAAAGGTGTTGATTTTAATGAAATATTTGCTCCAGTTGTGAAGATGTCATCTATTCGAGTTGTTCTCGGTTTAGCAGCTAGTCTTGATCTAGAGATTGAGCAGATGGATGTCAAGACTGCTTTCCTTCACGGTGACTTAGAGGAAGAAATTTATATGGAGCAGCCAGAAGGTTTCGAGGAAAAAGAAAAAGAGGATTATGTATGCAGATTAAAGAAAAGTCTTTATGGCTTGAAGCAGGCACCGAGACAATGGTACAAGAAATTTGAGTCAGTTATGGGGGAGCATGGTTACAAGAAGACAATTTCTGACCATTGTGTTTTTGTGCAGAAATTTGATGATGATGATTTTATTATTTTGTTACTTTATGTTGATGACATGTTGATTGTTGGCAAGAATGCTTCTCGGATTGATAGGTTGAAGAAGCAATTAAATAAGTCTTTTGCTATGAAAGACTTAGGGTCAGCAAAACAGATCCTTGGCATAAGGATTAATCGAGACAGAGATGCTAAGAAGTTGTACATGTCACAAGAAAAGTACATTGAGAAAGTGCTTCAGAAGTTTAATATGAACAAAGCTAAAGTGGTTAGTACTCCTCTTGCTACTCACTTTAAATTGAGCACTAAACAGTGTCCTTCTACAGATGAAGAAAAGAAAGACATGCAGAAAGTTCCATATTCTTCAGCGGTAGGAAGTTTGATGTATGCAATGGTGTGTACAAGACCAGACATGGCTCATGCAGTTGGCACAGTTAGTCGTTTTCTTTCAAATCCAGGAAGAGAGCATTGGAATGCAGTGAAGTGGATTATGAGATATCTTCGAGGTACGTCCAGTTTGAAACTTAGCTTTGGATGTGAGAAACCTATGCTAGTTGGTTACACAGATGCAGATATGGCTGGAGATGTTGATACTCGCAGATCTACTTCAGGTTATCTAATTACTTTTGCAGGAGGAGCCGTGGCGTGGCAATCAAAGTTACAGAAGTGTGTTGCACTTTCTACCACTGAAGCAGAGTTCATTGCAGCAACAGAATCATGTAAAGAGTTGCTATGGTTGAGAAAATATATTGAGGAGCTTGGTTTCAAGCAAGAGCACTATGTGTTATATTGTGATAATCAGAGTGCTATCCATCTTGGTAAAAACTCTACCTTTCATTCAAGATCGAAGCATATAGATGTGAGATACCATTGGATTCGAGATGTTCTGAGTTCTAAGCTGTTGGAACTTGAAAAAATTCATACAGATGACAATGGTTCTGATATGTTGACGAAGTCTTTGCCAAGAGAAAAGCTTGAGGTATGTCGATTGATCTCCGGGATGGTGAATCCCTCTACATAGTCGGGAGGGGGAGATTTGTTGGGTTATCCCTCCTATGTTGGAGGAGACTTAGCCCAACAAATGTGGGCTAAATTAATTAGTTTTAGCCTATTTGGTTGGACTATTTTTGGCCCAAAACGTGAGGCCCATTAGGGCAACCTTTTATGTTGAGAATGCAGGGTATGTGAGCCGTCTTCCACGAATTAAAAATAGAGGGAGGCAGGGGAGAAGATGCAGAATTGATATTCAGCGCGCAGTCTTGATCAAACGACGATCGGGAGGTGATCCGTGGTCCGATCGAGCTGAAATTTGGACAGAAGGTTCGCAACACGTGGTTCTTCAATCTGTACGGTGTGATCGCCATTTGCAGTCTTCTATCATAGTCAGATTTTTTCAGAAACGTGGCTGCTGTTTATGTGAGATCTTCTCAATCTTTCTCTCTTATAATTGATGTTTGCCAAGAATATTGTTCTTGAGATTATGTGGTGATATATGCCTCTAGTTTTGGCTAGAGAGAACAGATTGTATACCCATTATTTGTTGATAGTGGAAGTTTTTGGGTGGACTACGGTCCCGTGGTTTTTACTCTCCACATTGGGGAGGTTTTCCACGTAAAAATTTGGTGTTCCTTTTGTGTTTTTATTTTTCTGATCAGCTAAGTATTTGCGAATGCCTTGATATATATATATATTAGGTGGATTGGCTCTAGTTGTTTGTTTTCTAACAGGTTTACACAAGGTGGGAGAGTTGTTGATTCCGTTGTGCTTTAATTATCTTGTTTGTTGTTACCTCCCAATCCCAACAAGAGCAGTCATTGTTCTATACTTCTATTGAAGCTACTTATGTAGGACAAGGCTTCCGATCATCTAACACCAACATTTACTGATACAAACTTTTACACACAACATAATTGCTAGCTATCAATTTTGGTGCCAAAAGGACTTTTGATGATGGCATTAATAGATAAACCTATAATAACACATTTTAGCAAAAGTGCTGATGAAAAGCAAAAATATGAATAGAAATTTTGCACAGGTGTACGTCATAAATAATAACAAGCATTTTGAAGTCTGACCTGCAATTTCAGCTCAAACTCTCGAATGATATTAAATAGGTCTCTGTAACCAGACCATTCATATTTGTGTGGACACCAGCCTTCCACAATTCCCCACCAACAATCTACAACCACTCCATCAACATTTAAAGACTTCAGATGCCTTAGTTCTTGTCGCGTGGCTTCTGGGTCCACTAGATGGCAATAACTGTTGATAATGCTAGTCTACAAAAGTTGCAACCTAGAATTGATTACATGCAATCTAGAGATGGCAAGCAAATTTAATATTTTATCATGGAAGTAAATTGTCAATGGTGCAATTTATAAAGAGGAGAAAAAAAGGAATGATAAAGGAATGCCGGGAAATGATGGGATTCAAGAAGTATTTCCGTTTATAACTTGTTAGTAGCAATATGGAAATAAAAGCATACACTTTGCAGAAAAAAGAGCATTCTTGTGGCATGCGGGGGATCTCTCTCTCTCTCTCTCTCTCTCTCACACACACACACACACACACACACACACACACATGCGCGCGCGCGTATTTCGGTTTATAACTTGTTAGTAGCAATATGGAAATAAAAGCATACACTTTGCAAAAAAAGAGCATTCTTGTGGCATGCAGGGGATCTCTCTCTCTCTCACACACGCGCGCGCGCGCGCATTCTTCTTATGTAGCCTTGCAGTTTCAGGTTTTGGGATTGCTGCTTGTGCAAGAAAGACTGAACAAATTAGGGCTTTAAGGAGACAACTTACGGTCACATCCAATCCTCCGCTGCCATGAGTGAAGGATAGCAATATCCATAGATTTGTTGCCTCGGTGCTGGACAAATAATTTATATTTCAATGTATTTTCCCAAATTTTTTTATTCAAGAATTTGGCTGATGATTGGGAGTCATTGTTGCTATTACTTTGTCAAGTCCTGCTTTGCCTGGATTAGTTTAGTATCAAAGCAAGTTTCATGCAACTTGTCTTTTTGTGAGGCTCTAATTGCAAGTTGGATATCATTAATAGAGAAGAAATTCCTACTAGTTGAATGAGTTACAATCTTCTTTGAAAACAGGTCTTTTACAAGATGGCAATCACAAACTTAGAAACAAATTGATTGTGCCACATAAAGATCCACACAATATTTGGCACTCGCACACCTACAAGTCGAGCCTCATTGGACAAGCATTTAACCTATCATTAGTGTGGTTAATAGTTATATTCTCTGATAACTAGGAAATGTTGGCAAAACTACAACCTCCAAGACAATTGCTGCAATAAGCAAATTTCAGTTTCAATCCAAGACATGTTGTCTACATTTGGTGCTGTATCACGGCAAGAGAATGCGGCGTTAATCAAATTTTAGGGTTTTTCAATCTTACATACTTAAAGATTCACATGAGGTCTAAAGATTAGTAATATGATTAATCTAAGTTGATTTCAAAATTCTCAATACTTCGAGTATTAAACAGTAAGAAAATCCTTTTGATTAGGAAAGACAATGTATTAGTCATTTTGGAGTCCTATTTAAAATAAATTTCGTTAGAAAGAGTCCAAGTCTGGTAATTGATTGTATTCTGTTGGTGGAAAAATGGACCACCCCACAAATGCAATTATAGCACCCAAATCCGTCAGCAAGCTCGAGCTCATCCAAGTGATTGGGCTCTTCGGCTCTCAAGCTCATCCGAGTGATCGGGCTCTTCCGCTCTCGAGCTCATCAGCCGAGACCAGAAGGCCGAGACCAGAGAGCCGAGACCAAAAAGCCGAGACCAGAAGGCCGAGACCAGAGAGCGCCGACCAGAAAGGCAACCCCGCCGAGCCCATGCCTTAGCCAAATATCCAATCTCCGCCTAACCCTCCAAAGGATCTGACAACTAGATACACAACTCCACTACAACCTGCCACCTACCGCTATCTCTGAGCCGTCAAGGCACAAGATCCCCGCAGGTATTTTGGCACGACCTATCATTAATGCATGAGACTTCCTCAAGTCTCCAGAGCCCTCAGTCATTTAATGAACACGGCTCAAGACGATCTCCGGATCACTGAACCATCAGAGCGTATGGCTCTCCCTGACCGCCGGTTCACTCGGCAATAAATGCACTTACCATCCACGAAATTCAGGCCCACTACGGCCGACGGTTCAACCACTCCAACGGGTCTGATCAACCGCGACAACTCCCTGACTCCGGCCTGATTCGGCCTTATTCTCCACTACGCCATTAATGGGCCAAATCGTGCCCAATTATTACAAAAGAGAACAAACTCCTCTGTCACCTCCCAGGTAACATAAAATCCTTCTATAAAAGGGAGCCTGGGAGGAAAGAGAGGGGGACCCGAAACAAACACAAGTAAACAGCACAGACACAATTGAGCTTAATATTCTCTTCATCTTCTCCACATATCTCTTCCTTGCTCTCTCCACATACTAGCCCCCTCTGACTTAAGCATCGGAGGGCCGGCGCCGGAAAGCCCGGCCACCGGCTTTTTTGCAGGACTCACACCCTCCAGGAGGACGCCACCAGCCGGCGCACCGCCGACCACCGTCCCTGCGGCGGAGCTCCTCCTCCCCTGGTTTCGCGGCGGCCCCCGGGTCCAATTTCCAGCAACAGTTGGCGCTAGAGGAAGGGAAACTAAGAAGTAAAGGGGCTTCCAACGCCTCTCGACGTCCTCCACTTAGTCCTGAACACTCTGTCCAGAACTCGCCACCTCCGGCCGAGTCAACCCCTCAAGTTCGGCCGGAGCAGTTTGATGCCCTGGTGCAACAGGTGCAAGCCTTGGCTACCGCTGTTCAAGGCTTGCAACCCAGGGGCGTCCCGACGGCACCGCTTCCTCCGGCTCCAGTTCAACCGGAGCCCCCTACAAGCGGGCTTCCCCTTCGAGTATCATGCTCCAAGTCCCAAACGCTCAGTCCAGAATTCACCACCAAGATCTCCGGTAGATCAAGTTCCACAAGTCCAACTCGAGCACTTCGATGCGCTAGTGCAGCAAGTCCAAGCGCTAGCCATTGCAGCCCAAAGCCTGCAACAAGTGGAGGCCCCTCCTGTGCCACCTCCACGGAATCATGTTAAGCAGAGGAAGAAACTTTCTCCCGACTCCCGAGCCATCTCGAATCAGGCATGGCTCCCGCTGCAACGACGTATGTGGGGGCCACCAGTGAGAAGTAGTAGTCCAAGTCTCACGTCAACGAGTTGGGGAGAAGGAGAAATAAAAGCTGAGGTCTGGAGAAGGAGAGTTATGGAGCTTTAAAATGGGATTGTAAGCCTCTGTGACAAAGGGTACAGCCCCATTAAATCCCATTATCCTTCCAAGTCTTCTGTCTTCCGGCAGCAAGCAAGAAACCAGCATGTACTCCCTCCTTGGGACGGCGCCTGCGACATTGCTCCCCTTTCAGAGCGTCGCCATCACTGAAGCCCCCGCCAAGCTCATGCAGACCGAGCTCAGAAACCCGAGCGCAAAACACCTCCTAGAAAATCGAGCCAAAGAAGGCCAGTGCTGAATCAAGTCCTGAGGGACTTCGAAGCTCGAGAGCCATCAAAATATCTCCAAAAGGTACAGGACACCATTTTGGCTTCAAATAAATTTAATATTTTATCTATTTTCAGGTTAACGAGCTCGGCTTGTGCTCCATCGGCCAACGAGCTCGGCTCGTTCTCCTACCCTGACCACGGTCAAGATGCCCCGAGACGTCGGGATGCCCCGATCCGTCGGGATGGCTCGAGACGTCGAGATGCGGTCTTAAGTGACCAGACGAGCTCGGCTCGTTCTCCATCGACTTCCACCGACGAGCTCGGCTCGTGCTCCATCGGCCAACGAGCTCGGCTCGTTCTCCTACCCTGACCACGGTCAGGATGCCCCGAGACGTCGGGATGCCCCGAGACGTCGGGATGCGGTCTTAAGTGACCAGACGAGCTCGGCTCGTTCTCCATCGACTTCCACCGACGAGCTCGGCTCGTGCTCCATCGGCCAACGAGCTCGGCTCGTTCTCCTACCCTGACCACGGTCAGGATGCCCCGAGACGTCGGGATGCCCCGATCCGTCGGGATGGCTCGAGACGTCGAGATGCGGTCTTAAGTGACCAGACGAGCTCGGCTCGTTCTCCATCGACTTCCACCGACGAGCTCGGCTCGTGCTCCATCGGCCAACGAGCTCGGCTCGTTCTCCTACCCTGACCACGGTCAGGATGCCCCGAGACGTCGGGATGCCCCGATCCGTCGGGATGGCTCGAGACGTCGAGATGCGGTCTTAAGTGACCAGACGAGCTCGGCTCGTTCTCCATCGACTTCCACCGACGAGCTCGGCTCGTGCTCCATCGGCCAACGAGCTCGGCTCGTTCTCCTACCCTGACCACGGTCAGGATGCCCCGAGACGTCGGGATGCCCCGATCCGTCGGGATGGCTCGAGACGTCGAGATGCGGTCTTAAGTAACCAGACGAGCTCGGCTCGTTCTCCATCGACTTCCACCGACGAGCTCGGCTCGTGCTCCATCGGCCAACGAGCTCGGCTCGTTCTCCTACCCTGACCACGGTCAGGATGCCCCGAGACGTCGGGATGCCCCGATCCGTCGGGATGGCTCGAGACGTCGAGATGCGGTCTTAAGTGACCAGACGAGCTCGGCTCGTTCTCCATCGACTTCCACCGACGAGCTCGGCTCGTGCTCCATCGGCCAACGAGCTCGGCTCGTTCTCCTACCCCGACCTCGGCCGGGATGCCTCGAGACGTCGAGATGCCCCGATTCATCGGAATGCCCCGATACGTTGGGATGTGGTCTTCATTGACCAGACAAGCTCGGATCGTTCTCCACCGACTTCAGCCAATAAGCTCGGCTCGTTCTCCATCGCTGGATTTCTCTGCCGACGTCCTCAAAGAACGGACCCCGAGCAGAGGAGCGTCTTCAGTCGCCTCAGCGTAAGGACGCTCACGGTACAAGGTACCCATTTATTTAATGTTTTTACATTATCTTACTTATTCTTGGATCTCTCTGCCGACGTCCTCAAAGAACGGACCCCGAGCAGAGGAGCGTCTTCAGTCGCCTCGGCGTAGGAACGCTCACGGTACAAGGTACCCATTTATTTAATGTTTTTACATTATCTTACCTATTCTTGGATCTCTCTGCCGACGCCCCCAAAGAACGGACTCCGAGCAGAAAAAGCGTCTTCAGTACCAGGTACTCATTCAATTAATGCCTTTACATAATCTCAATTATTTTCATTCTTGGTTGTTAATTACCAACGAGCTCGGCTCGTTCTCCATCGACCAACGAGCTCGGCTCGTTCTCCATCGACCATCGAGCTCGGCCCGATCTCCATCAAACATCGAGCTCGCCTCGATTTCGGCTTGATCGCCAACAGACAAGGCCAAAGAAGGCCGCTGAGTCAACCTGGAGCGCTTTAACTCCAACTGCATGAGAGGTACAACCTACTTGGCACGTACATCTCTATACATATTTGGCTATATTACAGGACGATCGACGACTGGACTACTTCCTTCGTCCGAGCCAAAAAGCAGCTCGAACTCGGAAGTCGGGGGTAGTGTTGGTGGAAAAATGGACCACCCCACAAATGCAATTATAGCACCCAAATCCGTCAGCAAGCTCGAGCTCATCCAAGTGATTGGGCTCTTCGGCTCTCAAGCTCATCCGAGTGATCGGGCTCTTCCGCTCTCGAGCTCATCGGCCGAGACCAGAAGGCCGAGACCAGAGAGCCGAGACCAGAAAGCCGAGACCAGAAGGCCGAGACCAGAGAGCGCCGACCAGAAAGGCAACCCCGCCGAGCCCATGCCTTAGCCAAATATCCAATCTCCGCCTAACCCTCCAAAGGATCTGACAACTAGATACACAACTCCACTACAACCTGCCACCTACCGCTATCTCTGAGCCGTCAAGGCACAAGATCCCCGCAGGTATTTTGGCACGACCTATCATTAATGCATGAGACTTCCTCAAGTCTCCAGAGCCCTCAGTCATTTAATGAACACGGCTCAAGATGATCTCCGAATCACTGAACCATCAGAGCGTATGGCTCTCCCTGACCGCCGGTTCACTCGGCAATAAATGCACTTACCATCCACGAAACCCAGGCCCATACGGCCGACGGTTCAACCACTCCAACGGGTCTGATCAACCGCGACAACTCCCTGACTCCGGCCTGATTCGGCCTTATTCTCCACTACGCCATTAATGGGCCAAATCGTGCCCAATTATTACAAAAGAGAACAAACTCCCCTGTCACCTCCCAGGTAACATAAAATCCTTCTATAAAAGGGAGCCTGGGAGGAAAGAGGGGGGGGACCCGAAACAAACACAAGTAAACAGCACAGACACAATTGAGCTTAATATTCTCTTCATCTTCTCCACATATCTCTTCCTTGCTCTCTCCACATACTAGCCCCCTCTGACTTAAGCATCGGAGGGCCGGCGCCGGAAAGCCCGGCCACCGGCTTTTTTGCAGGACTTACACCCTCCAGGAGGACGCCACCAGCCGGCGCACCGCCGACCACCGTCCCTGCGGCGGAGCTCCTCCTCCCCTGGTTTCGCGGCGGCCCCCGGGTCCAATTTCCAGCAACATATTCTAATATCTTGATTCTATTAAGACAATATTTTGAGTCAATTAGATGTCTTCTTGTATAGGTCCAAGGGAGATTTTAAAAAATTGTAAGTGAAATTCTTGTGGTGGATTTCACCTCTCTATTCTCATCTGTTCTTCTTTTACTTCTAATGATATATAATTTCCTCTTTTTTTCTTCTTACTAACCCTATCACTAGAGCTACATTAAAATGAACCTGAAATTTCATGAACCTATGCTGAGTTTTGGAGTTGAACATCCTGCCCAAGTAGAGGCCAAAGCCACATCTGACATGAAAGTGAGTGCTCAATGAGAGGAGAATGGTGCAATATGTAGAGAGATGGATATGGACATCTGAATTTGAGACCTGGGGATTCAAATTTTAATGGAAATGTAAACACTTAATTTGCAAAATAAGGTCATCAACACATGCTACTCACCTACCTTCTCTGGAGGTGATTTTTGCCATTACAGGTTCTTTCTGCTTACTTGTGTAAGAATAGCTATACAATGTACAGTTCTGAAAAGTCAACAGGCTGGATCTATCCAATCACTCCACCGGAGTGTACAATAGGTTACATCTCCATAGCTTTGTTCGAGTGCATTTTGTAGCTCAAGGAAACGGACAGTTTCATATGATTTGCTATTCATGACGTGGTTCACATGAGATGCATGAGAATAGTTTTGGGAATGAAAGTTTGGGACATTAAGTTCACATGACAAAAGACGAAAGAATAAATGCTGGAAGAAATACTCTACATAATGGTATTCCATTGTTGCAGGGAAAAAAAAAATCAAAAGAAGATGGCGCTGGCTACTTACAGGAAGCATTGCATAAACTGGAATATATGGAGTTTCACCAAAACCACCTTCACCCTCTGCAGAATCCCGCATCAACTGAAGTTTAACCATCAACAAAAGTAAAATATGTTAGAATGTAAAACAAATTCTAGGTAATAGTATCCACATACATCATCAAAGGCCTGGGGCAGAAGGACAGCAGTTTGGCTCCAATAGTCAGCAGTAGTTTCTAACAACATATAAAAAAAATAAACAAAAATCATCTTGTTGATATAAGTCGGGGGCAGTGTTCAAGTTTCAGACATATTAAAGTAAGTCATTTTGTAGGCTCTGGCAAAGCCTGCATGATTGGATACAGCTTGCTTTTATGTTGTTAATGTTGTTGTGAACATTGCATTGAATCATAAATTCTATTTCATGTTATTGACCACAGATCACAATCAGCATGTTATCCAAAAGCCAACCATCATCAGGCCTGTCGAGGTACTCGAGCAATTCAAACTTTCTTTCATGAGGCCTCCACGTGCAATATTTTCCATCATATGCTTATTGTCATAAAACAATAAATTTGCTTGTACATGGAGGATATTAATTTTGCATATCAGCTGATTTTGAAATATTAAGATGACATGAATGACTGGTGCATATGTTTGTGAACACTTCCAGCTATTTCCGCCCTACCAATATCAGTAGAAGATGCAAAACTGCATGTTCTTCTACCTGATCAGCTTCCACACACTCTGGTGAGTTGATAGGGCTGGCATTTGCACATTTCTCACCCCTTGCATCTCTTTCTGCAACAACCACTGAATCAAGAGATGCTGGGGATAAACTCTCATCAATCCTGAGAAGAGATGCCTGAGAGTCCAATGACGCTTTCATGGAACTGTTCTTCAAAGAATTGGTGGAGAGGGGGCTTTCAATTGACCTAACAGGAAATGGTGCCTGCACACAGATGATTCACCCGGTAACAACCATGCATGCAGAAAATGAAGTAGTATACATTATCCAGCCCAAAAAGGTTGTCCAGAATAACATTGTTTGATCGAGTAATACTAAAATAGTTAGCATTGATAAGCCACAAAGAAGTAGCATATCCCGAAACTTCTTTTACGCTTCAAACATCACTCAATGAGCAACATTATTAAGGCAATGGAAACAAATCCCACAGGGTATGTTCCATAATTTTGACAATAACAAACAAGTTCTGGGTCAAGTAATTTCTGTAAATGTTCCGCCAAAAATTATCGCACAAAGTCAAAGTACTGTGGCACAAGTTGTTTTCTATGAATGACTATCTCTAGCCAGCTTCCCGTTTACATCCTATTCCAACTTATCAAAGATTCACTATCAGTCTCCATCAAATGATTACCTTATCATGCTGTTTCCATTATCTCACCAAATTCAACAAGTGACCATCTAACTATCTACAAGTTTTTTGACTCTAAACATTTTATTGGAGGAAACAAATCTTTAATTAATACACAGTTTTTATTCCTCCCAAGAATAGCCCAAAATGTATCCATTTACTACTAGTTCGGATGAAAAGAAATGAAAGATTGTTGGCTTCTCCTTGAAACCCAACAATCAATCTAGTCATATAATTCTTGAATTTTTTTTAACTTGCAAAAAAAAAAAAAATTGTAACGATCCTGTAAGGATAAACTCAAAGTTATGCCCCGCCAGTTTTACAGAGGAACCTATCAGACCCATCACGATATAATCCACATCCAGATTAAGTAAAAGAAGGGGAAAGAATTCCTCCTGTCCCTCAATAGGCGACTGAGAGAAGGAAAATGCAACCCACCAAAAAAAAAAAAAAAAAAGTCTTTGAGAATCTCCGTTTCATGTCTTCCTATGTTGTAAAAACCCCGCTTTACAACATAGAAAGACATGAAGCTGAGATTCTCAATAAGTGATATTGTACCGAAAGAGCGAGAGAAGGATGAGGGGAAAGCATACCAGTTGCGTAGGGGGGGGCGGAGGATGAGGCGCCGGGGCCGCGACGGCGACCGAGGGCGAGGGCGAGACCGATGAGGGGCGGTAGGTGGTGCCGTCGGGCTCGACAATCCATCCGGCCTCACGGGCGAGGGCGGCGAGGACGTCGTTCATGTCGGCGCGGGCGGGGAGGAGGAAGTTGCCATACTGGCGGAGGCCGGCGAGCATGCGGCTGGTGATCGCCCGCCGGTGCCGCTCCCGGAGCTTCGTCCGCTCCTTCTCCTTCTCCCGCTCCTTCCGCCCCTTCCCCGAACCCCCCGCGGCTGCCGCCGCCGCCGCCGCCGCCGCGAACCCCCGTGGGCGGCGCTGGGGCGGGGGCTGGGCGTACTGATCGGAGCTGTGGTCGCTGTGCTGCTGCTGCTCCACGTCCTGCTTCACGTTCATCGCTCGGCGCTCGCCTCAAGTCCAAGCCCTCCTCTTTCCCCAATCTCAAGTCCAAGTCCTCCTCTTTCCCCTCTCCACCATCTCTCCGTTCTTATTACCGATGGAGAGGGTTTTTTGGATCAGAAGAGGGGAGCCCTTTTTATAATTCTTTATTTCCTTTCCATATTTGTGTGGGATGGCATTTTGTCGTTCTGACCAGAGCTGCGGGTAATGAGAGGGTGAAAGTAATGAGAATGGTGTGATTAAACCGACTTTGCCACTTGGCCTGAGAGTAATTGGCCAGCTTGGGGATGACCAGCAGCAAGGGGATGAATCATCGATGTAAGTCATGTATGAGAGGGATTTTGTTGGATGGTTCATGTGCTTTGGATTTTTTTTTTTCCTTTTTTTTAATGAAATAGACCAAAGCCCAGATTTATTAAGAAAAGAAAGAAACCAACTCTAGGATAAAAAAAAAAACAAAACAAAAACAAAAGTATCATTGAACGTAGCAGCAATTACAGTATTTCAAGCTTAGTAGAAAACTTGTTTCTGCTCCTCCATCTCTGTGGAGTATTTTGTCTCTTAACTTAGAAGGCAGTGCTCATGCGAGACCAGTATGAGCTGCTGATGTAAAAAAAAAAAAAAAAAAAAATCTTGTTACAAATTCAAAATTAAAAATCTTGTACAGTGGGGTGTTTATAATAGAGTTAGAGCTCTGGCTCAAACCCGACTCAATTTTAGATATCGAATGAAGTTTTATTTTGTCTGCGATTTATTTTTCGACACAATCTAAGCTCAGCCATGTTCGGAAATTTTTAGACCAAATTCGGCTTTCCGGCTATGGTGGTTCTAAACAGCATTGGATCCTAAAATAATCTATAGTTAGCGTAGGGACCTATAAATCATTTTATGTTATCCCCTCCTACTACTTCTTTTCCTCGTATTCAATGCAACCAATGTTAACCACAAATATAGAATTGCCTCAAAGGCCTACATATTCTCCACTACCACTACCTAGAAAATAGATATGAGTAGATTGATTCCAAACCTTTGAACAGGTGAACAAAGATAATGGAACACGGTTCTCAGAACCTTCGATTGGTTTCCAATCAGCCTAGCTATTATGGTCTTAATCTTTCCTCCTAGGATGTTTATTATTATCATATCCTAAAGGCAATGACTTTGCTGATGATCATATTAAACAACTTAAGCTTTTTTTTGGCCCACTTGATGTTCGGATGTGCTTTCTCTCAAAAGAAATAATGGATGAGATTCTTAACCATTAAATATTTTTCTTGCTCCACATCCATTGAATGCATTGGATCCAATCAAAACTCTGTAGTTAAGTGTGCTTGGATGAGAGTAGTAGTAAGATGGCGGCCTTCTGTAAAGTCCTTGTGTTAGCACCCCTTTTAACTTTTATCTTGCTCTATATCATATATTTCTTTGAACTTTTCGTCGTGCTTTTGGTGTTTCCTTGAACTCATCTCTTGGTAGATTCTTGGTTTTTCGCACATTTTCATGACAAAGGGCATCTACTTTAGCTCCTATAATGATTGAAAGTCTACATGCGGATGATATAAGGACTTCAGGAGAATTTTGAAGGAACTAATTGCTCGAATCTTCAAGAGTAAGTCTTAGACGATCATGGTGGTTTTCATTGAAATCAAGAGAGATGTTCTTTTGGGCTTTAGGCATTAAGGATTGACTTGGGACAAAATTGGGTGAAAATTCAGGGTATAGAAGATTCTACATTAAAAAAAAAAAACATGTCATGAATCTCCGATCTAAGCTTGTGAATCTCTTTTGAAGCTTGGCCTATAACTTTAACTTTTATTGCAGCTTCTTTAGTCAGCTTCTTGCTGCCAAGTGCTGGCTTTGATAGGTGGTTTCATGCCTAGCTCCAAGGTTTTTTCATTGGTTCACATTACTTTGATTCTAAAAGAGCAATGCCATATAAACTGCTAAAGGGTCTATATTTTCAAATGTTGTGTTTGGTAAACTCCACTAAAGGAATGTAACAACTTGGAAAAATGGTGGATTGGGACATATCATGTGAGAGGCCATAGTGTGTGAAACATTCTTGCTCACACTTGAGTAACCTGTTCGGAATTCATGGATCTTAAACTGAGCCTCTTGAAGAAGTAACCTATCTAAATCTGCAAAAAATAAACAACAGTGCCTTCACATTATGCTAATTTAAACAAGGTATTCATCTAAAATTCCAAAATATACTCATGTTCATTTGCTCTTCTTCTTCTTCTTTCTCCACAGTATAAATTTCAGGCTCAAATACTTGAGGATGTACCATGAAGGACTCGAACTTAGAATCTTCAATTGCTATGCAAAGCAATGTGACTATTGGGCAAGCCTCCATTCACATTTATAGTTTCGATTTTAACACAAAGCAAAATTTGGCTTTGGTTGTGTGTGGACTGTGCGGATGTGTTTAATTCAACATCAGCTATACACTAGATAGATTTTGGTTATTTATGCAGGATCAAGAAATACAAATAATACCTTCTAGCTAAATTTTATAACCGAGCTAAAAATTATTTAGCTTTTAAATGGTTTTATCTAGAAGACAAATGCTTTATTAGGAGTTTCAAAATTCAATGGTTGGTCTAATGCAATTGTCATTTTCTCAGGTAGAAATTATGACTATGTTATACATGTTGACATGCCTTGCTAAAACTTTTGCTTGTCCTACCTTTCAATTAGGGTGCAAATGAGCCGAACTAAGTATCAGGCTCCACAAGCTTGGCTTGTTAATGTTTGAGCTTGGCTTGAGCTCAAGCTGCAATTGACTTAAGTTAGATTGCCGAGCTTTTATCAAGCTGAGCTAAGCTTCCTTGTATCTTTGTACCCATTTGAGCTCTTAAAGGTTGTTTGAGCTTGCTTATTTTCAAATAACCTAGCTGAGCCTCAACGAGTTGTCGACGAGCCAATTCTGGAATAACATAAAAATCAAGTAGGGTCGAGGTCAACATGCCCTAGCTTTTATGTTAAGGAATAGTTTATGACAACTTTCCTTTGGTGTAGTTATACCTCTCGCAACTAAGTTTGACCAGCATAATTAGTATTCCTTAGTTATGTCTCCTGCTCAAGTTATGGCAAGCATAAGGCTTAAGCCTTATGCCTACTTTACGCATGAACCAAATGTCACCACAAACAAATATCCATATTTCTTATCATATGCATTTTGTGCGCCAAATACTAGTAACAAATATTAAAAAGGTCGTGAAGAAAGACGCCACCTTGAGGTTTGGAAGCTAGCCCACCTTCAAGTTATAAACAATATTTCTTTTTTATGTAATTATTTGTCTTTTTTTTTAACTTGTTATTAGAGTGAAATAGAAGAGAGACTTTCTTAGATAAGGACAAGGCTGGAAGGGATTGCTGGATCTCCTAGCGAGGATTATTTTATTATACTAAGCGACAATCCAATGTGTGGCCCAAAGAGAAACAACCAGGAATATGTACATAGGCAAGCCACTCTAGGCTTAAGTTCATGTTTTTATGTAAAACTAAAAAATTTAAAAATATTTTTTGACTAATCATTTTAAATAAGATCTTGAATCATAATAAATAGTATTAAAATAAATTTAGCCATACAATACGTGTCCATGGAGGCTCACCGCAGAATGCAGAATTATTATGGTGCTCGTGATTACATTTAAATAAATTTAAATTTTTAGCTTAAAACAAAATTTAGGAAATTAAAAAATTTAAAAAATATCTGCCAGCCAGCTTTTTTTTTATAGATGGAATCTCCTATTGTAACAGCAATATGTAAAAAATATAATTTATAATATATTTTATAAAAAAAATGAACAAGCACGCATGCATGCTGAAAGAATTTTCTTTTTCAAAAGTATTAATTAAGATTTCCGCTATTAATGTTGTTGATGGTGACATGGTCCGAAGATAAATAAACCTTCAGCCGATCATAAATTCATCATCTCGAATGACCTAAGATGCCGACACGTGGTACCGCACTGATCGTCCTCCGTCCATCACCCTGCCCCTCCCCTCTATATGGAGGGCCGCTCTCGCCCCCCCAAAATCGCCCCTCCTTCCCCCAATTCCAACTGCGCGAGCGAGCGAGCGAGCAAGCGAGAGAGTAATAGGGACGATGGCATCGGCCGGTGGAATCAGGGGCTTCTACCGGGAGAAGAAGAAGGGCGGAGTGACCAAGCCCTCCCCCAAGCCGTATTCCACTGCCGATCCGGCCTGCTCTCCTGTCCTCAAGTCCGCCCATGTCCAAGGTAAGCAGTACACTCCCTCCTCGCGATCCCATTCAGTTTCCATCCAACGAGTTAGCGTTTGATTCGTTCATGCTGTTGGCGGCGGTGGTGATTGGGATTGGCGGAAAAGCAGGGCAAGAGAAGGAGGCGGAGGAGAGGCTGCGGGAGTTCGACATGGACATGACCTACGGGCCCTGCCTGGGCCTCACTCGGATGGAGCGCTGGAACCGGGCGGCCGTCATGGGACTGAACCCCTCGCCCGACGTGGAGGCCATCCTCCTCAAGTGCTCCTCCTCCGCCGCCCTCGAGTGCCTCTGGGAGGGCCGCGTCTGAACCAGTGAATCGATAGGTTGCTGTCTATGTAGATGGTGAAAGAAGAAGGAGCTGCTCCTTTTATGTTTGTTTTTTTGCGTCGGAGAGAAAGGTGCATCCTTTCGTATCCAGTATCCACTTTTAGCTTCCTGTAGTGTGGCTGGGCTTAGATGAAAGTCTTGACTTCCGGAACAGAAACTTCATTTCTGTACTACAACTATCTTTGCATTACTTGAATCCATCTCTCTTGTTGCTGAAATGCTGAGAAATCTGGGAACCTATGAGCGCGTCATCTGGATGCATCTTTTCTCTTTCCGTCACCGGGGAAAGAATTGCTTCCGATCCCTCCAAATTTGTTCAAATTAGGAACCTTAGGGCCTCGTTAAAATGGAGTTGACATCTGCTCCTATTTTGATTCATTCAAATTGAAAAATTTCAGGCGCTGATCCAAAATGGTGAACCGGCATTGCTCTGAAGCCGCCTATATGTAGAAGCCTGAGAAGCATTCAGCGGATTCTCGTGTTTTTTTTTTGTCTAAACCCAATGATGTCACAAAGCAAAGATGAAGGATTCCGGAACAAGTAAACACTATTTTCAATTGTCTCAACAATTGAATCAGAATGAGAAATAAAAATAGATTCGAGATGAGACAAACAAAAGAGGTTAGAGACGGCTCAATAAATGTCTAAGGGTTTCCCTTCGAACTCTGTCAGAATTACCCAACTTGAGTTATGAGTACGAATGAGATTTCTTTTTTTCTGTAAGGAAGAATAAAAAAAGACTCAAATCATAGTCTAATTCATGATTTTATGGATCCATTTGCCATTATATACATATACAGAAATTTAGAATCCTTTTTTTTCCTCCTTGATGATAGCATTGTGTAGATTCTCACTAGAAGAGGTGACAATGGGATCATTAGCTATTTGAACCAAGGAACTGGCTATTAATTAGTTAATACTTAATCCTGTTCTCTCTTCGTATTTCTTTTGGGTGCAGCACAGTGAAAGGGGAGCTAATGACTTGTTCCAAGCACCTCAACTCCAATTTGTTTTATGCGGCTCTAGGAGGATTAGGCCAGTTTGGTGTCATCACCGGAGCTAGAATCGCCTTGGAGCTGGCACAGACAAAGGTAATTAGCTAGATCAGCATGAACCTTTTTCTTGTTTTTTTTTCTTTTTTTGTTATTGATAGGCTTGTTCGGAACGAAAATGAGCTGAAATTGAGCAGGCTGTTAAGGCTGCACTTGTAAACAAACTAAGTCCAAAATTTCTGGTCCAGCCAACTTGTTTAGTTAGCTTAACAAGCTGAGCTTGAGCTCTCCTTTGGTGCAAGAAATCAAGCCAGTTTGGCATGAGTCCAATTTCATAAGCCTTGTCTACATTTTCTAGGAAAAAAAAAGCCTTCTCTATGAGTTTGAGGTTATTTCACAATGTGATTGCTTGGAGGTGAAGTGGGTTGGCTTGGTTTGCTCGGATTTTGAAGCCTTCACCGGGGATGAGGAGTACCTCACATCCCTCGGTGGGAGTCCAGGAAAGAAGAAGGGATGAAACTATTTGGAAGGATTCCTCGTTACAAGCAGAACATTTATATATGATTAGTTGTTATATATTCTGGTTGTCCATAGTCAACTAACATTTGTAAGGCTTACAATGTTAAGCAATAAGGGGGTTTAAGAAAGCAAGAAGCATGTAATAGAAATGAGAATGTTCTGATGGATGCGGTAAAATTAGAAAGGATAGAGAGAAAAAAGAGTATTATAGAGGAATTACAGAAATTAACCTGAATTGAGGACAAATCGATAGAGTAGCAGATAAGATAGTATGGACTTGTACAACAAAAACTTGAGGAGGCTGCCATAAAGAGAGGTACCTGAGTCATTGTCTGGAAAAGGAGGGAAAGACTGAAAGTACCATAGGAGTTGAAGAAGTTGGGAAATTGCATAAAGCAGAGTTAGCCTTCAGTAGGAAAAATTGGCTAATGAGAATTCATAAAATGACACGAAGTTGACTAACATGTAGGTTGGAAGCCTTTTTCTATTAAGCATTCGTTGAAACTCATGAATTTCAATTTTCTTAAATGCAAAGCAGTATTGTAGATATGGACATACCTGACATAGAAATGTAAGATGTTTCTATTTTGTATGTGCTTCTAGCTGGATGAGAATGCTAATCACATATGTTCTCAAGACTGTAATAGCAGAGTCAAGGATGAGCCTGTTGCTCATGTTATCTATGCCGGTTGAATCTTCAGGCACAAATCCTTATCTTGGTTGACAAAAACCCAAGGATTATGCTGATTCAGAATCTGGAATGAATTTGCTCAGTGCACAAGCCATTTAAAACAAGAATCATAGAATAAAGAAATCTAAAATGACTAAATATCTAAATAAATTATTTAAATTTTTTTTTGAAAAAAAGTACATCAATGAATGTACCAATATTACTTGCATGTTCTGATCCTAAATGTCTAGTATATTTATCAATCTTTGAGGTGCACAAAAATCCCTGGTAAATTATTCATCAGAATATACACCCTCCAATCTTAGCTCATAGGAATAGTGACTTTTTTCGTTTTAGGACCATCATATGCAGATGCCTATGTTACATCATCGAATACTTATGTTGCGGAAATAAAAGGTCTGAACTTAGTCCCACATCGACTAGATAGCGGAGAACTCTATTTCTTAAATGAAGGGGGGCTACCCCTTTCTCTTCAGAGACGCCTTTTGTGGGGCAAAACCGTGCGTGGGGAAGAGACTATAACCCCCCCCAAAGCGGACAATACCTCTGAGGAGAAGCAGTCGCTTCTGCTGTCTGAGCCTGGTGGGGACTGAGCTCTGGGGTTTGGAGGATACCCTCGGCCTCATCAATGGTGCTTTCGTTGATAGCCCTTGACCCCGGCACAGACCCCTCCGCTGGGGAAGGGGCTATGTTGTGGAAATAAAGGGTCCGAACTTAGTCCCACATCGACTAGATAGCGGAGAGGTCTGTTCCTTAAATGGAGGGCGGCTATCTCTTTCTCTTCAAAGGCGCATTTTATGGCGCAAAACCGTGCGTGGGGAAGAGACTATGAAACCCCCTCCCTCCTAAAGCGAACAATATCTCTGAGGAGAAGCAGTCGCTTCTGCTGTCTGAGCCCGATGGGGACTGAGCTCTGGGGTTCGGGGGATACCCTCGGCCTCATCAACCTATATGCCATCTGATATGGTTTCATAGGCAAAAAGTATTCAAATATTGCATATAAAGTACCGACTCTAGTACACACCTGTATCAAAGTCTCCAGTCTGAATGTCAATTACATAGTCGCAAAATTTTGCGAAAGAACAGGGTGAACTCCAATGATCATATCTTCACAAGAAAAGAACTAGAAGGGAGAAAATTATTAGACCTCTATTATTGGAAATCATTATCCTGTAATATTCATCTAATGGGATCATGAGGCTGGAAAGCACTACTTTGTGACTCTTGACCAGTCAAAAATCACAGTTAAATCATGATTAAATCATGAAGGGATGCATAATTCCTTGTTTTCTATATTTATTATATAAAGTGGCTTGGCAGGTTTGGACCACCCAGCAGGTAACAGGAGTTTGTTGCGCGAACTTTAAAAGTGAATTTGCACCAAAACCATTTCCTGAATTTCTTGGAGAATCCATGTAATGAAGGTAGTTTTGTGGTTGAAGAAGAAAGGCACCTCTAAATGGACAAACAAGCTAAGCTAATATTGAGAGAATGACAAAATAACAATCATGCTAATTTCTTTGATAGCTAGAGAACACCTAAACTCCAACATGGTTTTGGTTTCAGTTGTATTCAGCTGTCAATGGAATACTTTCAAAATTTTATTCCATGTTTGTTTTGAAGGTATAAATTTGTCTGGATATTAGATGGCATCACAGAGTTTGAAATTGGACCAGTCTTGCTGTTATAGTCTCAAGCCTTTGAAAGTAATGCAGGCATTCTCTGTTCAATCATTGTTTTCTCACTTTGCAGGTGGATCTTGCACCTGGAATGATACATGTTCAATACATGTTGATGTCCCTGGTGATGAGTTACCCGAAAGGGGAATTGGATAAGATTTAACAACAAATGTTAAATACCTGGGGCTCAGACAATCCCCCTTGCTATAAAAGATCCAGCAAGCAAATCTGCTCCTGCTTATGCTTTCTGGCAGGAAAAGCTGCTCAATTGCATGACACCAGTAAACCAATAACACAACCAGCTGAGTCCATATCATAATTCATAAGAGCTGATTGAGGGAAGAAAAATCTGAGTAGAAAGAATTGTGACCAGGAGATCAATGAAAACCCTGCTATGAATTTGTTGCAGTCCTCATTCTCTGAAGTCTCTTTTTGCATCAAAAGAATGCTCGATTCCTGGTTGTAACTCTATGTGTTGCATTGAGCTGTATCAGGGCAGAACTTCATAACATATAGCATATCTGTTTTCAATAAACTATTTTGCAAAGAAATATAAGCATAGAAGAAGGGAAAAGATAATATGGGTGACATTTAATGCCACATATTATTTTTTTCAGTGCTTGCTCTGCAAGAATTGGTAGAAAATTGTCAAATTATTAAGCAGCCTGAAAATTAAGAGATATATGAAACAAAATCACTATGGTGATATTCAATACCAAAATCTGATAATCTTTTCTTCTTCTTCTTTTGAGCAATACCAAGATTTAATACAATTAAGCTCTCGATGCTATCAAAACTCTCATAGCAGGAACATCAATATGATGATTTATGTTTCATCATATCCTTGCTCGCTCTAAGAAAACAAAAATTTGCAGTATATATGTGTATTTATGGTATTACAAAGCTAACATAGAAGGGGACGCATGCTATATATAGAAGGAAACTGAACATTTTTCCCAGGTTCTCTACTGCCAAAAGAAGGAAAACTAGCTGGTATCTCATGAGACGCCGGACCCATTCACTTGAGCTCTTCTTCGTCGTCGCTCAGCAACTCATCGATGGCGGCCACATTCATCCTCGCCGACGCGTGCTTGACCAACTCCACCATCTTCTCCGCCTCCCGGCTCGCCTTCTCCTGCTCCTTGAGCGCCTTCTTCAGCTTCCGCCGCTGCTCCTTCATCGAGAACGTGCCCATGTCCGAGAGAAGGTCGTCGCTCCTGCCCCAATCCCCACTCTTCCCCTTTCTCCGCTGCACCCTCTTCGGCGACAACACGAAGCAGCACCTTCCCCGCGGCGGCGACGGAGAGTCTCTCGGAGAAGCGAGTGATATCGAAGGCGACGAGGCAAACCCAGTTGCTGGCTCCGGCTTTTTTGAATCCTTCTCGGCCTCTGGTTTCGGGGGAGGAGAAGAAGAGGTCTCGGCTTCTTCGGGCGGCTTCTTCTCCTCTGGCTCGCCGGAATCGATTGATGGGTTGGGGACGCTCTCGCAACGGTTCAAGCTTCGGGGTATGTTCTCCTTCCCTTGATCGAGGTGTCGAGGAGGGATTCTCGACTGCTGCTGCGGATGCTGGGGATTGGCTCCGGGGAAAGATTTGAGCTTTCGGAAGCGGGATTCGAGGTCGCCGGGGAGGAGAGAGGAGTCGGAGAGGTGGGAGGTGTTGAGGGCTGCGACCTGCTCGAGAGTGCAGAGATCGATGGCCTGGGAGACGATGGCATCGACGGCGTCGCGCTCTGGGGAGGCGAGGTGGGAGAGGTATGAGGCCATGGGGGAGAGTGGGGAAGGGGAGTAGGGTTTGGGGTGGGAGAAGGATTGGGGAAAGGGACAGCAGCAGAGGAGCGTTTTGGGTTCGTTCTTCCTTTATGTCAAACGGCTATGCCGTCTTTTTCTTAGAGGAATAAAGGAGGAAGGAACAAACGGCTCCGCTGTCATCGCCACGGCATGCTGCTTTCTATTGGCTGCGCTTTTGACCGTTGGCATTTGGGATGGCTTTCCTTTTTCATGGTTGAAAGGGTAGGTGCGATTTTAGCTTAAACGGACGAACCGCATGGAGTTTAGAAGGATCCTGACACATCGAGCATCATTAATCCAAGGTTTTAAAAAATATATATTTGAAGATATTAATTGTAAAATTTGTTTCAAGAAAGTAAGAAAGGTAGCAACCAAGACAATATCTCAGGATATATCCAACGATGTCATGCATATCTAGGTAATCTAATCAGGTCTCGTAGCGAACTAAATTTTTTCATTCATCCATTTATATCCATAGTCAAAAGTTACCCTAGATCTCATAGCACTCTCAAGTCTCAACTCCATCTATACAGTCAATATTCGTGGATGTCCGAAGAGGTTGAGGATATTTTCGCCATTAGGCTAGTAGGGCTGGCTTGGTGGAGGATTTGAAGGATTACTTTAGAATGATTTGAAAACTTGAGATATAAGTTTGGAACTTTTTAAAGTTGGGAAAGTGCTTCTAGGACACATTTAAAATTGAGGGGATGTTGCTATAATTTTTTCTTATTCTTGCTTGCATACTTCTCCATGTTTATCCTAAAGTTTGTTTGTTCTTTTTTTATTTTTGGTACATCGGCTCCTCACACCAAATATAGATGAGTACAGCCAAAAAAATAAGAAAAAAGAAGTTGGCCCAGCGGGTGAGGAACATCCATCTGGTTCATCCAAATAAAATATTCAGTGTGTTGCACTGCGTAAGATGCCACCTAGTTAGCAGCTGAGTTGGCCTTGCGATACACATGCGTGCCCTGAAGGATCTGCAGTCCCTTGCCATCCACCAAATATCGTAGAGCAGGAAGTGTCTACCCAACTCGGAGGGTCATCCACAAATCTCTTCGATTATCGCAATCGAGTCGCCCTCCAGGTGTATATACTCCGCCCCCAGAGCGCGCCTCGCGAAGAAAATCCCCTCTCACGCCACCCGTAGCTCCGCCTAGTGATAGAGGTGTCAAAGATCCGTCGATCGCCAGCCGCCACAAACCTAGAATGGTGATCCTTGATGATGAAGGCCACACCCCTTCTCACCTTACTCAACAACATTGTCATCAAAATTCACCTTAAGAAAGCAAAAGGGTAGGGGTTCCTAGGAAACATAAACAAATCTGGTCGCTGAATCAACTGGATAGGAGACCTAGATGTCCCTAGCCATCTCAGGGGAATTGGATGTAACACTGTTGGTGAACTCCGACACATGGAGTAGGGCTCTGGCCGCCACCAGTCTCGGGCGTAGCCACCTATCCTTGAAGATCCGAGCATTTCTATCTAGCCAAGTATGGTAAGCCAGATAAGAAAATCGGGTTCCCCACTCCACTATGTCATGCCTCCTCACAGATGCCCACAGCCGCAAGAGAAACACCTCCACCAGGGACCTACCCCGCTCGCCGTCAAAGACGATCCCGGCGCTCCGCCAGACCTAGGACACACGTGAACAGCAAAAGAGGGCATGGCAAATGGTCTCCTCCGTTGTAGGGCAGGACCCGCACATAGGGGGATCCTCATCCCCTACTTGCCAGCACACCATCAATCGGCAGACACCCCTAAGCTACCTTCCAAATGAATAAGGCGACGTGAGGGTGTATGCGCACTCGCCAGATCCAAGGTCCCTCAATCAGCCGTACCAAGGCCCTTGCTGCAAGCCCTCGAAGGTCATGGGCGTGCACCCTTGGTCTGCCAAAACTGCTCCAGACCCTCCTATCAACCCTCTCTTCGGTAATGATCGACACAACCAGAACTCGCTTAGCTAGTGCCTCTCCAAAAACCTCTCGCACGAGATCTGCATCCCACCTCCACTCCCCTGGGATAAGGAGATCCCTAACTCTGCATCTCGCCAGCTGCACCGAGTCGAGGAAGGTCGGCCACTCACTGAGCGGCATCACTGCCAACCACCTATCCTCAGGGATATCCACTAGCCGCCCATCACCAACCTTCCAACTGGTCGCCTCTAGACTCCGGGCCCCGTGTGCAGATCTCCCTCCAAATGAATAAGCTGCAGCGGCTGGCGTGAAAGACAGAAGTCCCTATCGGCTCCCTATACTTGGCCCTCATCAACGATCCCCACAGACTGTCTGGCTCCAGAGTAAACTTGGCTGCATGTCTGGTGGTAAGTACCTCGTGCTGCTCAAGCAAGGAGTAGATCCCGAGGCCCCCAATACTCGTCGGCTGACAGATCACATCCCAAGCAAGCAAGTGCATGCCTCTCCCTCCCCCCCCCCCCCCCCCCCACGCGGACTCTAGAGGAAGCTCGGAATGAGACGCTCCATCGCCCTCAACAGAGCAACGAGGACTATGGTATTAGAGAGGAGATATATTGGGACCGAGCTAAAAACGGACTGTACTAGAATCACCCAGCCTGTTATGGATAGAAAGCTCGTCTGTCATCCCTACAGTCTGTGCCTATGATATGCATGTAAACTCTGTTTAGTTTTTTCCTCCATTCAATATAAATACATGTATGAAACTTAACAAAATTAATTAGACACACATATCATATAATTAAAAATAACAAAGAAAGGAGAAACTCATTCTAGGGGCTTGGCCCAAAACATGCTTGGAGTTGGGAGCTGCTTTTGACTTAAAAGCCCATCGATATGATGAATGAAACCACTAGCCTGTGAATGGTTAGATGCGAGTTGGGATCCTAAATAGTGCATGTTTTGCACTTGGACAGATGACATGTTGGACATCTTGGAGACGAATGGATGTTGCTCATCTTCGAACCTGCATTATTTGGCATGCCATCCAAGTTTAGGACGATTGGGGGATGGGCAATGTGTCACCTATCCAAGCATGTTGCAGTACAATACATGCACTGTAAAAGATCCAAACCAAATCAGATGCTACAAATATCCTCTACTTCCTCAAGATCAATTTTGATGACAGTATGTTAGAAAGAGGTGATCCGTGTGAAACAGATTTTGTCATCCGAAATGCCAGTGGTACTTTTACGACGGCAAGTGGTGTTAGGGTATTTGATACCATAGTTCCAATGGCTGAGTTGCGTATCTACATACTACATACTTCACAGATTTATTTAAATACTAATTCTATGACAGTTATCATATGCCTTTCTAATTTGACAAAATTCATCCACTTCTACAGGATTTCTGAAGAGTAGCACGATTACCACTATCTATTGAGATTTCGTATATTCATAAAGAAGTTAATAGTGCTACTGACTGGATGGTAGTGACGAATCACACAAAATTTACTCTATGCAATTTCTCAACAGATCTTTCTATATAATTTTCTAATATTTTATTTTCAGACTCTACGAATGTATTTTTTTTGATTTAATTTAAATTATCCAATTTATCAAATAAAAATGCGACCAAAGAGCTCGGTCAGTCTTGGTCGAATGAATCCTTCTCTATATTTTGGCAGATTACCGACCTTCAAATCCTGGCGTTTAAAGCCGCAATTTCACCGAGCCTTCCGCACCAAACATACGAGTCTTCGTTTCCAAACTTCCGCTTCTCACCTTGTTCCGTGTTCGCACCCGCATTCCCACGTCGGAAGCGGGCGTTCACACCGCTTCGGACGACGCGGTTTCCCTGGTGTGGAACCGGACAAAAAGTCGCAAAAATACAACTGTCAGTAAACTACCCAAAATGCCCCTATATTTATTATTATTATTATTATTATTATTTTCTAGGAGTCATTTTTGATGATATAAGCTGTTAGGTGAAACTATCACTTCCTTGCGGACTAATATGCTAAATTTGTTCATCCGCCGCTCCCACCCAAGGAGAGAAAAAGCTTTGCTTGTTATAATGTTTTTCTTTGGGTGATTTGTAGTTTGATTTATTTAATTCCACCAACTGGACCTGCCCTGGTTGCTTTCCATGCTAGTTTGATAAAATAAAGAGTTTCAGTTCAATTTTTGATACATTCATTATTTCAAATCTCAATTGAATGATAGAAGCTAGTTAATTTTCTAAAAAAAAAGAAAGAAAAAAAAATAAATATATTTATTTTTAATGAAAATCATGCTTGTTGATATGAACTTATGTTCATGAAGTACATGTATAATCGCATTAACACAAAGATTTGATTGTTATACTTAAATAGACTTTTTCTTTGTCACATTTGCCGCATGCTAACCATTATATCTTATTTTTGTAAAATAGAAATACATATGAGCATATAAGAAAATATGAAAGAAGTCTCCGAAGTACATTTAGATTTAACATAAGTTCATATGATTTATTTGCTATAGGAAATAGCGCTTGCAAGAGCTACATTTACCATTATTATTATTATTATTATTATTATTATTATTATTATTTAAATGCATGTGCGTAAGAAATGGTTGTATGTTTGTTTAATATGATAATCAACTATTCGAGCCACAAACTTGTTAGGAAGGATAAGAAGAGAAGACCATTTGGTAACAGCTTCTAGCCAAGTTTGACAATGGTTCAAGTATTAAAAGAAAAAAAAAATAATAACAAATACTATCTCTCTTTTGTAGATATGTAAGTTAGATTGAATCCTAAACAGTAAACATAAATTTACTTATATTCAACTCAATTCATGATAGTGATAAGAATATTGAGAAGCAATTTGGATTGTGCTTCAACTAATCCATCCTCCTTCCTACCTTTAAACATGCCTAAATCAACAGTAGGCCATAGCATGAAAACACCATTCTTGGTGGATGAGACGTGCATCAGAAAAGGCGACCAAAATTTCAACAAATACGTCACAATTGGTTATGATTTTTTTTATTTCCTTTAAGTCCTTGCAGGGTCCTTTTCATTGAAAGAACAGATGAGACGACACATATTAGATAATCCGTAAATTATAATAACAAGAAACGGTAATGGTATTTTTGTAATTTTATACAATGACCGTCTACTTCTTCTAGAATCCGACAGGTCCTCCTCAGGTATATAGATACGAGAACCATGGTCGAAGCAATGTCCCAATTGAAACTCTCCTAATTACGAGAAGTGGAAGATAGCAATAGGAGAGAAGAAAGCTTCGAGGCCAAGGTATTTTGGAGGCGCAGGGAGATGATGGGAGGAGGAGGAGGAGGAGGAGGAGGGGATGGGGATGCCATGGGCGGGCGGATGGCGATGATGCCGCCGCAGATGAACAGATCTTGGCAGCAGCAGCAGCAGATAAGGATGGGGAAGGAGGAGAGGGTGGCGCAGGTACAGTGGAGCGAGCAGGAGACGAGGGAGCTGATCGGTTTCAGGGGGGATCTGGAGCGGGATTTGACGGTCGCGCGGTGGAACAAGACCCTCTGGGAGGCGGTGGCCGCCCGGATGAGGGAGAGGGGCTACCGCCGCACCCCCGACCAGTGCAAGTGCAAGTGGAAGAACCTCGTCAATCGCTACAAGGTTTGTCTTTCTTTCTTGCAAAATTTTCCATTTGTTTATGCGCTTGCCATCCATTGGATATTAGACTATTAGGTTAAGATTGGTTTCCTTCAATGTCTTCCAATAGAAATCGAGCAATGTTCTTCTTCTTGAAGATTAGAATCGAGTTTCTGGAAGGGTAAATTATTGGACCGGAGGAGCAATCGGCAAATGAGGCGATGGGGCATCGCCAAACAACTTTCTTAATATTTTTTCCAATTTGACTATTACAATGTTGAGATTTCAGAGCAGGACTTTGGAAAAGGGCCAGAATAAAGATTAGTCTGCTTTCCAGGAATAATGATCTCTAGGCAAAGAAAACGCTCATTGTTACCAAAAAAAAAGATTTTTTTTTTTTTCATTTAGGATTCGGAGTTGGTCTCAGTTTATTGGATTTACTTGAACTTTTTGTAGAACTTTTGTGTACTGATGGATGTTCTTCCCTTTTGAATTCTGATATGAAAGGATTTACTTGTTCCTGGGCTTGCTTCCCCAGGATACAGAGACAGCTGATCCAGAAAATGGCAGGCAATGCCCATTCTTCGAAGAGCTTCATGCCGTATTCATGGAGCGGGCAAGAAACATGCAGCGCCTCCTCCTGGAGTCTGAATCCAGCGCCTCCCCCTCGAAGAAGAAACTGAAGAGGCTCGGCGCAGACCGATCCTCCGGTGAATTCTCTGAGGATGATGATGAGGATGATGAGGACAGCGATGGCGAGCACCCCTCGAAGAGCAGAAAGAAGAAGGCTGATAAAGGGGCACAGCAGCAGCAGCAGCGGACAAAGGCATCGAGCAGCATCCATGAGCTGCTGCAGGAGTTCCTTCAGCAGCAGCAGCGCGTCGAGGTCCAGTGGAGGGAGGTGATGGAGAGGAGGGCCCAGGAGCGCCGGGCCTTCGAGCAGGAGTGGCGGCAGTCGATGGAGAAGCTGGAGAAAGAGAGGCTGATGCTGGAGCAGGCACGGCGGGAGAGGGAGGAGCAGAGGAGGATGAGGGAAGAGAGCCGGGCCGAGAAGAGGGATGCACTCCTTACCACCCTGCTGAACAAGCTCATTCAGGATGACTTCTGAGGGTGGCTGGGATTGTTGGTACTGTTTGCTTGGTCTCTGTATTTGTCTGGGGCTTGGAGTTTCACAAGTTGTTCTTGAGGAAGTTCAGGCTTGTGCACAGGATCATTTGTATGGATTTTTATGCTTATACACATAGCATAGCATAGGTGGGAAGTTTATTTTTTTCTTGTTTTCGAATACTTTTGATTGGAAATGAATTGATTTTACATGTAATAGCCTCTTGTCTTGTGTCATTCTTCTGGACTTGCATGTCAGTTTATGTGGATCTAACACAGAATTTGCATAAAATCCTGGTTATGAATCTCCAATTTTGGGACTTAAACTGCCTGTAGAATATTTTGGGATTCCTTAATCCCTGCTGACTTAAAACTCTTTGGAAGTTTTTGATAATCTTGATACCTGGGACTTCCCCTTGTGAACCAAGAAGAAAGAAAAGGAGAAAACATAACAACCACTGCTCCAACAAATGACTTGCAATGTTATCTACTTGTGATCCAAGTATATCAAAGAATCCAAACTTCTTTCAGGAAGAGTGAGTTTCTGATTTCATCCATTAGTCATTGATATGGCATTTCACTATCCTATATTCATGAAATATCAGTCTTAATGTTCCACCTTAACAAAGCCAGCCAAATGTCTAACTTGGCATCATCACTTTCTAATCTCCATCCTTCTGTGAACCTGTGAACCTGTATCTTTTCTGCCATCTAACAATGGAATCAACCACTCCCCTTAAGAGACTCTCCAAGATGGACTCTATACGATCCTGCCAACATATACAACACACTGTATACTTTTGCAACTCTTAAGAATTTCAGTAAAGTATTTACAATTTTCAGTTTAGGTGTGTTTTGTATCTAACTTTGTAGGTGCGTACCTCCTGCATGGTGAGTTACTATTGACGCAAGTATCGAATTGTTTCTGGTTCTGCTTAAGACAAATCAAAAGGAGAGATACGAGAGGCAAACAAAAGTTAAAATTGAGCCATACAGTCATGGAAGATTTTAGGTACATTCTTAGTTATGCGTACATCAAAGAATTTGCAGGGGAAAGATGAACATAAATATGCTTCTTCTTTTTTTCGGTTGAACAAACACAAGATGCATTCATCTGTGGACCTTGAACTACTCTGTTTCATAGCATATCATTTGTGCTTGCACTCTGTAGAAAAAGTTGATAAGTTGTGTGCTAGGTCTTTATAATTTGAAAGGCAACTATTCAATTCGTTTAGGTTCCATGCTGCACAAGTTTGCAGATACTTGGCTCAAGTGTCTAACATGAGAATCTAATTTAGACATGTATCCAAGTGTCTAATTCAGCAAAAGAGGAAAAATAGAGATACAAAGAAATAGGAAAAAAAATTAACTAAAATATATTTTTTTTATCAAATAAAATATTAGTCAAGATTATTTGTAAAGGCATTTCAACATACATGTTTCTCGTCCAAACTTCCAAGTTATTCTAAAAAAATACAAAAAAATAGTATTTTGCAAAGTCATTAAACATACCTTTATTCTTGAAGAATCTCTAAAAAAACAAAAGCTCATTTCTAGCATCACACACTAGGGCACATTCAATTAGGATGTGAATCAAAATTGTTTCCATTTTAATCGATCTGAACTTGCTCGGCCAACTGACACTTGGGCCAATGGCATTTGGCTGTATTGATGAGCCTGCTACTAATCCTGCTTACAAGGTTGTTGACAAATCTAAGGTTCCATGCAAACCTCAGGACTTATGGTGGACCAACATATGATGCGAAACATATTTTCAGACCACTTACAATCATATAAGGCCAAAGGGGCTTTGGCATTTCTTTCGTGATTGCAATCCCCACAGCATTTTATCAACTGCAAACCCATGGAACTACTTCTTCATCCTAGATTGTCCATTCAGTGCACCCCTTCCATGCAAACTACATGATATGCTAGTGAATTGATAGTGATCATCCAGTAATAGGTAGACTTTTTGCTCCAGTCAATTTAGTGAAAAAGGCTAAGCATGGTTTCGAGTTATGCCTTTACTAGGTTAGGCCATCTCGATTCGGGATTTAGGCCATCCAAGATGCACCCCACCATAAAAGAAGATAGAATGGGTCACCTACTTCCCCTTAACATAACAACCACTGCTCCAACAAATGACTTGCAATGTTATCTACTTGTGATCCAAGTATATCAAAGAATCCAAACTTCTTTCAGGAAGAGTGAGTTTCTGATTTCATCCATTAGTCATTGATATGGCATTTCACTATCCTATATTCATGAAATATCAGTCTTAATGTTCCACCTTAACAAAGCCAGCCAAATGTCTAACTTGGCATCATCACTTTCTAATCTCCATCCTTCTGTGAACCTGTGAACCTGTATCTTTTCTGCCATCTAACAATGGAATCAACCACTCCCCTTAAGAGACTCTCCAAGATGGACTCTATACGATCCTGCCAACATATACAACACACTGTATACTTTTGCAACTCTTAAGAATTTCAGTAAAGTATTTACAATTTTCAGTTTAGGTGTGTTTTGTATCTAACTTTGTAGGTGCGTACCTCCTGCATGGTGAGTTACTATTGACGCAAGTATCGAATTGTTTCTGGTTCTGCTTAAGACAAATCAAAAGGAGAGATACGAGAGGCAAACAAAAGTTAAAATTGAGCCATACAGTCATGGAAGATTTTAGGTACATTCTTAGTTATGCGTACATCAAAGAATTTGCAGGGGAAAGATGAACATAAATATGCTTCTTCTTTTTTTCGGTTGAACAAACACAAGATGCATTCATCTGTGGACCTTGAACTACTCTGTTTCATAGCATATCATTTGTGCTTGCACTCTGTAGAAAAAGTTGATAAGTTGTGTGCTAGGTCTTTATAATTTGAAAGGCAACTATTCAATTCGTTTAGGTTCCATGCTGCACAAGTTTGCAGATACTTGGCTCAAGTGTCTAACATGAGAATCTAATTTAGACATGTATCCAAGTGTCTAATTCAGCAAAAGAGGAAAAATAGAGATACAAAGAAATAGGAAAAAAAATTAACTAAAATATATTTTTTTTATCAAATAAAATATTAGTCAAGATTATTTGTAAAGGCATTTCAACATACATGTTTCTCGTCCAAACTTCCAAGTTATTCTAAAAAAATACAAAAAAATAGTATTTTGCAAAGTCATTAAACATACCTTTATTCTTGAAGAATCTCTAAAAAAACAAAAGCTCATTTCTAGCATCACACACTAGGGCACATTCAATTAGGATGTGAATCAAAATTGTTTCCATTTTAATCGATCTGAACTTGCTCGGCCAACTGACACTTGGGCCAATGGCATTTGGCTGTATTGATGAGCCTGCTACTAATCCTGCTTACAAGGTTGTTGACAAATCTAAGGTTCCATGCAAACCTCAGGACTTATGGTGGACCAACATATGATGCGAAACATATTTTCAGACCACTTACAATCATATAAGGCCAAAGGGGCTTTGGCATTTCTTTCGTGATTGCAATCCCCACAGCATTTTATCAACTGCAAACCCATGGAACTACTTCTTCATCCTAGATTGTCCATTCAGTGCACCCCTTCCATGCAAACTACATGATATGCTAGTGAATTGATAGTGATCATCCAGTAATAGGTAGACTTTTTGCTCCAGTCAATTTAGTGAAAAAGGCTAAGCATGGTTTCGAGTTATGCCTTTACTAGGTTAGGCCATCTCGATTCGGGATTTAGGCCATCCAAGATGCACCCCACCATAAAAGAAGATAGAATGGGTCACCTACTTCTAACGGTCAAAGCGAGCCCTTTATTCAATTCTTCATGGCAAAGTAGCTTGGTTACCTATTCCATTAAGAACCGCAGATTTTTTGGTCCATCGCATTCATGCATTTATGATCCATATGACTGTATTGATATTATTGAAAGGTGTTCTATTTATTCCCGTCTGATACCTAATAAAGCAAATCTTGGTTTGGCGGTGGAATGCTACACCTTAGATGGCGAAAGTCCAGCTGCCAAAGGCATCACTAGCTTACACTTTGACCCGAGTAGCATAGGGCAAGTGGAATCCGTTGCTTACCTAATGGCAATATTACACGTTTGATCAAAACTCTCTATGAAAGCTTTGATCTCTTGATGGCCATATTTGTTCGTGGACTGTGTACTACATCAAGCATATTTTGGCTGATTCCAGCCATTCTATGTATGATCTTAATGGATACAAGAGGTCTGAAGCAAGTGCATTATTTGCGGAGCATCGAGTTCGTGCACGGTTGCAACATGATGACAGTCTAAGCTGATTGCAGTCGAAGCTCCATGACCATGCCTTAGAAGTGATATCAAACTCTTCTCGCCAGAGCTATAGCCACATATTGATAATACATGCGAATGATTTGTAGAGTCTTTTTCCTGAACACTCCTAGAAAATGCAACATATTGGTGCAAGCTCCAGGGGATAAACAAGAGACCTTAGGGAAAAAAAAAAACAAGAAAAATCTTAGCTTAGGAACTATGGTGCGGATACTGGACTCCGAGAATCCAAATCCCTTAGTTTTGAAGTCTTTCAGTCATTATGCTCTATCTAGCATAAAGCAAATGTCTATGTAAGCTTTGTAAAGCAAACCGATATAATAAGAAAACTAAAACTTCTGTTAATATTTTCAAAAAATCCTACCATAGAGACTGATAGGGGTTTTTCTTAGTGGAGACTGATACACTTGGATACTAGTATATATCATAAAGTAGGCCAATGAGCCAAGATATGATTTGATTTGATTTTTTTTTTTTTTCACTTCACCCATTCTAAGCCTGGCTCGGTCGTTCATCTAACGAGTCAGATTGGGACTAGGTACAAGTGGTCTACTTTTGGTTGGGTATGAGTTGGGCCCTTGGGGTTTCAGCCATGGGCTAAGCTTAGCAGACCTCAGCTCAGACCCATGCAATATTTAAATGGCCTTGTTCTTCTAAAAGTTTTCCCACGTACCCTATTATTAAACACGAATGACTTTGCCTAAGAAACCTCGTGCTGAGGGCTAAATATAAGACACGGGCAAAAGTTCTACTTTTTTTTTTCCTCATCCCACTACAATATGATCACTTCCAACTATAGTAAAATAAATATATAATTAGTTCCTTTTGATATAGAGGAATGAAAAAAAAGCACTAGTTAGAAGTGCCAAAATTTATATACTTCACGTATCAAATAAAAATTAATACCAATATTTGGATAATCATAAAACTTCATGCTTCTTTTCACATGTTTTAAGAATACTTTTCAAATAGTAATGACACTGAGAATATGAGATTGAAACCTTTTTTTTCAACATTCTTGCGACCGTGAATTTTAAAAAATGGCAGAACCAATGGAAAAAGAAAAATAATGCAAGGCCCAACCATGTCATCAAACACGTTCCCTCGGCGAGGTTGCAAGGTGGGATAAAAGTGTGATTATTTAACAACGTTTAAATTGCACGAAACTTCTTGTGCCTCATCCTTTGTCCTGCTAGGAAAATTATTGAATGTTGGTACGATGGTTGAGCCCTCAATTATTGGTCAAACTACCGAAAAGTAGGTGGATTTATTAGACCGCAACCACCCCGCCCATTGGATCAGTGAATTCTAAACTGTGAGCGATGTTGACCAGCTGCCTCACCATGAACGCATGCAACCCAATATACATCTCTAAGTAAATTAATACATAATTTTTAAGATATTGTATTCACCAATCCACATTACATGATTAATAAAACACACTCGTTGACTTCATAATATATACTATAAGCTTATTTGATACACATCCAGAAGTGATGTATTATATATCTTCAGGTAAATCGATACACAATTTCAGAATTTACTTTTTATCAGTATACACTATATAGCTAGATGATATACACTAAGTAAATTAGTAATCTAGCAAGTCAATATACATTTTTAGATAAATCAATACATAGTTTTCAGAACATAATGTTGATTAGCACTGGTACATAGTTTTCTAACTTTATCTAACATAAGAAAAAAAAAAATATATATATATATATATATCATTTTTTAGATTTTATGAACTTTTAGGTGCAAAAATCCTAGAAATTAAAGAGAGGTTTGGAGGAGGAGGAGGAAAAAAAAAACTTAGGAGAAGAAGAAAGACTTTACGAATGGGATAGACGGCTTGATAAGAAAAATGATAGATGGAGAGACTTGATGAGAAAAAAAAAAAAATGAAACCATCTTTCTTTATGGATGTCCTTTCTTGGCACGTGTATTTTTTTTAATTTTTTTTAAAATTATGGGATCAATAGACTTAGTTGACGAGAGGAGTTTTGTCTCCATTTGACTTTTGACTTTTTTTTTTTTAGTTAATTTTTATTCTCATATGGCAATCCATCGTTCTAATCTATCCAACTTCTATATTTCAAATATTTGAATTAGATAAGATCTAATATACTGGATTGGAACAGAGTTATCAACTCTTCTACGATCAAAATGGATCAAAACAGAATTACCACTTTATAATTGGAACCACATGATCGGAATATTCCTCAGTTGTTGTAACCACTTGATCACCGCGCGACTTCGTTGCGACGAAGATTACTTTTGGTACCAACATGGACCCAGTGGGACTTTGACCGGCAGCCGTTCGTCAGAGCTCCTTTATTGGTATATTCCGTGTGTGTATAAATACGGATCGAAGCTGACATTGGGGGAAGCCGGCTATTGTTGGGCTTTGTGTTGTCAAGAAAGATTGGATTTTTCTCGGTCTGAGAGAGATTGGGAGAGGAGAGTTGGGGACGATGGAGGAGGTGGATCACCTGGCGCACGAGAGGAGCAAGGCGCAGTTCGATGTGGACGCCATGAAGGTCGTCTGGGCCGGATCCAAGCACGCCCTCGACGTCGCCGATCGGATGGCCCGCCTCGTGGCCAGCGATCCCGTGAGCCTCTCCATCGCCTTTTTCTTTTTTCGGTGAATTTAGTTTTTTTTGGGTTTTCGGAGTGATTTAATTTATCCGCATCGGTCTTTTTTTTTATTCAATATTCTGATCGATCTTGATTTTTTTTTTTGATCTCGGTGTTTTTTCGTTGATGAATTATAATGTTTTATTTGGCCTTTTAGGGTCAATTGGGAAAATTTAAATGTAGCCTTTTGTTTGGTGAAATACGATTGATTCTTTGATTTTCTGAAAAAAAATCCGTGTTTTTTTCGTCTTTCTCTGTATAAAATTCGACTTGGGCATTGGATGGGTCTTGTTGCTTCTGGTTGTGTTCTTCTTTTAGTATTATTTCAAAAGATCAAGGATTGTAGATGTGATTGTTTTGTATATTGTAGTGTACACACACACACAAAAAAAAAAAAAACTCGAATTATATTCTTCGGTTTGCTCCTTTTAAGTGTTTTTTAAACACTCATATGAGATTTTATAGGAGATTTTTGTTTCTTTTTGATGGGCTGCAAACTGTGAAAAATTATTAGATTTTTATTCTAGTTTTGAATTGGAATTTAAGGGCCTGGTCTTTTGTGAGATCTTGCTCAAGTGATGCTATTTTGGATATCCAGGTATTTCGTAAGGATAACAGAACGATGCTTGGGCGGAAGGAGTTGTTTAAAAACACCCTGAGAAAAGCTGCCCACGCATGGAAGCGCATCAACGAGCTCCATCTTACTGGTATATATTTTCCCCCCTGGTTTCAGCATTTTGACAGCACGCCACTTTTCTTTTCCTTATAACACTAGTAACTCACATTGAACATTTTCAAAAAATCTTAGGATGTCTCTCTGAAATGATCATCAGCCTAGCTTGTTACATGGGTCCCCCTTCTACATTGTTTTCTATGCGTTAAGGATGGGAGATTGTTAATATATATAGTTATCATGATACATATTTGTAATTTGTGGTTTGATCAATGTCTATTTCTGTTCAATTATTTTTTCAACAGTAGGCAGTTTTATTAGCTCGAACAGGATTTTTTTTTTTCTAGTGTCTGTTGAGTTGCAGAAGATTGGGCAAATCTAGCTTGTTCTTTATCCTTCATTATCTGGATGTCCTATGTTTAAGACAACCTTCCTGCTCTTGTAGTTAATCCATTGATCAAGATGAATTTGGAGTTGGCAGAAAGGGGGACTAGACATGTTCTCTTGCAAATATTTCTTTTTTGGCAAGCGATATGAAATGCTAAAACAGCACAATAAGGTTGAGTATGAGTTATTTTGCTAAGAAAGAGTAAATATTTGTATGTTCTGTTTGCAAAATGGATAATGGGAGGAAAACAATAAAACAAATGATCGCAAGATGATGTTTCAAAGGTATGAGACTTTTTACACTTAAAGTAACAAGACGTTTAGGGAGTGACCAAAAACAGATTACATCAATCAGAATAGTTCAGAACTTCAAATAATACAAAATCAGCAGACTTCATTGGCAATTCACCCTTCAAATTGAAAGCCATTCTTGGGAGACTACCATCTGCAGTGAATTTGTGTTGCCTGACTTGATCAATTCAATGCTTAATATCCTTTTTAACTGGTACCTTTTTGTGTAATATTCAGTGGATTGTGAATTTCTTATTTTGCTTATATTAGTTCAGATGCTTCTTGGAAATGTCCACCAGACAGACATTTTGAAGATTTTCTTTTATGAAATTTATAAATATGATTATGTGCAAGAGGCTCACTAATATCATGTAAAAGGTTAAATATTTTGTTGAGATCTTTGAATGCTCCAGTAACATTTCCTTTTCTCTCCTTCCTTTTTGGTAAATAATTCTCCAGTACAGTTGATTATATGTAATTAAATTTTAAAAAAATAACCCACGTGTGGTTTGTTATGAATATGTATGTCGATAATCATCTAGGGTGTTGAAGATGGAAGAGAAGGCTGTCACGCCCCGAGCCCGAAGCGCGGCAGACGCCGCACACCCACACGGCGGGCCGCACAGGCGTGCAAGGCAGCAGATCATATCAAAGCAGATACAGCTATTCAAAGATGACATAATTATTTAAATTGTTCAAAAGCGAACTTACAAAATTTCAAAATAACATATGCCAACATAATTCAAATGTCCAAACTAAACTAACTAAAATGCCAATAACTGAAGAATCATCCGAAAATCTAACGCACTCCCCAATCCCGTGCGATCAAGCCTCTGGATCTGAAAAATAGAGAAAATAAAATAATGAGCTACACTAGCCCAGTAAGCAACAAAATACCCCAAAGTGGGGTCAGAGCATTATCAGATCAAATACAGGATAATAAAATAAATCATAAATAACATTGTTTTACTATTTTCAAAACTTATTATCATTTTTCCAAAAACTCTGATACCAGAATCTCAACATAATAGGCTACGGCCACGTAACCCAGTGGCATGGGTTGCACAAGGTGCCAAACACCACTATTATTATGCACCGGTGGTACGGTGTCCAAATACCACTATTCTAGTCACCGGTGGTACGGTGTCGAAACCGGTTCCTCACAGATTACAAGTCGACAGGTCCAACGTATAATCCCCATTGGCGGGGCCAGAACAGAACAGATCATAGCCATGCTGAGAATGCATATATATATATAAAAATATATTTCATGGATTTCAGAGCATATAACATGATTTTCAAATAAAATTTAACATGTCTGACCCATTTTACTGAATGCAAAACATATATCAAAACAAAATCAGTTTATTAAATAATTCAGAAATCACACTTGAAGTATTAAGTTACTTACCTCTTCTCGCTTGATTCCTACTTCAGGGAGACGGATCAGGTTCACCTGTTAAAGTTTAATTAATTTCTTGTTAATTTCAGACTAAGCAAAATTCAAAAATAATATTATTGGATATGGCCCAACAGAGCCCAAAGTTGGCCCATAATGGGCATGGCCTGATAGGGCCCATATCGGACTCGGCCCAATGGGCCCGCATAGACTCGGCTAAATAGGGCCCCCATGGTTGGCTTCTAATTGGTTCATTTCTGCAATAAAATTTATTGCAGGGACTAATATTTAATTACAGGGTAATGTTCTATAATAAGACTTGAGTGAGAGGACTAAATAACTATTGTTGGGGACCTTTATGTAATAAGTCTTTCCTATAGGGATCAAATACAAATTACTGAAGATCTTATTTCTGAAATAGCATACTGCCAAGGGCTTAACTGCAAATAATCTGTTTACTGGTCTAATGGGTTTGGGTTTCGGGTCCCGGGTTTCGGGTTCGGGTTCGGATTTCAGTTCAGGTTCAGGTTCAGGTTCGGGTTCGGATTCTCGGGTTTGATCTGGGTTTTGGGTTTGGATTTTTTTTTTTAAACCGGGCCCATGTTGGGCCCACAGTGAACCGGGCCCAGATCGGGCCCACTGTGAACAGGGCCCATGTTTGGCCTTGTTCGGCCCGTAGGGTCATCTTCCTCCCCCATTCCCCCCCATGGCAGGGGAAGACCAAGAGGGAGAGCGGAAGAGGAAGGGGCGGCAGCAGCGGCGGCGGGGTGGCCGGAGGCCACCCCTCAGTCGACGGCCAGCCGGCCACAGTGGCGGCCGGCGGTCGTTGCGGTGGCTGGGTCGAGATCAACCGAGAATGCTCTCGGTTGATGGGGCCAAAACAGATGGAGGAAGAGGGCTTACCGGCGGTGGCAGAGGCGGCGGAGGGATCTCGGCCGAGGGAGGCTCGGTCCGGTGTCAGGCGGCGGCGGCGACGCTTGAACCCAAGGAGATGGGTCTCAGAACAGGGGGTGGCCGCGAGGGGGATCCGAGCGGCGTTCGGTCGGGAGGGTACACCGGTCGGAGAAGAGGAGGAGGGAAGGAAGAAGAGGAGGAGGAGAAGCTCGGGATGCCCTAGGGGAAGGAGTAGATGGGGCTTTATAGCCCCATCGTAACGGTTCTCCGCCGCGAAAATCGCGGCGGTGGGGCGAAATCCACGGCCGCTCGTGCGGCCGTGGGGTGGCCGCGGAATGACCGCGGGGCTGCCGCTTAACGCCTGCGGCGCCCCGCCCTCGCTGCACCCGAAGAAGCCGGAGGGGATCGCATCTCCGATCCCCTGCTCTGGCCCCTTCCAAAAGAGGAAGACGGGGCTGAAGTCGGCCGGGGCTGCCGACTTCAGCCCGTATCTCACAAAGGCTATCAAAAACCATCTCCTAAACTTTAAAGTGACCGTTTAAATAGTTATACGGTGCTTAAACATTTAACTAGTGCTAGTTTAAATTAAGTGGTCATTTGTCCTATTTAGTCATTTAAGCATCTGGTTTAGCATCTAAGTGGTTGTTTTTTCAATCAGCTTAACCATTTAGTTGGTCGTCTTACTAATGATTAAAACATAATACTCTATTATTATTTTATTATATTACATTCTTTTGAATAGTGCATGACTGATTTTTCCCTCTTCTTTTCCTTCAATTTCATCATAATCACCACCATCTTCTTCACGAGCAATAACGATAACTTACAATAGCTTTTAGTTGGATTATTTGATATATTTGTAATTGTGTCAATTAAGATACAAGTTAACTAGGTTATCTAATAGTCCATTTAATCATACAAAACTGTTTAATTGCTTAAGGACGGGATAGTGTTTGACCACTGGTCAACCATCTTGACTACCATCATTAAAGCACTTCATGGCAGTTCCTGTAGCTGCACATTTAGTCCAATTATATTTCTTCTAAGACAATGCACAATTGTCAAAATCTGAGTTGCTTTCATGTTTTTTCGTCCAGTTCACTAAGATTCTTATATTGTTTTCTTCTATTTGTGTATATGTATTTATACCATTGCATTTCTAGTAACTTCTCTGTGATAGTTCTTGTGTCATTTAGAACTTCTATGTTTCTGGAATGGAGGTAGTAAAGCCGTCTATTTCAATGGCTCATGATATTGATCAAGTTTTTTGTTACAGGACATCCAATTTTCCCAGGAAGTTTACTTTTTAACATTAATTGCAAACATTTTTGCTGTCTAACTATTGTCACATGTGACATCAATCCTCTTTTTCTGCACATATCTTCCCTTATTTTATATAGTAATGGTGCATTGTTTTGTTGTAACAGAGGAAGAGGCATCAATGTTAAGATTATTTGTGGATGAACCTTCTTATGTGGATCTGCATTGGGTATGGACCTCTGTGCCTTATAACACTGTTGTGGATAATACTGCCAAAGACTTATGTTGATATATATATATATACACATACATACATATACAGACAGATGACTCATTTTGATGCTATTACAGCTAGACATTTTCTTACAATAGTTAAATTACTGAAAGTTGTTGATGTTATAGCCATTTAAAATTGTCTGCTATTTTTAGGATACTTGGTTAGATAATTAGTATGCTTTAAAACCAACCACTTTACACTGGAATTAGATATTATACTCTGTCCAACGACTTTGAGTTTATGAGACATGTGCCATCTTTCCATACATGATACAATTTGGAGATGTTCATTGCATCACAATGCAAGTAATGGTGATGAACCAGGAGAATCTCTAGGTTTTGAGTAAGCAAGATGACAATGAGTGACTTTACTTTCTTGTTGTGCTTCTTAGCAACTCACGTCCCCCCTTCTTTAATGAAGAAATTTGGGTAATGTATTCTTAAAATTAAGAGAGCACTCATGATTGTTTTAACCCTTAGGCTACAACAAGATAAGGAAAGTGAAATACCACTACTATGAGATATTGTGAAGTTCTTCAAAATGTTTGTTGGTTTATTCTTCTTTTTGGCTTTAATCATAGGCAGTTGAATATCCTCTCTTGAGCTCTTTGCGTTATGCTTGATGTCTATGGTGGATCTTATTAATAGTTGCTCCTGTAATGTTCCTTGAATCAGGGGCAGATCTGACAAAATTGCAACTTAACAATATATCATGAGCTTTATGGAGACAAAAGAAATGCTTGTATATGCCATAATAAGCAATCTGACATTGAGCCCTTTCTATGCCATCAAGTATCATCAGGAGCTGCAATTTCTTGATTCTTCGATCTAAGTGTAGGTGAATTTTGGAAGGCTGCTCTGTTGTGTGAGCTTGTGAAACCAATTAGGCATGCATCTTAATTTTGCAATCCGCCTTCTAGGTTTTCATGACAAATCCTCTTTCTTAAAGTTACTTTTGCCAGAACTTTACTAACAATTCAGAGGGTTGGTCTGGTTGAGAACTGGTTGCAGATTGTTCCCACTTTGATAAACCATGCATTGATTCATAAGCTTGACTCTATCTAGATTGGATAAAGATTATAGGTTATTGCAGAGTTAATCAGAAAAAAACATGTGGAATCTTTTGGAGTATTAAATTGTTGGCAGCCATGTCTCTCTAGGTGCTTGTTGTTAGAAAGATTTGGATTTATTTGATGTGTCCTCTCTTTGTTGAGGTTTTACTTTCACCCCTATCTGCTGGTCACATGTTGGTCCATGTGTCCAAACATATCTGTTTATCACTGGGATCTCTTTTTCTGGGGTGATTAATTTTTACTTGGTCTTTTGTTCTTTTGCTTGGTTTTAGCCTTTTAGGGGTCATTGGACTATTATGTAATCTGATTTAGGCACGAGGTCTTCTCCATGGTAGATCTTATCGTATCATAATTTGGGCCAAATGGATGAATGTAGGTTCTAGATTTATTGTTAATCCATAGGTTTCTTCTGGTGAACCATAACAGGTGAGTCCTCAACCTACTTGAAGGAAAATCTAAGAAAATAGATGGAAGGAGAAAAGATAATAAATATTATTTCTCATAAAACCTGGCTGCCACCTGCTGATGTTCTTTGAGAGTCCCAAGACTTCTGTACTTAGAGGGTTAGGATACTTCCACAGAACCTTTTATGAGGAATAATTAAAAAAGAAAAAGAATAAAAATAAAAATTCAACGGCTTCACTTATGCATAATGATCTTAATTAATGAGAAATGTCATGCTGTTACATGCTGTTTGACAAGCCTCTATATTTTGTTAGAATTGCTCAAATATATTTTGTTGGGGGTCAACTTATATGTTACCCTTTGGTTCATTTGTATTTGTCGTTGTCTTTACATAGAGAATCTTGGTGATTCCCACAAGCAGGCACATAAATCCTGATGGTTAATTCTCTGTACTTTTTTTGAGCCGACTTACATTTTTGTGAATTTCTTTACAGGGCATGTTTGTTCCAGCTATAAAAGGACAAGGAACTGACGAGCAGCAGAAGAAGTGGTTACCGCTGGCCTATAAAATGCAAATAATTGGCTGCTATGCACAGACTGAACTTGGTCATGGTTCCAATGTCCAAGGCCTTGAAACAACTGCAACATTTGATCCCAAATCTGATGAATTTATCATTCACAGTCCTTCTCTAACTTCAAGTAAGGTGAGTGATAGTTGTAATAAGACCTTTTTGGTCTTATACTGATCTTCCTAGGAGTTCAATGTTTGTTTCCTCTCGATCTACTTTAATGGTGCCTAAAGGATTTCTTGCCCCAATACTTATCTCTGCTTGTTTTCCAATTGGTTTTGGAAAAGGATATGTTTATGCTAGTCCATGATAATGACTATGCTGCTCATTAAATGAACATTCTTGCTATGCCTTCTGATGTTCATATATATCATTGCATGAGCAGTGGTGGCCTGGTGGTTTGGGAAAAGTTTCTACACATGCAGCTGTTTATGCTCGTTTGATCACAGATGGAAAGGACCATGGCATACATGGTATTTTGCTCACATCTTGTTTGTTAGATAATGTTCAAGTTGGTTTTCTTTATTCATCGTCTGAAAAATCTTTACTGCCCAGGTTTCATAGTCCAGTTACGAAGTTTGGATGATCACTCACCCCTTCCTGGGATCACCATCGGTGATATTGGAACAAAATTTGGAAATGGTGCATACAACACAATGGATAATGGTGTTCTACAATTTGATCATGTGCGCATACCAAGAAATCAAATGTTGATGAGGTTTGTTTAGCCTCTTCTTTTCTTGTTTTGCCTTTTGATATATCTATATCCTTTTCTTTTATGTTTTTGGTGTTGTAACATAGTCATGATTTTGTAAGTTGGACTCGAAATCCGAGTTTCTTCAATCCTATATGCATGTACTCTTTTATCCAATTGTAAACTCAGCATTTGAAAAAGTGGGGAAGAATATCCATGTAAAAGTATGACTAATTGGAGGGAAAGATTGACATTTCTTTGTAGACATTTGGCTTTCTGAATAATTTCAGTACTGACTGCTGCTTGGCGTTCTGGCCTCGTCTGCTGCCTGAGATCTAATTAAAGTGATCTTAGGTGTTTTGGAAAGTTTGATTTGTATAAATGGAAATTGAAGAAGCTGTAGAAACATTATAGGCATGTAATATGTTTATAATTGTCCCACTAGTTATTATGAAGCCAAAAGAGTTGTTAGCATCTTATCATCAAATTCCCATAACACTTACACTAGGCAAGGAGAAGAAGACAACATTCACTACTAAGGAATGCCAGTGTGAGTTGCTACTCATACCTTTTGGTCTAGGAACAAACTAAGGAATGCCAGCGTGAGTTGCTACTCATACCTTTTGGTCTAGGCAATGTTCCTACCACAATGATATTATGCTTCGACATTCCTGTGCTCTTCTCTCCACTGACGTCACTCATTAATAGCCAGGCTTGGTAACCTTGGTATTAAGATAAACCATCCATGGAGACTGAATAGATTATGGACGTTGACCAGACTATAAATAGAGATCATACAGAGACATGAGCTATAAGTCAGCCAGAAAAGATACAGGCAAAACCTTGGATCAATGGTCATTACTATATCCATCTTTATTTACTAAGACTGCTAAGATTGAAAATGCGGAATCTCCTATTATGCCGTAATTTGAAATTTAAGATGTTTTTATATCATTGCATCTGAATTTATTGTAAGCTGCACATGTACTGTGAAGTGCACTGAACAGTTGGTAACTTGGTACTGTACATATCTTGTAAGCATTGTCCTGTAGAAGGTTTTCATTGGCATTATTGTAATTTGAATACTGTTTGGAGGCCAACAAGCAGCCTCTTGTAAATCTTCTCCATGGCTCCTTTAGTTCTTTACTGAGCTACAGCTGTCCGAGTGCCCTAAAATTACAGATGCAATAGCTCGCTACTCGACTTTAAAAAAAAAAAAAAAGGAAAGCTGGGTTTACATTTTCAACAAATGCTGCAGGGTTTCACAGGTTACAAGGGAGGGAAAGTATTTGCGCTCTGATGTTCCATGGCAACTACTTTATGGGACGATGGTCTATGTGCGTCAAACCATTGTGTCAGATGCTTCTAAAGCGCTGTCTCGAGCTGCTTGTATTGCTGTCAGGTATAGTGCTGTCCGCAGACAATTTGGCTCACAGGATGGTGGTCCAGAGACTCAGGTATTAGCTCCCTGGAAGTTTCCATACAAGTTAATGCTTTATCAAGAATGTAATGAAGTTTATGCACTTAGTTGTATGAATCTAATTTGACCTTTGACATCGTCCTTTTGAACTTCATGCACTACTCTTTATTTGTATATTTCCTAGGAAATGAATTGCTGTTCTCCTCTCCTTCGAAATTTTCTGGATAAAACCTTGTGTCTCATCATTTTTTTTGCCTTGACTAGGCCTTTATTGCATGGCTGATGGATCATGGAATCCCTTAGAATCTGATTCTTTGTTTCTTCAAAAGTTTCTAACATATTTTTTTTACTGAAAATGATATTTTTTGAATTGCATGGAAGATTTTTGCTGGAAAGCTCTGGCAGTAACTTTCAAATCCTGCTTTTCAGGAGACATGACTTACAAAATTGTAAAACTCTAAAGAAATGTTTAGTTACAAAACCCTCGTAATTATGCCAAAGATAGAAACAAATAATAGAAAAAAAAAGCCTGGAAGAGGAGCATCATGTGTAGGAAGGTGTGCATTAAAGGGAGCATCCTTTTAGTTACAAATAGAACCAGAGTTTATCTTAATTACATTTTGATTATACATGTAATACTCTTTATGATAGAATTACCTAGAAACCCTTATTGTAAAGGAAAGACTCGTAGGTTATCACATGCATGAGGCTAAGCTATGTAAAAGTACCACATAATAACCATAAACAGCAAACACTGTCCCATTGCTTCTCATTGTTTTGCAGTTGGTCTAGTGAGTCATCTGCCATTGTTTTCTGTGGATTATGTTACTGTTCAATGATTAGCAGATAGAACATACTGAATTATAAAGAAAAATGGAAACTGTAGCCGCATCAGACCACTGTATCTTTCAACATGTCCTGAATTCTAAACTACAGCTATCTCCAATCAAATTTCTATTTGAACTATAACTGGTTGTAGATATTAAGTTACACTTTGCATGGGGTTTCATGAAGAGTAATTTTCTTTTATTTGTAGCGACATCATCTCTTACATGATCTGCAAGGGTGAGCCTTTGCGGGACAGTAAGTTTGCTCACCATTGTGATCTGGAGGTCATAGTTGCAAAACACAGAAAGAGCCTCTCTGCATACGGGGGTAAGGCGCCGCACATCTGACTCTCCTTGGACCCCACAATGGCGGAAGGCTTGTGCACTCGGCCTCCATATGCCGTACATGATCTGCAAATGTAAACCCTACACTAGAGCTTAGAGAGGGCTTCAGAAGTTTATAAATCAAAATCTACAGTAGCCAGCTCGTTCAAGTTGAATTAAGTCCATAACCTAAACTGAGGTAAAATGTTCAGACTTCAGGTACCTTCTCTTTCTTAGGGCATGAGGTGAATTTCTTGACCTAGAAGGCTAGAAGCCTAGAACCATCTAACTGCTGTCTAATCTTCATGACCGGTAACTCGACCACCTTGCAACATTAAATTGATTTCATAGAATTATGAAAATGGCTGTAACTACTTATAAGAAAACTCAAAAGGCCCTCATCTTTCAAAAATCTAAGCTAGCAGCCTGAGGCTGTTCTCTGCCAATAAGATTTCCAGATTCACCATATATCGAACTTTTAGGTGCTTTATATTATTTGTGTTTTCTTGCTTTCTTAAACTTGTAGATGTTTTATATTATTTGTGTTTTCTTGCTGTCTTTAGCACCAGTGTCTCATGACATGATGAGTTGATGACTTAGGCTGGGTTTTCAAGGACAAAGCAGAAATAAAAAGAGTGTAAGGAGAAAAATTGTTTCTCACAAAAGATTTTCCCATTTAGAACCTATCACATAGTATCTTGGTTGCAGAAGGCTTTGAAAGGAGATCCAGGGATATTCAAGGATTGTAGGCTATAAGTTAGAGACATGGTTTCTGGGTCATGTTTCGTGCAGATTTTTTTTTTTATTTGTAGATAGGCACTGATTTTTTTCTCCCTGAAAAGAGAAAAGAGAAGGATCTGAAGATTTCTAACTTGGTTAGAATTTCTTGAGAATTATAAGAAGATCTAATTTAAGAAATGGATGAGAGGTTTCTTACTAGTCCTGCTAGAAACAATTAAGTTTAGGTTCATATCTGTTATCAAATCTGATGTAGAAGAGTATTTAATTGCTAAATAATGTTTCAAAACTAATATTAATACCAAGAAAACAGAATAGAGGTGGATTCATTACATAAAGGAACAAGAACATATAGGGGGAGGGCAAGGTACGCCATCTCGGTACCGCACTCTGTACCAGTGCCACACTAGCACAGTGTCGGTACGGTATGGAATTTTTTTAGCATACCGAGTATCAGTACGCCATCCGTACCGAATACCGCTACCGAACCGGTACGGTATGGTATGTTCCGTACCGTCTGGTTCGGCCCACTACGTCATATGATGAGGGAGGGGGTGGGGGTAAGTAGGATTGATCATGGTTCGGGATCTATACTGAAGATGTACATCAGGCTTTAATAGAAGTAAAAGAACTAGAAGGGAGAAAGGTAATGAGAGAAGTGAACTGAAATCATTTATGTTCTCCTTTTATTCATTATGTACACCCTTGTATGCATGTAGCATGTTGAGGGCACTTCATCTTCTAAAGCATGTTTGGACAGAAAATGACTGGCTTTGTCTTCAAAGTCATGGGCCTCTCTAGAGCATAAAACAACCTAAATCAAAGCCAGATGCCTGGTTTAGTTATATAATAACCTCTGGCACGTGAGCTTGAATGCACTAGTACAAGCTCTTCCTCCCTGAGTTATGAAACGATGCCGATGAAAAGAAAACAATGGTCTTGGAGATACTTAAATTTAGAATAAACAAATATAATCTTTGTGAATATAAATCTTTGCTTTAAGTAAATTGGTAAGTATGAGGTGATATAAGGTACTTAATCATAAATGTTGGGTGTAATTTATGTAAATACTCATTGGTTTTCAGTAGACAAATTATAAGAGAGAGGACCAACTAGATGAATGCCAAGTAACTGTAATCCAAAAGGCAAAGAAAGGAAAATTTGGACCTAATCTATTTAATTCTTGTTAGATTCTTGTTGCTGATTGGTACTTTCCTTTTCCATTTTACATTTTGAGCTACTAAGAGATGGCACTTGATGTTGTTGTTGGTAATCTGCATTAACTTTCTAGTACAAGCATCATATTATTTGGCTTTTATATCGAGACTTTCTTTATCACAGGTCATTGATTACAAAACTCAGCAAAGCAGGCTCTTCCCATTGCTGGCTTCAGCTTATGCTTTTAGATTTGTGGGTGAGTGGTTGAAATGGCTATATGCAGATGTCACTCAGAGACTACAAGCTAATGATTTTTCAACATTGCCCGAGGCGCATGCATGCACTGCTGGTTTGAAATCCTTAACGACCTCTGCTACAGCTGTGCGTAACTCATTTACTATATGTAGCTAACATTCATGCTGCTTTTGATTCAAGCTGCTTTTGATTCCCACCTCTTTTGCGGTTTCAGTCTCAAACCCTTTCAAGATTTGCCAGAGATTATTTATAATTTACACCATTAGTTAATCTATGGGTTTCTGATCTTGTTTTAAAAAATTTAAGAACATTTAGTTTGTTGGGAAATGTACAGCCCTTTGCATATGGTTCTTTTGACTGGCTAGCCTTAAGGTTTGTGGAATAGTTGATTAGATATATTTCTTCATATATTTAAATAACTTATGAAGATCAACAAGATATTTTCTTTTTTATGAAGAGATAAATTCATTTATCCTTTATGCTTAGCAATCTTGCAAAAGGGTATAGCTTTATACTAGTCTATCTAGGTCAATAAAATGCATCCGATGGTCCATCATTTTTAGTCTGAACTCTGAGGGTTATTCTTGGCGTGTTTTACTAATTGAGCAACCTGAATCAGCTTTATTTCCCTAGTATTTAAATGTTGTGAAGTCCATCGAATCTTCAAGCAATCATATAAGCTTTTTTCATGAGTTTGGTCTTATTGCCTGCTGTTGGTTAACATTTCCAACTGTGCAAAGAAAAAAATTATTTGAAGACCAGAAAACTTCATGACTTTTGAAAGGCTTTATGTTTTGCTCTTGAAGCTGTAAAATGTAGAAGTCAATACTATGATGGCATTGTTAGTTGTTATCATGGAATTGAATGGAGTTGATAATTGCTATGGTAAAACTTAAATTTTTAAGAGGGTGCAGGTTTTCGAACATATGAGGTAAAAATCAGCCCTTTTCTTTTGGTAGAAAAATCAACCCTTTTTGAATAACAACTGTTACATTTTTTTTGCAAGAAATCTATTATTAATATATAATTCTTCAATGTGATGGAAAAATTGTTAATTTATTGAATTATTTGTTGTTTGCAAGAAATATATAATTCCTTGATGACATCTTTGGCCCTACGCTGGTGTTGGGGCTGGGGAGGGAGCTATTAGCAACGTGTTTGGCCATGAGTTACTTAATTGGTTATCCATTCAAAATTTCGAATCATCATGCTTCTTCATTAGACTGCTCTAGGTTTATAAGCATAGAACCTTGACTCAGATTAGGTATATCTTGTTACTTGTCATGATAGAAAGTGTTGACCTGATCTCCTTAATTAGTTTTCTACTAAATCCTGCAACTTGTTTCAATAGTCCCACTGTGATATTGATTGTTTAATTTAGGTTCGTTATATGTCGGAATCTTGATTATAAGTTTTACTTTCTCAACCCTCGGCCCCATAATTAATTTCTACTCAATTTACCAGTGTATTCACCTAGATGGTTGAAGTGGGGAAAAAACATATCGCTTCGCCTTTGTCTTCAAAAACTCAACAAAAATATGAGGGCCTCTTACATGCAAACTGAATGTGCCATGAAGTCTCTAATGGATGAGATTAATTATAATCCATATGGTGATGCTTGAAGCAATTTACACTTTTAGATAGTCCACAAAATCAAGGGCCTATAATGGGATTTGAATTCTGAGGCATAAAAATATTTGGTATCAGGTTATGATGGATGAGAACATGGTTAAACTGTCATGCTTCAAGTTTTCTCTTTTTCTTTTAGCTTTTTAGGCCTTTCATTTTTTCTTATTAAAGATGTTTCCAACTAAAATTATATTGTGCTCAGATCTATGGTTAGATTGTTTTCTCAATAACATGAACAAGTAAATAGGAAAATGTGTTTTGTCTTGTGTTACTTGGACACCTGCATCCAGCTACAAAATTCTCTGTCGAATACGCAATCAGTTGGATACATATTGGACACTTGGATACTTATGAAGTTCTTTTGTAGCCACATTTAAAGATTGCAAGAAAGTTGAGCTCTTTTGTAGCCACACACACACACACACACACACACATATATATATAGTTGTGTAGTGTGTATCCCCCTTTGTTCCAGTCATGCAATAGATGAAATAAATCAAAAAGTGGATTTATATATATACATATATATATGTATATATATGTGTATGTATATATATACATATGCACACACACACACACACACACACACACATATATATATGTATATGTATCTATATATGTGTATATATATACGTATATATATACTTTTATATGTATCTATATATATACGGTGTATGTATGTATGTCTGTGTATATATGTATGTATCTATATATATATTTATATGTATATATGTATGTATGTTCATGGATAAATATCAAGATTCCATTCTTATATTCGTGCCCATGCAACACTGTGTTTGTCCTTTTTATAAAAGTAGTCTACAAAGCTTGCTGCATGTTAACATTTTAAAAAATATGAAAAGTTTGATACCGGTGAAATCTTGAAGCGTAATGTGACCACCACCATGTGCTGAAATATAGTATGCTGTAAACAAAGTCCTAACAAACTGACCTCCAACACAGTTACACAGAATTCCATAATCTCCACAGTACCTGCTTTGGATACAAAAGCTCCAGTTCACTGATTCTTGCTATCCGATGCATAATAGATGCCATAGAAAGATGTCCACCATCGAATGCAAAACCACAACACTGATAATATATATATTATCACTTTGTCAATGAGCTTACTACTGTCTTGTCTTGTGGATTTGTGTGTTAAGAATTAAATATATATGTGTTACAAGACAATAGTTACACAGGTAGTAAGCTCATTGACATTCAATTACGAGGAAGAACAAGTATATAGCTTTCCTATGAACATTCTGCAAGGACCGAGAAATGGGAGGTTACAATTGTCTCCTGTCATGGGTCTCTTGTGTGCATGTGCAGATTAAATGATGTTTCATTGCATCAATGATGGTTGTACTGCATACATGGAGCAAGTTCATCAGTGAAGATGATCTACATAAATTTTATATTCAAATACTAGAAAATAAGATATAGGAACAACCACAGACTGGTGAAGGACGATGGTGGCATGCATGTTAGTCTAAAGTGGCTTGTTAAGATTTAGGGGTCCCACTAATCACTCTGAATATAGAGGGTTCAACTCTGGTTAAAGATATGTGCCATTAGAGTTTCAGATTTCTTTTTTACAATCGGTCAACTTGATATCAAGACTATCAAATGGTATTGCATTCTTGACCAAGGCAGCATTGAACAAGAGGAGCTTGTCATGAGACATAAAACACATATTGTTGTCAATCTATTTTAAGAAAAGGGCCTGAGTTGCTCACACAAGAGGGGAGCAAGTTCTACTACATGGTTCCTTTAGAGTTGGAAAGAGATTTAATGAAGAGGAAAAAAGTCAAGTTGCATATAGAAACTTTATTTTCTCCAAGCTAAAAAACCAAAGTAAAACAGCAATTACCATTGTTACATCTTCTATCAAAGTATTGTTATATGCACACTTGATGAAGTTAGAACCTCTTTGCTTATTCTCATTCATCCTCTGCTCTCTGTGCTGTATTTATCTGCTTAATTTCTCTCTGGTTTTATGTATTTTCTTGGCCCTAGATATGTATCTTAACCTTTTTATTTTTATTGCAGGATGGCATCGAAGAATGCCGAAAACTATGTGGTGGTCATGGTTATTTGTGTAGCAGTGGGCTTCCTGAGTTGTTTGCAGTATATGTTCCTGCCTGCACGTATGAAGGAGATAATGTTGTTTTACTTTTGCAGGTCAGGGTATTATTTCCTTTTTTTTAGAGTTTTCATATTTGAACAATTCATATACTTGGTGTGATTTCTTTACTCTGTTTTAAAAGGTTACATATTTTTATAAGATAGTAGTCAGCTAAGATTCTCTACCCTAAACTTTCTGATTTTTTGCTTTCTCTGAGACATAAAAGGGGTAAAGATCAACCTGCTTAATTTTATGCTACATAAAGAGTTGATCCTTTGCAATCTTGGTACTGATGTTTATTTTATAGATAATAGTCCAATTATGTGACTATCTTATCAAATGACCATGATCACGTCTTCAAGTAGTGGACTGTGCTGGTCTGGTGCTGGCCAGTACATAATATGCCAGACCAATATTGGCATTAATGCAGGGTTGGCATGACACCCTTTATTTTTATTTTTTTAAGTTAAAAGGATTTTTTAAATTTTTGAGTCTTTAATATTCGTTGTGTAGTGGAATGGCTCGACATGTGCCATGTTGACTAGTGACCGACACTCCCACCAGCACCAATACTTGAAACCTTGTTATCACAATATTATGCACTAGGAGAAGTTGATCTTTTATTGTTGAGTGCAACTGACTTAGCAAAAAAAGGATAGAAGATATTGTGATAGGGTTACTAAGTTTTTAAGTAACATAAATTGTTTCATTGATGATACTTTGATTCCGTATATTTTTCAAAATAATCATGACCCTTCAACTGGCAAGTCAAAACTTGTCTTTGCCTATTGTTTCGACAAAACCCAACTTCATTGTCAATGCTAGTCATAAGCCTGATTAAAGGCGGAGGATTGTTGTTAGCTAGGTAGATGATAGTGAAGAACGCGTTAATTTATGAAATACTATTCCTAGATGATATAGATGAAAATTAATCTTCTTGGCTGATAACCAAGGTGATAATGGCTCATTTTCAATTAATCAAACAAGACTGACTTTGATTTTCTGGGATTACATATGTTGTTCTTATTTTTTCAACTTAAATTACATCATTTATCTACTCATACTTGATGACCAGTATAACATTTGCATTTATTTTCACCTATGAAAATATGATGCGGGACAGTTACCTAAAAATTGATGAGGTCTTGTTTTTATTGACATCAAGGCCTTTTCCCATCTATTGAAGGCTCACATAAAAAATATGTTTTGATTGATGTCTTTTCAAGAACCATATCCCTTGCGATCATCAGCTTTCTCAAATCCTTAACTTTAATATGCATGCATATTCTTGTAGCCACCCTAGAAATGTGTTGAAGACTTAAACACGCGTGCGCACACAGGAAAAAAGAAACTAAAATTTTGCCCACCCTTGAGACCTATATTCTTGTTGCAACATATTTGCCAATAAACAAACTCCATACTAACTTAGTCTATGATCAGAAGATCCTTTCAATTGGCCAGAATCCCTTATTTGAATGAAAATAAATCTTGTGGAATATTTGACAATACATTTCGTACCTTGCTAAAAAACCGATCCTTGTTTACGCACCACACATTATTTGACCAGATTAAATTTCCATCTCGATATATTCCTTAAAAAATGTGATCCATGCTGATTCTTCCCCCAACTAATAAAGAGATCTTAGAGGGACTGCCACATATGAAATTGAGCATAATTTTGCAAAGAACCGCCCTACTTGTTTCTTGAGAGGAAATGGGAAACATACTTAACATCATTTGATTGAATGGTTGCCTCAGCTCCTAGTTTGAAGAAAACCTCCCCTTCAATTGGCCTTTTTTCACAAAAAGCATATGTGAGATAGCGAATCAAGTTTTTTCCTAAGATTTCGAATAGCTATCCCAAATTCAGGTTGTTTATATTTTGCTTCTTCCTAGGAGAAAGACAAGCTACCCGGAGATCGGATGGGCTATTGGCGACGGTCGGTCTATCGATGTGCTGGAGGATAGGTGGGTGACTGAGGTGCCGCTTTGCTGTATGCCGACCATGGTGGATACGACGAGATTAGCAGGATGGAGGGTCAGCGATCTATTGGATGATGAGGGGGGTCGATGGAGGGAGGAGTTGGTCCGGGAGGTATTTGGGGAGCAGTTGGCGGAGTTGGTCTTGGCCCGAGCGGCCCCTACTGGGGGGGAGACGGATAGGCTAGTATGGATATCGACGGGGCAGTCACGAGTGCGAGCTAGAGACCTTCATGGATTGATCAGCAGGGAGCCAGCTCGACAGATTGAGGGTCGGTGGATATGGAGGATGCGGGTTCATCCGCAAGTGGCACTCTTCATCTGGAAGGTGGCTTGGGGCTGCCTTCCGACTAGGAGTTTGTTAGCTCGGCGTGGTACGAGAATCTCTCAATGTTGTGAGGAGTGTGCAGATATCGAGGAGACTATGGAGCATGTTCTTTTGCAGTGCCCTAGGGCCCGAGAGATATGGAGGAGATCACCGGTTCCGTTACCGGCCTCGGTGGCTTCAACGCAGGACCTGATCCATCTGGTGAGAGGTTCCATGCGGTGTCCTAGATCTGTTGAGGCAGGAATTTTTGTGGCGTACCTGTCCTACCATATATGGTTGGATAGGAATGCCGACCTATTTGAGGGAAGGAGGTCGCCCTCGAGGATGGTGGTAGACCGGGCGATGCTGCTTGCGAGGGAGGTTATTGGGGCGGCTGCGGTAGTCACTTCTGGGTTGGTTAGGGACATCTGGGGTGCTCATCACGCTGTTTCAGCGCCACGATTTGTCCTTGTTTTTTGGGCACCCCCACCCCTTGGCTATCTCAAAGTGAACTTTGACGGCAGCAGGTCTGTGAACGGTATGTGTGGAGGGGTCGGATTTGTGATCAGGGACCATCTCGGTAGGATGATAGTAGCAGGAGGGCGGCGCACGCCAGGGCTTACAGTGGTTGGAGCAGAGTTGCAGGCAGCCTGAGAGGGTATATCCTATGAGAGGCAGGTATTCGGGACCGAGCGGGTGCACCTCGAGGGTGATTCATCGGTGGTGATTGATTGGGTTTAGGGAGTGGATCAGTTTGGGGATGGCCACCCCCTCATCCGAGAGTCCCGCAGGATGACTCAGATGATAGCTGACTTTCAGGCGGTACATGTGTTTAGGGAGACGAACCGGGTAGCAGACTGGGTCGCCTCCTTTGTCGCCCGACATTCCGGTGGTTTGCTTTGGACATCTGCATCAGACGTCCCTCCACAGTTGTACTTTTTACTTCCTGTGATTTGGAAGGCTGTACTCACATTCGAGATATATGAGATGAGTAGCCGTTTTTACCAAAAAAAAAAAAAAGAAGACAATCAAACAATTTCCGGTCATGGTCCTTGTGGATCAGATCATCCATATAAGATATATTCTTCATGTAATTTTTTAGTCAAATGTTATTGGAACATTTATATGGTGTTCTCTGTAGAAAATTTTGGTCTACCACCATTCAGTTGAATTTACACAAGGAGTGCCTCATTATGTTGTCAAAATTAGGGTTGAAATCATAAATCATAAAGAGGTTTAGATTGGATCTAATTGTAGGTTGAATTACGGATCATAAGATATTATCTGATTTCTTTTGAAAATTTTTTGGAATATAAAAGAAATGTGAATTAAGAATAAAGGGCATACATATAAACATTTTGTTTCCGCCATCAGAAGCCCATATCTATCATATCTAATGAAATAAACATCACATCTGTTATTCAAGATATTTTCAACAACCTATCAATTCAGTTATATTTTAGTTGGAACTTTTAATTTAAAAAAAAATAACACAATGACATAAAACTAAGAAAATTTGTCTTTTTTTTTGCTCGATGAACTCGAAAATTACTTTACTTTTTAAAAGTTAAAACTCTAATGGACTTGCTAATTTTACATGCTTAAGTTTGAGGCTTATTAGTGATAAATAAGTAACTCCAAAGCCATGCAGTCAAGTAAAAAATGGATTTCTGTGTGGTTTAACACTTAAATAACATGAGCATTAGTTGGATCTTATGACCCAAAGGATTGCACAAATTATAATACAAATCTAGACCTCATGATAGTAACAGGTCCTGATCAAAGGATGAGATCCAGCTAGTCTATGGCCATTTTGTTGCAGATTGTAAGATTCATATCATGAATCATATGCATTTAATAACAGCATGCCCCACATTTGCAAATGACTGCACAAGTGGGCTACCTCCTTTATAAAAATGATACACAATCAAGTCCTTAGAAAATTATGGATATTTAGTGATCCCTCTTTCTCTCTCAGAGCTTCTGAGCTACAAACACTTTGTTGGTTTACAATTCATGTTTTCTCCTTAGCTGTCAGCCAATACAATCCAAACTGATCCTTTTGATGATTTGCAGGTTGCAAGGTTTCTTATGAAGACTGTTTCTCAGCTTGGGTCAGGAACACAGCCTGTCGGAACCACAGCATATATGGGGAGAGCACAGCACTTAATGCAGTGCAAGTGTGATGTTCGTGGAGGTAGATCTTACTGCAAAATTTAACATATTCTGATATACTTAAAACTGAGAAATTTATTGGTAAATATAAGTGCATTGGGAGTTTGAGATGTCGATTGCTTGTGAAACTTAGCTTACTTTTACATTGTAGATGACTACTTTATGTCCAGATTTTATAAGTTACACCTAGTAGCACTTTTAACCTTTAATTTTGCTGTCTTGTTGTGCAGCTGAGGACTGGCTGAAGCCTTCTGTCATACTGGAAGCATTTGAAGCTAGAGCTGTTAGGCTTGCTGTAAATTGTGCCCAAAATATAAGCAAGGCAGCAAGCCCAGAAGAAGGTCTTTACATTCTCTATGCTTTTGAATTTTCTGGTCAAATCTACGTTTCAGTCAGTTTTCTTTCTTTAATATTTTATGCCATCACATAGGTCCTAGAATTAATAATGAATGATGGTGTCAAAAAACAGTACAAGATATTGGATTTTGTTTATTGCAGATGCATGTGGTGTTCCCAGCATTTTTGGTGAAGTTGCTTGATGCAGGGTAGCAGAATCTAGAAAGATGGGGATAACTAGAATTTAACATTTCCCTTATATCATTTCTTCCACTGGAGAAATAAATAGCTAGTTTCCTACTTCTGTGTCGAATGTTGCTTCTTTCCCCAGTGTCTCAACTATGATCTACAAAAGAAAATCCCAAATATGAGCACATGCAATAGTTCCATGGCTCTTCTTTTTCAAGTTGCCATGCTACAATTTCACATTCTTTTATTGACATCATTTAATATATGCAGGTTTTTCTGAACTCTCTGCTGATTTATTGGAAGCTGCGGTTGCACACTGCCAATTGATTATTGTATCAAAGTAAGTGTTTCCTCCACCTTTTCCAAAGACCTAATACCAAGATTCACAATCTCAATACCAGACCCAATTCCGATACCATGCTGATACAGCATCAGTACGCTCGGTACAACGATTAGTTCAACATACCGAGACTCGGTATATCCCCTGTAGCAACTCTTGGTTCGATACCAGTATGGTATAGTATACCCGATACAGGTTGGTATTTACTGGTATGGCGAGCATTGCTTAATACAAATAGTATAGATATAGTGTGGAAATCTTTTTTCGACAAGATCAAGATGGGCATGATTTGGTAATAGGGGCCTTCAAAAGCCCCAATAATTGAGTGGCTTGGGCTTAATGCTATACATAGTGTTAGCAAGCACCGCCAAACTCGTACCTTAAGCATTAAAGAAAACTGTGCCTCTACTGGTTCTTCTATCTTGCTGTAATCATCAGGTCATAATGCCTGTTATTTCATGGCTATATATCTATTTCAGGTTCATTGAGAAGGTCCAACAAGACATACCAGGACATGGAGTCAAAGGACAACTACAGTTTCTCTGCAACATCTATGCACTCTCTGTGCTTCACAAGCATCTCGGTGATTTCCTTGCAACTGGGTGCATCACATCCAAGCAAGCTTCCCTGGCCAATGATCAGCTCCGGTCTCTTTATTCCCAGGTCAGCTTAGTAATTTTGCAAAAGTTTTCCAAATTGTTCTTGGAATTTTTCCTTGAGAAATATATTAAATACTAAGTCATGGTGCCTTGCAGATCCGGCCTAATGCTGTTGCACTTGTTGATGCATTCAACTACACCAATCACTACTTGGGGTCTGTTCTTGGTCGCTATGATGGGAATGTGTATCCGAACCTCTATGAAGAGGCTTGGAAGGACCCGCTCAATGACTCAGTTGTGCCTGATGGATACCGTGAATACATTCAGCCTGTGCTTAAGCAAAAGTTTAGGGCATCAAGGCTGTGAAGGTGCATTCTCAATCAACTGAAGTTTGTCATGTCTATCTAAGAGTCAGCAATAGTGACTAATTATAAATACTCCTGATGGCCAACTTGGGAAATCAATAAAGTTCAGGAATGAGTCCTTGGATGAAAATGTAGCTGATATTGGTATTGATATGATATCTGTTTGGAGCCATGATGGCACACATTGGTTGAACCATTTTCGTTACAAATTACAGGAGGTTTGTGGTTGGTTAGGTAAGTCGAAATTTTCATTGGATTAGCAAGTTTTTTATGAGATCAGTTCCTCGTGGATCATATTAGATGCTTCTGGTTCATCTTCAACTGTAGTCTAAATGAAGCATAGTTTGAATGCGATGTCGCTGACTACTATTATTGTCAGGAAGGAAATCTAAAATGAGTCAACTTTAAGCTTCCCGGTAATCTATTATTGCATACCAGTATCATCAGCACGACCACCCTAAGCAGTGCTCTTGTGGCTTGTGATATTTTCTGTTTGATGCTTATGTTGATACGTGGTCATTCCATTAAATGACTGAATGGTTGGAAGTCTCGTCATAAGAACGTTAAGAATTGTAGGCAATACTTGTTCATCTCTAAAATTGCCTAGTTAGGTTCCAAAGCTAGAACAATAAGTTGAGGTCAACATCTTCACTTTTTGTGAATCCTGCAATTTAAATGGTAATGACGGAGTTCATTGAAGGTTCTTTCAAATGAATAGAATCAGAAAGTTTGTTCCTATGAGCAAATAAGGGGAAAGTAAGATCAAGGATGTTTTTCACTGTGAGTCTTGTTCATGATGGCAAACTTAATGACTCGTTCTTCTGTAAGTCTGGATAATCTGCTGTCAATCTTGGTAGAATGCTACAAGTGGGAATTGTCTGTTCATGCAGAGGAGTCTCTGAAATTTAACTTTTCAGCATTATGTTAACTACTGAGAGAAGCTCTTAAGCTTTTTATCACAAGCAAGAAAGGTTGTTTATGTGAGAACAGGCCCCAAAAAAAGCTGAAGCCGGCAGGACTAGTCCTGCACCCCCCCCCCCCCCCCCCCCCCCTCCAAAAAATAAAATAAAATAAAATAAAATATAGAACAGAGGATCGTGATCTCTGCTCGTGCGTTACGGAGGCGGAGACGCCGCGGCCTCTTGAATGGCCTCCGATCCCGCTCAACCGTCGCGAGCATTACGATGGTGAGCGAGCCACGGCCAATTCGAAGACCGCCTATTATTAATTAAAAAAAAGAAAGAAAGAACCCGAAAGGATCACCAGTCCGGGACCCCTCCCCTCACGGTTTCTCTTTCCCCTTCTTCCTTCAGGGTTAGGGTTTCCTGAACCCACGTTGGTGTCGCCGGAGATGGTGCTCGCAGCTTCCCCGGAGCTAGGTAAGCCCTTGATCATGTTATTTTTCCTACTTTCCTCTTCCCTGTTTCTGAAATGAAACAACGGAGGGACTCCACGGCTCTCGGCCGCAGCCGCTGCCAGCTCTCGAACGGGGGCTGCAGTCAGGCCAAAGTCCTGTCCCCTTCTTTCTCTTCGGTAGGGCAAAGGGCCTCGGTGAAGGGAAGATCGGAGATAGAAAGAAAAGAAGAAGAAGGAAAGAAGGAAAGAAAGAAAAGGAAAAAAAGAAAAAGAAAAAGAAGAAAAAAATATATAAATAAATAAGATAATAAATAAATATAAATAAAATAAAATAATAATTAACTATGTAACTGTGCATGGGCGGAGCTAAGGTCTTTTCGAAACTAAGTAGGGCCTTGTAGATTAGAACAAAACATAGGCAAAACTATTTTTAGAAACCATATTGGGCCATGGGCTTGATCCAGCAATTAAATCAAGCCATGGGCCTGAATAAAAATAAGCCCAGTAACTAATCAAAAATTTAACCAGGCCATGATTAGTTGGGCCATGGGCCTGACAATGAAATATGACTTTGAATGGGTTGTAAGATGAAAAATTAAAAGAATATTAAAGAATTTGAATTAAGGAAAGGGGGTGATTATATAGAAATAAGATATAATAATTAGAAGTGGAAAAATAGTAGAAAAAAGAAGAATAAAGGTTAATAAATTAATAAAAAATTGAATGAGCAAGTAACAAATAATATGATTGTTTATGATATTGCTTGATGTTAAAGAATTATCATCTAAACCTAGAAATTGGTGAGCAAACTGAGGTAAGTGATCCTGACACAAGCTTATTACTTTCAAATACATGAACTATTTGAATACGAAGTTGTATATTACTAATTATGTTTCTCAAAAATTAGGATCAAGCATATGTAGCAAGTGATACATGATTTTGACTAAATGACATTCATCATGTTTACTATATTATGTACACTCGATTTATGATGATATAGAATGTTCCATAAAAGAAAATGAAGTTTGTAGCATGATCATGAACTTATACATTATGATGCTATTATTCATCTTTCAATCTATTTATGAAGGAAGATTTATGAAAAGCATGATATGTGATGTGGGGTCGGAACCCCGACACCAGCCCGCACACCGGGCGAGCAGGGAAAGCATCTGCGTCCTCCCCGAGGTATTGTCCGCTCTGGGATTGCCGCTTCGGGTCTGCGGGAGGTCGCCCAGGGTCGTGGCCCAATGGCAGTCCCGAGCCCTGACGGCGCGGGGGTCCGCGGAGGTTGCCCCCTACCCTCACGGTTTTGTCCCAAAAGGTGCCTCGATGAGAAGAGGTGTTTGCACCCCCCATTTAAGGCACAGACCTTTCCGCTGATTACCCGATGTGGGACTAAACTGGGAACCCCATCCCACAACACAGCCCCCCCAGCGGGAAGGTCTGTGCATGGCCGGGGCCCTTCCTCTAGCGCCATCTGATGTGGGGTCGGAACCCCGACACCAGCCCGCACACCGGGCGAGCAGGGAAAGCATCTGCGTCCTCCTCGAGGTATTGTCCGCTCTGGGATTGCCGCTTCGGGTCTGCGGGAGGTCGCCCAGGGCCGTGGCCCAATGACAGTCCCGAACCCTGAGCGTGGGGGTCCGCGGAGGTTGCCCCCTACCCTCACGGTTTTGTCCCAAAAGGCGCCTCGATGAGAAGAGGTGTTTGCACCCCCCATTTAAGGCACAGACCTTTCCGCTGATTACCCGATGTGGGACTAAACTGGGAACCCCATCCCACAACACAGCCCCCCCAGCGGGAAGGTCTGTGCGTGGCCGGGGCCCTTTCTCTAGCGCCATCTGATGTGGGGTCGGAACCCCGACACCAGCCCGCACACCGGGCGAGTAGGAAAAGCATCTGCGTCCTCCCCGAGGTATTGTCCGCTCTGGGATTGCCGCTTCGGGTCTGCGGGAGGTCGCCCAGGGCCGTGGCCCAATGACAGTCCCGAGCCCTGACGGCGCGGAGGTCCGCGGAGGTTGCCCCCTACCCTCACGGTTTTGTCCCAAAAGGCGCCTCGATGAGAAGAGGTGTTTGCACCCCCCATTTAAGGCACAGACCTTTCCGCTGATTACCCGATGTGGGACTAAACTGGGAACCCCATCCCACAACACAGTTGGCGCTAGAGGAAGGGCCCGAGTTGCTGCCATGAAACTAAGAAGTAAAGGGGCTTCCAATGCCTCTCGACGTCCTCCACCTAGTCCCGAACATTCTGTCTGAAACTCGCCGCCTCCGGCCGAGTCAACACCTCAAGTTCGGCCGGAGCAGTTTGATGCCCTGGTGCAATAGGTGCAAGCCTTGGCTACCGCTGTCCAAAGCTTGCAACCCAGGGGCATCCCAACGGCACCGCCTCCTCCGGCTCCAGTTCAACCGGAGCCCCCTACAAGCGGACTTTCCTTTCGAGGTCAGGACTCTCAAGTCCAGGCCTCCCTCTGGAGAGAGCATCCAGTCAGGGGCCATGGAAGATGGCCACAACCTTCAGAAGCTGAGTCGGTTCCAGGGCAACCTGCACCCGAGCGAACCGCTGCAGCGATCCTCCAGAATGATGAACTCGACAAAAAGGTCGAGAAACTGGAGCGCCAAATCCAGGCACTCCACGGGAGGAAATCGGGACGCGATGGCGACTTCGAGTTCACCACGAAGTCGCCCTTCTCCCCGGAGATTGAAGATGAACCGGTTCCACTACGGTTCAAGATGCCCCAGGTGGAGCCTTACAACGGCAAGGCTGATCCACTTCACCACCTGGAAAGTTATCGGGTCTTAATGGCCCTACAAGGAGCCTCGGAGGCCATGATGTGCAAGGCTTTCCCAGCGACACTCCGAGGACCAGCCCGGCTTTGGTTTACCGGGCTGAAGCCGAGTACTGTCTCCTCTTTTGAGCAGCTCGGCAGACAATTTGCTGGCAATTTTGCCGCCAGCCAATCCCAGAGCGGACAATACCTCGGGGAGGACGCAGATGCTTTCCCTGCTCGCCCGGTGTGCGGGCTGGTGTCGGGGTTCCGACCCCACATCAGATGGCGCTAGAGGAAGGGCCCCGGCCACGCACAGACCTTCCCGCTGGGGGGGCTGTGTTGTGGGATGGGGTTCCCAGTTTAGTCCCACATCGGGTAATCAGCGGAAAGGTCTGTGCCTTAAATGGGGGGTGCAAACACCTCTTCTCATCGAGGCGCCTTTTGGGACAAAACCGTGAGGGTAGGGGGCAACCTCCGCGGACCCCCGCGCCGTCAGGGCTCGGGACTGTCATTGGGCCACGGCCCTGGGCGACCTCCCGCAGACCCGAAGCGGCAATCCAAGAGCGGACAATACCTCGGGGAGGACGCAGATGCTTTCCCTGCTCGCCCGGTGTGCGGGCTGGTGTCGGGGTTCCGACCCCACATCAGATGGCGCTAGAGGAAGGGCCCCGGCCACGCACAGACCTTCCCGCTGGGGGGGCTGTGTTGTGGGATGGGGTTCCCAGTTTAGTCCCACATCGGGTAATCAGCGGAAAGGTCTGTGCCTTAAATGGGGGGTGCAAACACCTCTTCTCATCGAGGCGCCTTTTGGGACAAAATCGTGAGGGTAGGGGGCAACCTCCGCGGACCCCCGCGCCATCAGGGCTCGGGACTGTCATTGGGCCACGGCCCTGGGCGACCTCCCGCAGACCCGAAGCGGCAATCCCAGAGCGGACAATACCTCGGGGAGGACACAGATGCTTTCCCTGCTCGCCCGGTGTGCGGGCTGGTGTCGGGGTTCCGACCCCACATCAGGTTTATGAACTCTGAGATTGCCATGTACGACCCTCGTCAGCGGATTATAGTAGCTCGGCATACGACCCTCTTCCTCTCCAGCGGATTATAGTAGCTCGGCATACGACCCTCTTCCTCTCCAGCGGGTTATAGTAGCACCGCATGCGGCCCTCGCCAGCGAGTTATAGTAGCTCGGCATACGATCCTCGCCAGCGGGTTATAGTAGCTCGACGTACGACCCTCGCCAGGGTTATAGTAGCTCAGCATACGACCCTCACCAGCGGATTATAATAGCTCGGCAAATGACCCTCGTTAGTAGGTTATAATAGCTCAGCATATGGCCCTGTCATGGATAATAATAGTAACCATAGTTGTACTACAATCCAAGAGTACAGTTTTCAAAGCTTAGAATAATGCAACGTTTTATGATGCACATCCATATTTATGAACTTGCATGATTGGACATGCATTGCTTTATGACATGTTGTGGATATGTTGTCTATGAAATGCTCCAGTTTGCTATACTGTTAAATAATGCATTGGTATTTGTAACAACTTAGGACCTCACCCAAAATGACTAGCTGGAAGATATTATTTAGGTTCCTTAATCCTATATAAATACCCAAGATCTACTCAATGAATAACCGATGTGGGAGTAAACACACTCCCGCACGGGTTCTCACATACTTCCTCCATTTAAGCTCTGACGTCTTCGTCAGGCTAAGGATTCAAATCCGTTCAAATCTAATCACAAATATCACGATCAACTCGTGGTCAGCCCCAATAGATTTGTGCTGCAGTGTCCCTCCAATGGATCCATACTGCAGTATCTTCTAGTCTACATAGGTTATGGGTTGGGTCCGCTCTGATACCATTTGTAATAACTCAAGACTTTACCTAAAATGACTAGCCAGAAGGTATTATTTGGGTTCATTGATCTTATATAAGTATCCAAGATCTATCCAGCGAATAACCGATATAGGACTAAACATATGTCCGCACGGGTCCTCACAGTTTAAAATGTTAAAATTAACTGCAACAACCACGTACCCTTAAAATAACGTAAAAGGATGAACTGGGATTACCTCAATGGTCATTACCTTTTTTCTTAGCAACTAGGGGTTGAGTTCGAACTTTGTATGCTGCACCCCCTGAATGTTGAAGTGTATAGTAACTACATGGAATTTCTCCTTTGCCAAGGTGATGCTCTTGCACTTACGCTCAAGTATGCAATTACATTAAACAGTCAATATTAACAATTCACCTCAAAAATTACTATGAAGGATCCCTTGATCCAAAAAATAAGGCACTTTGTTGTATTTTGAGAATCAGTAAATTTGAGATGAAACCTGTGCATCGACCATGATACCTTACATCATGTCCTTGACATAGAGCACACTAGCTTATCTGTCTCAGATGTAAGTGGAGGGTCATGTTGTCCAATAAGAAAATCATTCCATTGCAATTAGCTTTATATCAGGATAGACATGTTCAAATTCAGAAGACTTGGAGCCCAAACAGTTGTTTATAATTTTAAAAACTAATTAACTTTTCTTGTCAAAATCATTACATTTAGTAATCAATTATTCTGGAAAAGGTTCTATGCTAATAGTTTAACCTAAATGTATTTGACATTGGAGTCCTAATTAATTGGTCATGATATAGCATGACTTAGAGGATGACAGTGCATATGTTCTCTATGGTCAGGCAAAGACAGAAATAATGGGAGACTGAATTGCAACACACAACTAGTGTAGGAATAAAGGGAGCGTTGGTTCACTTCACATCCATCATATACAAGTTTTCTTTTTTTTATTTGACTCCTTTTCATTTCTAGCAATATGAAATGCCACTGTATTTGGATATCTTATCTATTTTTTCCGAAAAAAATAAATGTCCGTAAAAAGATTTTCAGTCCAACATATACGCATTAGTAATTTATGATACATGCATCATTTTTTAAAAATAAGTGGAACGATAATTGATGCACATGAAAGTAATGCTTCACCTTTTAGAAAAGCAATGCATTTCTTACAAACTACTCAATTACCATGCATACATTTTAATAGGAACAAGGTCAGTTGCAAAATTCTAATCATAATAATAAATCTAATTGCAAAGTTGAACGTAGATCAGTCGTTCCAAATTGAGATTCACAATAAATACAAGATTGACTCATTACTGCTGTGATAACAGTCTACTTTTCACATCCATATAATCCATTTTTTTATTTTTTAGATTTTTTTTATTTCTAGTATCAAAATGTCATCGTGCCAAGATATCTTATTAAAATGAATCTTTAAAAAAGTTTTTCAGTTTTGTATGTGTGCATCCATAGTTCATAATACATGCATTATTTTTAAATATATATGTGCGTTAGTAATATCCACCACTCGTCATTAATAGCCTTATGGAATGGTAGAGATCGTTGTAGGTGGTGAGCAATGGTGGTGGAGATCATAGACAATGATAATAAGCAGTGGTAAAGATTGTTGATGGTGATGGTAGTGATGAAGACTGTACATAATAGTGGATGGTGATGGAGATCATTAGCAGTAGGTGGCTGTAAAGATCATCGATGGTAGTAGAAATCATCGGTAATAATAGGTAGTAGTGGAGATCTTCGGCGATGATAGTTGATGGTAAAGGTCGTCGATGGAAGTAGATCGTGGAAGAGATCATTAATAGTCATGGATAGTGATGGAGATTATCAGAGATGGTGAATGATGGTCAAAATAAGAGCGGTGGTGAGCGGTAGTGGAGAACAATAATAATGTGGACAACTATGTTGATCACCAATGATGAGGATCACTAGTAGTGGTAGACAATGGTGGTGAGGTGGCGGTAGAGATGGGCACTGGGCCGGGCCGCCCACGGCCCGGCACGGCACGGCATGAAGCGGGCCGTTCCTGGCACGGCCCGCCAGCTACAGTGCCGGGCCGTGCCTGGCACGGCCCCTTTGATAGGGCCGTGTTGGGCTAGAGGTTCCTGGCCAGCGGGCCGTGCCAGGCACGGCCCGCTTCGGGCCTGGGCCGGCACGGCCCGGTCTAGGCCCGCGGGCCAAGCACGGCACGGCCCGTGGGCCAGCACGGCACGGCCCATAAGGGCCTGGGCCGGGCTGGCACGCGAGCCTGGCACGGTCCGGGCCTGGGCCCGGCTCGGCCCGATAAAATTTTTTTAATAAATTAATAAATATTGAACACTAAGAAATCTTGATTTATGAATATAAAGCCACCTTAATGGTGGGGGGTTTGGCATAGACCCCTACCAGTTTATTAATTTAAATCAAAATGGTACATGAAGGGAGGTTTGGACCTTGGTCTGACCTCTAGATTCTAGAATACAATAAGAAACTAAGAAAGGGCCGAGGTTTGGACCTTGGTCTGACCTCCAGAATACAATAAAAATGTACAATTATAAAAAATTAAGAAATCTTACTAATCATCAGTGATTCAGTGAATCAGTATTCACTCTTCAGTCTTCAGTCTTCAGTCTTCAGTCTTCAGTCTTCAGTCTTCAGTAGTGTTTGTATCATCATCATCAGAGGATGTTGTATTATGTCCACCTTTATCTTGAAGTCTTGCCTCAGCATCCAGCCAATCCTTGAAGCAGAAAAGCATCTCCACCGTTTCGCCCGTCATCCTACTTCTCTTTTCGTCAAGAACACGCCGACCTGCACTAAAAGCGGATTCCGATGCTACCGTGGACATCGGCACAGCTAAAATATCGCGTGCAATTGCAGACATAACAGGATATTGATTTCTAACACTCTTCCACCAAGATAATACATCTAGATTCTCTATTTGATTTTCATCATATGCAGACTGAAGATCATTTCGTAAATAAAATTCTAGTTCACTACTTAAAGATGAAGAAGATGAAGAGGAACTTGAAGCATGTGTGTGTCTTCTCTGTGCAATGAATGAAAAAATAGATGACGAACGAGAACTACTAGAAGGAGGAATAGAGGTTTGTATTTGTGTTCTAGATCCACGAATTTTTTCATCATATATAGCATAAATATCATAAAGAAGTTGTCTTACCTCATCTTTAGCAGATTCAGCATCTTGATTCATATTTTCAGCGTATGCATCAAGTAAAATTAGCACGCCATTTAATTTAACTCTAGGATCAAATACAGCAGCTAAGTTATGCATAGGACATATCCTGTCCCAATACTCATTCCATTTAGATTCCATTAGGTGAATAATAGGCATTAAAACATCATCATATCTATGTTCTGCAAATTTTTGACTAATTATATATGCTTGTTGTAAAAATGAACATGAAGTAGGGTAATAAATACCAGAAAGAACATTGGTAGCATTATAAAAACTAAGCAAAAAATCTTCCAAAATTTTTTCTTTATTCCAATTAGTTTCAGTCAATGTAAATCCTAATCCACGATCATTAATATATGCACTTAATAAATTTTTATATGGGTATGCATCATGTATCATGCTATATGTGGAGTTCCAACGAGTAATTACATCAAGTTTAAATTTTTTAAAACGTTTACCATGATTTATGCATAATTTCTTAAATTCTTGAAGTCTTGATCTAGAAGCATGAATAAAAGAAACTGCATTTCTAATTTTTGAAATCACATCTTGAATCATGCCCATGCCAGCTTGAACAGAAAGATTTAAGATATGACATGCACATCTAATATGCAGTAAATTTCCATCTAATATGGGATGCAATGAGTCTTTTAATAATACAACAGCAGAATTATTATTAGATGCATTATCAAAAGTAATAGACATAATTTTATCATTAATATTATATGAACATGCAGTTTGATAAATTATATTTGAAATTTGTTGCCCAGAATGTGGAAAATCAAAAGCACGAAAAGCAAGAATACGTTTATTTAATTGCCAATCATTATCAATATAATGAGCAGTAATGGCAATAAAACAATTACTACCTACAGATGCTGACCAAATATCAGAAGTTAATGAAATTTTTACATTTAAAGTAGAAAGTGTTTCAATTAAATTTTGTTTCATTGCTAAAAAATTGGTCATAGCTACTCTTCTAAATGTACGCCTACTAGTTCTTTTGTAAGCAGGTTGTAGGTTTAATTGAACGTATTCTTCAAAATTAAAAAGATTCACATAAACTAAAAGGTAATTCATCCTTAACTATCCATTTTACAAGTGCTTTTCTTTGATTTTCATGATTATATGCAAAATTACCTACAAGTAATCCCCCTTGTATATTAAGGCTACTTTGAGTTTGAGCATGAGAATCATGCATCCTATGACTCTCTTGATGTCTTTTTAAATGCCCTGTTCCCCCACTACTACTACAACTATAAAGTTTGGCACATTTTTTACATTTAGCTTTCCAGACTCCCTCAACCATAACTCTATCAAATTCATTCCATACAGTACTAGTCCTCTTACGAGAAGAGGTTTGACCTTCACTCGGTTCACCAGTTCTAGAGGAACTAGGAACAGGGGGTTGGGGATTAGTTTCTTCTCCCTCAGAAACAGGAATGCCAAACTGACTTTCCTCAAAAGATGACATATCTATGATTAATTCAAAAAATAAAAACTAACCGCAAGGAGGAATTGAGTAGAGGGTCGGAGGGCAGAGGCAGAGCTGAGATTCCGAGCTTCCTCTTGTGCTCTCAACAGAAGCGACCTTCTCTTCTCAACAGGAACCTCCTCTTGTGTAGCACTTGAACAAACTAAAAATTAAATTGCTAGAAGAGCACTTTAGAGGAGAGAAATAATAGCAGTAGAGAAGGAGAGAATGAGAGGTTTGGTGTGGTGAGAATGAGGGAGGAATGGGCTATTTAGGGTGGTTCTATATACACCCCCCTATTGCTCAGGACACCCCCCAAAAATTAAAAAAAATTAAATACTCTCTACACCCCCCCATTTGCTAAGGACACCCCTAAAAAATTAAAAATTCCTAAATTACCCCCCACCCTCCCCACCCCCTCACCTAAATTGCTCTCTACACCCCCCAAACCCCCCCCCCCACCCCGCTCTTCCCCTCCAAAACACCTCGCCAACGCCCAAAACCCCCCCGTTCCCCCTTCTCCCTCTCGTCGCCGGCATTCTCCCGATCTCCGACCACCTCGCCGGCTTCTCCCGGAACCACCTCGCCGGCTTCTCCCGAAATTTTTTTTTTCACGGTTCGTGCTCCGTTCGGCACTGGATCGCCGAACAAAAGGCTTCTGTTCGGCTGAACAGTGCCGGACAGAAGCCTTCTGTTCGGCACTGTGCAGCCGAACAGATCTGTTCGGTTGAGGGTTGCCGAACAGAAAGCTTCTGTTCGGCACTGTTCAGCCGAACAGAAGCCTTTTGTTCGGCGATCCAGTGCCGAACGGAGCACGAACCGTGAAAAAAAAAAATTCGGGAGAAGCCGGCGAGGTGGTTCCGGGAGAAGCCGGCGAGGTGGTCGGAGATCGGGAGAATGCCGGCGACGAGAGGGAGAAGGGGGAACGGGGGAGGAGGGGTTTAAGGGGGGTTTGAGGGGTGTTTTTTTTTTTCTTTTCAAAACGAAACGGATGAGGAGGAAGGGGGGTGTATGAGAAAATTTCAAGGGCAATATGGTAATTACACTAAAGGTTAGTTTGGGTATTTTTTTTTTGTTTTTGGGGGGTGTCCTGAGCAATAGGGGGGGTGTATATAGAACTACCCGGCTATTTATAGAAGCCCAAAATTTTTTTTTCCCAAAATACCCCTCCATTCAGCCGTTATTGGACTGTTGGGAGGGGTAAAATCGACTTTTTCCCGAAAATAGCCGTTGGAAACGGCTATTTTCCCTCCCCCTCTCCAGACGGGCCGTGCCAGGCACGGCCCGTTTAGAGACGTTGCGGGCCGTGCCTGGCACGGCCCGTTTGCGCCCGTTACGGGCCGTGCCTGGCACGACCCGTGCCGTGCCGTGCCCGGCCCGGCCCACCAATAGAGGGGCCGGGGGCCGGGCCGGGCTGGCCTTCCGTGCCTCACGGGCCGTGCCAGGCACGGCCCGCTTAGAATTTGGGCCCGGGGGGCCTGGGCCGGGCCGGCCCGGCACGGCCCGTTGCCCAACTCTAGGTGGCGGGTCGTGGCAGGTAGTGGTAAATATTAAGAGAGAAAAGGATTTTCTTTCCCTTTCTTTTCTCTTAAACCACCATTATTTTTCCCCATATTTTATTTCATTTATGTTGTTTATTTTCATCCCATTCCCTGTCTATTCTACCATTAATTGCGATAACATGGCCAGTGGTATTGTGGTCAAAAAAAATCAAAATGACCTTCTTACAAAACCAAAAAAATAGCTATTTTTGCAAAATATATTTAAGAAATTGCGCCTTCTCTATTAACAATGCTTGATGAGTTGCATTATCTCATTCTTGTCAACTGTCACTCCTTGCTCTAGGAAAATGTCATCCATTTTCCATTCATTTACATCTCGAAGATCTTAATTTTGGCTTTATAATGAGTGGGCTTTATGTTTACACTCACTCTTCTGAAAATTCACACCATCTGTCTCCCTATCCAAGTAAATTAAGCATATTCCCATATTCAGATTTCATTTATCTATCTTTATGACATCTTTATTTAAGCGGTAAACAGAGGCAGAATTATAAAGAAGAGCTGCATGACATGTCATTCTGCAACCCGTCTGCAGAACAATGGAGCATCACTGTTATGCAACTCATGTTTGGATGGAGGTATTTCATTTTGATCAATACTATATACACGAGGAAGCTGGTAGAATCAAATGAAAATATGCTCCCATATTTCTTGCAGTAAATGATCTAATATCCAATTCATAGCTGCTTCAATGTAATCTTTTTTTTCAAGAATGAAATTTTATTAGAACTGTCCATATCTAGTTCATCCTTTAAAACTTTATCATATCCCGGATCTGATGAATGACAAGCCACCAGATCCTGACTACATGTTGACCAAAGCATAGTTCCTGTTATAATTGTAAATTTAAACATGTCTCCACATAACCGAAATAACTAAAAAAATTTGGTGACTTTACTAGTTCTTCAAAGAGAAATCACCAAAATACAAAACTTGGACAATTTTTTTTTTTTTTTGACAATCTACCCATGCATCCCACAGATAATTACTGATGTTAACCGAGTGCCCCGTTATGAATCCATTGCAAGTTGAGAACATTCTTGGCTTTCATGGGCAAAATCAATACTCTTTTTTCTGAACTAGGATGGGAGAAATATCAGCTGAAACCAGGATGATATTTTCAATACCAACCCAGAATTGCATTGGTTGACACCCTCAAGAAAATATGTATTTTTTATTTCAGACTTTGAACAAGAACACTGGTTGTTTTGAAGGCTACAAAAGCAATACACACACAGACAAAGGGTTCTGATACATTCTTATAAACATAAGTACAGACTAGAGTTCAAGCATCAACTCAATGGACAATCAGGTTCTCTGGAGTCGTGTCACGACAACAACAATTAACACCATGACAGATAGCATAAATGAGGATCTTAGCAAATCGTCAAAAACACCCATATCTTTTTCTCTTTCTCCCGGGTGAAAGAGCTCATTCACCAGCATTGTGATCTTGTCGATGCATTCCATTATCTTGATCATGGTATTCTCCAAGATCCACCTTAGAATTCTGGTATTAATGTCAGGGCCTCCACTAGAGCTCTGCGGTTCAGTGCTTCCAACTGCATATCAAAACCCATGTTTAAAATTTTGCTATATATATATATATATATATATATATATATATATATATATATATATATATATATATATATATATATATATATACACACACTTACAAGTAGAAGACTAACAAGAAGGTGGCCAACATATTTGTGTTGTACTTACTAAAATTAAGTGCAATATACCTCTATCATGCAATGTAGCAACAGTGGTGAAAAATAGAGTCTTTGAAAGCTCTTTGAAAGAGAAGAATACATGACTCACCAAGCTACAAAATCAACAGTGTAATGCGGTAGGTTTGAATCTTAAATTTCGAATTTATTACGACACCAGTGCAGAATGCTCCCTTGCATACTGCACCAGATGTGCATCTGACCGAACACCTAAACCCAGAGAAGAACCAATTCCCAGGAGCATATCATGAAACATGGTAAAATGAAAACCTACGATATAATCAAGATCATAGCTTTAGAGATCAATATTAATGCACAATTTTATGTCAACTAGTTAATTGCATAATGCCATTATCTGAGCACAGGAACTGCTCTGTCTAAGTAGTACTAGACTTCAAAAGAAATATGCATCACAAGTCCTTAATATGTGCAGGAAAACTTGCAACTCCGCAATTAAAGTGAATATGATTTTCCTTCCTATGTAATTAAATAGATTTTCTAGGTGTGAAATTGCAAGTTAACTAAATATGTAGCATTTCATTAGGTTATATTAAATTTGTAAATTCACTTAATAATCCTGTAACTGTAAATATGGGAGTCCAAATATGTCATGTTATCATTAATAAATGAAGAACTGATCTTTGATCGAGTTCAATTCCCATTACGTTTAACCCTTGTCCTAGGATCTCTTTCTGCTAACCATTGCCACCTGGTTCAGCCCATGTTAAAGTACCTGGGCCTTTGCCTTCAAAGCATTCCAAGAGAACTCACAGCAAGAAAGAATAATACTGACTCATCCCAGAAATTGACAGGATATTTTCTACTTACATCCATGTATCCGATGTTGATGATTCAATTTAAAATGCATAACTATAATGCCAGTATAAGCGCACATCACATTTGAACCTCAAAGAGAACTGATTGAGGACTACATATCACAGACCATAAAACTCCAGAAACAGATTTTAGGATAGCAAAGAAGGCATCTTATATTTTATCGTGACTTTGTTGCAGTTCTGATTCCATCTACTGGGTGATTTCTACAAAGTCCAGACCTGCTATTTCAAAGAAGACATTCACTTCTCTCCATTTAATTAGGCGGTTTCTTTAATTTACTTCTTTCGAGACAAACATCAATTCTTTCACCTATCTCAACATGTAAAAACTGAATTGGCTATGATAATGCATAAGAATTTTCTCAGAGAAAACATGACATATAAGCCAAGCAGTTATTAGTCAAAGGGAGATACTGTGAAGAAAGTACTAATATTGCTTGGCAAATAGTCGTTAATACTGAGATCCCACCCCCAACCATTCCAGAATAAAAGAGAGAAGGAAACCTAGTACTGGAACGTAAGTCAAGAAAAAAGTTGAGAAATTAATTAGTGAAAGAATAAACATGATTTAGTTCTTTGGCATTATCATAATGAAGTTATGGAACTCGTGATAAATTAAACTCAATAGGTATTCTTGACAAATGCCATTTTATCTAAACATAGAAAAATTGGCAAAAAAAGAACACATGATCTTTTGCTTTTCTGTTATGGAAAGTAGAAATGAAAAAATTTCAGTATAGAATATCATTGTTATGCAGCATGAACTGGCAAGTTAACTATACTAGCTAATAAGAAAGTGCTTCCACAAACCTGCAGAGAATGATTTCTTGAGTTCTTGTACAGCCCTATTTCTCATAACTGCATCCCACACAGCTTTATCAGATGACAAAGAAACAACCATCCTCTGTAAAGAAAAAGAAACCAGAGAATGAAACTAATTCATGCATACAACTGCATAACTCAAGAAGTAAATAAAAAAATGTTATCCTAGACAAAAATCTTCACTCATGCTTCAGGGTAAGCTTGGCAAATTTAATTCACCATTTGCAGCAGTTATAATATTGAGTAGTACACAAGACACTAATAACTATGTTTTGCATAGAATTACGGTAATTTATGGTAACTTGACATAGAATGATGTAAAAGAGCAGAAACTATACAAATAAATGATTTTCTCTCTAACAGTATGAAGAACTGCATTACATTTGATATATTTATATTTTCAGATGATGTAATTTAATTGAAGAATTTGAAGGCGCAACTATAGATGATGCATTATAAAGAATAAGCTCTAACATAAAAATATAATAATATTCTGCAGGATAACTAAAGAAAAGGGAAGACAAGCATGAATGGCAATAAAAAGCATCCAAACACTACCATAAAGAGAGAAAATGAAAAGAAAAGAGTATGAACTCCTAGTGTTACCTGAACAGATGGATTTGACTGCAATAGGTCAAATGCATTGATAATTTTTTCTCCTCCTTGAGATTTAAAAGCTTTTAAGCTATTAAAATGCAGCGCATGCTCCATATGAAGATGTGGTGCTTGCTCAATCCTCACTGATTCTGGTTCAGCTGAACAATCTTTCTGCATTATGTCAGATGAAATAGGCATTTCACCAACAGCATCCTCCAGACAACAACAAATTCCATCTTTAAAAGTATGGCAATGTGTCGCTTGAACAAATAACCTACAAGAAACAAATTATTCCACAAATATAGCTATTGTAGAATAACAGAAGTCATCAGCATGCAAAAAATTTTGATAGGTAATGATTCGCGGATCAGTATGAGGTAGTTACGCTAGCATAAGAAATCTTCAAACAAATGACCAAATATGTAAGAGAAAATTATCCAGTTCTATTCTCATTTGAAATGAACCATGTATGTGATGAGCTATAGTGAGATCTGCTGTTTATTTTCCAGAAAAATAACCGAATCATTCTGTAGTTTAATTCTATCGTAGTAAGAAGTGGTAAGATACAGACAAGATGGCACTCCTCCATCTAAATGACTTCTCAGATACTGTCCTCATCCATTTGTACATTTCATGCATGTTTATTAACAGCAGTTGTCATTATCTGTTAAAACTTGCCCATTTACTGCATGTAATTACCTGAATAAATTGATAAATTACAACATATGCTTAGTTTTTGGCACACATGTTAAGTCCCTTTAGATTGGATTCTGTACCTAAGATCTAAAGATAACTAAAATGGGAGTTCAATGCCAAAGAGTAAAGAAACTTGAGGGAATTAACCATCAAGGCAGCAACCAAGGATCACAAACTCTAACTGCAAATAGACTTAAAACATGCTCCATTAGATTCATCTAAACATGAGCATTACAAGAAAGAAAAAAAAGACAGGCATAAAGATGATGTAAATGAAAGGACGTATAGTAACTAAAACAACAATCTTCGTCGACTTATCATAACGACTGAAGCATGACCATGTTGCAGTTGTGCCACTGACAGTCTGACATGTCAATTTTCTCAACTTAGCATAACAGCCCAATCATTAATCAGATAAAGAAATCAAACCAAATACTTGTGATATCCAATATATTTAAGTTTAATGGTCATCTGTAGGCAGCTTTGAGGAGTCAGCTCTGTTAAGAAATGCAGCAAGTTGCTCCTAAATTCTATTTATATGCAGAAGACATTTGTCGAAATATTCCTGTAGTTACTTGGGGCTAATCAACCTTATGTAACTACCATACCTTGTTTAGTCCTCCAAATTATCATATCAAGCCCCACCATAAACATTTGCAAAACATTTTGTAAGTAGTGATCGATGCAAAAATCATAGTCACAAGAGTTTTTATTCAGGAACAATTTGGTGTGACATAATGATTCCGAATTCAGAGAAAAAAAATCTAGCAAATTTTGCCAGAAGTTGGGAAACAGTTCGGAAAACCAAACTTAGACATAAAATAATAAAACTAACACAATTAAGTTTGCTAAAACATTTCTATATTTACTTGCTTAAAAATAAGTATAGGAGAGTATAGGAGAGACAAGAATAACAAATGATAGCAAAAACATCCCCGCCTACCAACACTTTATGGTATCACTAGTTTGTAACACATAAAAGTCTCTTAAATCACTCGTGAATAAATCATAAAATTCATGTATAATCCTATAATAATTCAGTTGTAGATTGGTTCCTTTTCGGAGATACTTCAGAGAATCGCTAAGCCAAGAAGAAAACTGAGAATAGCTTGAGAATTTTTTAAAAAATTCGGAGAATATTGTATCTATGATAGAAGTTAGAGTATGTAACCATCGGGACAGACATGCTGTGACAAATTATAACAGCGCCAATTAACAACAAAAAATGGTTCCAGCAATCATTAAACGATCGTCACAGATAACAGAATTCGAACATCAAAAACGAACTATCTGCATATCCAAATAGAGCGTGAGGAGGGGGGGGGGGGGGACAAAAAGAAGAAGAGTCTACTGATTGAGAGCAGAGACGGCCGCCTCGGCCTCCTCCCTGGATGGAGCCGGCTCGAAGACAAGGTGCCCGGCGACGGCCAGCTCCCGAGGGTGGGAGTGCCAGCTCGCCGCCGACGAGGAGGTGGCGACGGAGGGGGGAGGAGGAGAGGCGGAGGAGATGGGGAGGATGCGCGCGGGCGTGGCGGGCGTCGCGGCGCCGGCCGCGGCCGAGAGCACGCCCTTTGCGGCGCCCACCCCGACCGCGCGGCCCATGGGACGGAGCGCGCTGCCTCCGCCCATTCCGGGTCTCGTCCCTCTCCCTGCGTTACTCCACGGTGGTTCGATTTATCTTGACATGGTTTTGGATGGGGTTTGTGGATAGGAGGCTTCTTTCTGCTGATTTAATAGCGCAAAACAGTGGCGTAGCCCAAAGCCTTTGAGCTCTAAGTTGAACAAATAAGGCCCATAGTACTCAAAACTTTGAGGAACAAATACAGCCCATCATTCCTCGCTTCTCAGCCAAATCCAGAGTTGTGTTCCAGACCAAATTCAGAAACTTTGATCATGCAAACACAACACATCAATTTGATTAGTGAATCTGTTTGAAACTAGATTGTTTAGATTGTGACTTTTGGAGCTATTTTTTAAATTTCTGTTGGGAGGCTATTATGCAGGGGGGGGTGGGGGGGGGAAGTGATTCCTTTATCAGCAGATATGGTATGCAGTGCTGCATGCTATTCTCAATTGTGATAAAATTGTTATTCAGAGATATGTTAAGCCTCCAGTTTCACACATGTGAACTGATAGGCAAGCTGCTACTAAGAAGGTAATTGGTTTAACTTTTAATTACCTTCATAAAGGTTGATCGTGGAATTTATGATTAGTTTATGGCTCTCTGGCCTGTCTCGAAAGTTTACTCACTGATTCTTCTTTCTGCACCCTTTTTGTAAGTATACACTTTTGGCAAGTTTCGAATCATTCATTTTTGCTTCTAATATAAGGATATGTCATCTATCGTGTTCGTGTATCACTCAACTCAAGTTCCAAACAAACAAGAGGTCTGTAGCTGAGGAGAGAGCAGGATGGAAGTTGGGAGGTCTGAGGGTTCTGAACTCATACTGGGTCTATTGAGGTTGGGAGGAAAAGCGACCCAAATAACAATATCTTTACACCATTGATGGTCCAAGACTTTTATTTTGCTATCCTGCTATGAGTTTTCTTGTTCCTATGCTTGTGCACTTGTTGTGCTAAGCCTGAGAAGGGATTTGACGGTATCATTTTTGTAGGTTGAAGCCTCTTCATTCCGAGCTCAGAATTTGCGATGATGATCCGGCGCTTTACAAGATGTTGCTTGTTCTTAGGAAGAAAACAACCACAGTCAGGGGCTGGAAATTCCATAATGTTCATACATGTTATAGTTATGGATGCTATTCTGTATGGATTTCAAATTTGGGATATTTAAAACTCAGTCTTATTGATGTTCTTGAGGGTTAGTTATGCTGACAGTATTTAACAATCCTAGAGCCAGTCTGATGGTGGGTTTCCTTAGGATCATTTACTAGAGGATTATCTGTTATCTAGAATTCGAAGATCTAGTTAACTTGCATCTTTGGAGACAGTTCATCATTCTATCATCTGAAGTATCTACCATCATATTATCAACAAACGACTTTACTCCAAGATTGCAATCCTCTCTAGTTGTATGATAATTCAGTGAGCAAATGATCCCATAATAAATTTAATATTTACATTTACTACCAAAGTATGGCCCACACTGAGCTCTGCAAAATTTAACATCTAATAACACTCCTCCAGATCCTCGAGCATCCTCAGATACATGTGCAACCATTTGCATCTCCTATATTCTGCTCTGGTTGTTTTATGCCATATAAATCCCTGTTGAAGCATCAAAGCCTGCAACTTTCTGTGGGTGAAGCCAGCCTCACCATTTCCAACCTTTTAACAGCAAATCATCCTTGCTATCATGGCTCTGCGAGACTTTATACCATATTCCCTAGCCATATATCTTGAAAGGTATACTTTTGCATGGATGTTTACTCGCAGCTATAAGGATTGATGTTTGAATTACATGCACTGATATCCTGATACAGTGAAAGAAAACCAGGTGATGAAAAATATCCTTAAAGTTGATACGCTTAGTTGAAGTGATGAACTGGAATCTGGAAAAGAAAGACACATTTATATGTCATAGAGTGGAAGAAGCAGCATAACCGGACTACCCTCGAGAACAAAATACATGAAAGCATCATCATTTGGGACAACTGTTCCCTTTCTGTTGGAGAGAATAGTGAGAGACAGATTTTGAATGTTAACTAGATTGACAAGACCTCTTCCATGGTAACAAAACGGCCTTTCTCAATTGAAAGTTGACCTGCAACACCAATGGCAACGGAGAGAAACCCGTCATTCAAGTCAACAGCAGGGGCACCACCACCTTGAGCTTTGACTGCAGACAGGAAGTTTAGGTGTTCTAAATAGCTCGATCCATGATGCAGTCCGTCATATCTGGAGAACACAAACTATTTAAATCATTGGAGGCTATAAAAAAAAAAGGAAAAGAAGAGAAAAAAAAATAAGAATAAATGAACCACATCAAGCCATTCAGAATCAAAGTCATGTTAGGATATGAGAATGATAGGTTGTTGCAGAATGGAAGGCAATGAATCTTATAAATTTTTTACATCTTGACATGTTTAAATTTTATAAATTTAGTCTGATATAGCTGGCATGAGTGTGCTTTCACCTGGTTCAAAGATAATTTTATATTGCAAGTGGGTGTTCTATCAATATCAATAGTTAACCTCCACATCTGCAGTGCAACAACTGCTATTGTTACTGGCTTTAACAACTCTTATTGCAGAAAAGCTTGAGATCCACATCATCCTACAGGGAAGAACTTTAAAAGCAACACCCGGTGCCACTGGTTCTTTCTTACATGTTCCCAGATTCTCATCCATCTACCTGAAGATCTAGCATATGATACAAATCAATATCTGCCTGAAATCTCATGTAACACGTCTTGATATCATAACCATTCAGCTGATCCCCTAAACTTTTCTCAATGTTGATGATCAAATCCTGCCTAACCATGCTCTAATGATCTGGAGGCGTGGATGACAAAGATTAACCTGCTCGGTCCATGGTGGTAGAAGACGGAACACCAACTACTGTGGAGTGTCGCGGGTGTGCACACAAAGAGAAGAGAAAGGTCCGCTGGGGTGGCTCCGGCCGAGCCTCCTCCGATGCTTAAGTCAAGCAATGCTTTGTAACAACAACGTGAAATAGCAAGAGAATAAAAAGTATCAGAGTATAGTGATCTTCCTAGATCGTTAGGCCTTGAGTATATAACCTGGAGTACTTGGCCCAGAGTGCTCAGCATGGGAGCTCAGCATTGGAGTGCATCCTAGGAGCTCGTAATGGGAGCTCGGCCTGGAGTGCTCAGCATTAGAGCACAGCCTGAGAGCTCGGCCTGGCTCTAGTCAGATGCCGCAGGTCCCAGTCTCCAGGGACTCGCATCCTGATCACCAAGGATACGCGGATTACAAGTGCAGACTGGGAGCTCTGCTTGGAAGCTCGCATGGCTCTAGTCGAATGTCGCGAGTCCCGGTCCTAGGGACTCGCATCCTGATCAACAAGGGTGCGCGGACTGGGAAACCTCCAAAGACTCACATCCCGGTCTATAGAGACGTGCATCCCGTCTACAGAGGAGATAGTGTGCAAGAATGGCTATGGAAGAGGAGCTGGGTGCAGAGATAGCCACAAGAGCTTGTCACCATGAGAGCTTGTCGCCATGAGACCTTGAGAGCCTCTCATTGAGAACTTGTGCTTGGAAGCCTGTGGCTGCTCGTTTTCTCCCCCTTTCTCCCTCCCTATGCTCCTCCCTCTGGCTTTGTTTATAAAGAGGAGGGAGCATGGATCCGTCATGATTTGGGAACAAAAATCAATAGATTATCGTATCTTCCTTTCTTATCTGTGGACCCCGCCAAGGATTCGAAAAGATTTGAAATCCATTTTTTTTCAAAATGCTCGCTATATGTCGACCTGTGATGGGTGGATTAGATTTAGGCCACATCACTCAATATGCACTAGAGTTGTTTACTGATCCCTACTTCTTCCTTGTTTACAGTTACAACCTTTGACCGGTCCTTATCTTGCGCTGTTCTACTAAATACACCACACTCATGGCAACCTAGTATATCAAAAAGAACTATAAAGGTTTGACAGCCCATCCATCAATTTTTCTGGTTACCAGATAGTCTTCACCATTACCCATCACAAATCATGAGGCAGCCTCATGGACAGGCCAAAATATTATACCATGAAAAGAAAACATATCACCAATTATATACCAAGTACTTAGATTATAACAAATTTTGGCCTGGATCTCTTGATCAGTTGGGCTGCATAGCTCTGTCCAGTTAACAACTAATTCCAGGCCCCCATCCCCCTCTTTTGTGTTTCATTTTCTTAGTAAACATGACTGCGCATGAAGCTCCACATAAGATATCATGTTATGTTCTTGGGTTACTATCTTACAATGGTTTGACATCATAAATTTGAGAAATAAATAATCCTCTTCTCATCAATCAGCACTCTATCATCTAAAACTAACATCCACATCTTTCTAAGCAGCAGCAGCAAATCCACCTATGATTAGTGTAAGAAATATGGACCCCGTGTAAGTCCCCATAAAGCATAACTAACTGAAAATTTACTAGTCTCACCAAAATTACTCCTAATGGTTGTTGACACCCCAAAATATGCCTCTAACAATTTCAAAATACCTTCTTCTTTAATGCCTGCCAAAGTACCTCTCTAATTACTCTATCACATGCACTTCTTAGTGCCACAAACAAATCCCGCTTCCTTTCAACATCTGCTCCATTCACAATTGCTCCCGTCATATAAAATAATATTTCTTGAAATTGACAGTGACGAATTTTGTTAATTTCTGGAAATTTTCATGTGCTCGGTAAGAAAAAAACGAAAGAAAGAAAGAAAGAAAAAGGATGACAGCAGCACCACCACATCAAGGTGTCCCTCAATCTGAACCCTCTTTAGAGTATGGGCTGTAAGCATCCATCTCGAACGTGCGAATCCTTGTTAAGCAAATCATCTTGCTGTAGAGGAAGATCTTAAGCCATCGACACACACAAGTCTCAATTTTCAGTCCCTCTCACAAGATTATGAAGGTAAGAGAACAACTCTGTTACAACGATTCACTGCTTCTCCCACAATCATGGAGAAAAACAATATATCGGTTTCTTACTTTCCCTAATTCTGCAGTTGTACAAATCAAATCCACTGATATACCACTTGACTACCCATTTGACTACGACAATGCAGATAGGGGGAAAAGCTGAAGTAATAGCCCAAGAAAAGATAAAGAAAAGTTAGCTGGGTTCTGTTGTAAAGTATAATTGGACTTAGTTAGCCGCACTTACATATAGAGGCCCTTCTTTGGATAAGAATAATAGCATGAAGGTCCAAATGGGGCACCTAAGAAAACAGCTAGCATAAGCCTACATAATAACCAGCGTGAACAAACCTGCTGAGCAGCCAGTAAGTTTACTGCACTAGACTTTGCTGTATTGCCACTAGTGTGCGGCCACCTTGTCAACCAAATGAAGGGCTCCTTCTTTGATTTGAATATGCAATTAAAACGTTACCTAAAAGCAAAATAAAGTACTTACAAACTTATATTAGAAATTTATTGGCTCTAGACTGTGACCAGCTAGATTAGACTTTCCAGATGAATCAAACCATTGATTCTGTGGTATGGATTCTCCTTTATATATACTTTAAGAGGCTAATTTACATCATTATTAAGCCTTATTCTAATGGTTCGCTTGCTATCGAGCCAAATTTTAACTTCTCAACATGCAGAATTATCGAGAAAAAAATACTATTGCACTTCAAACAAATTTACAAATCAAACAGAAAATGTGAGCATAATTTATGTATATAATAATAAATGATAATACATACTTGATTCGTTCATCCTCTGCTTTTATTGTCATGACTCCAGCCCTCCCTGCTGCTCTGTTGCCAACACGCACAACACTCTCAGGAACAAAGGCCTCACCCTGTAAGCAAATTCTGAGTTGCTCCTCAGTAGAAGCAATATATAATAGTACAAATCCCACTCTTTTTTATGCGTATCGTTTTTTTTGTGTGTTTGAGAGAAATGGTAGGAAATACCAGCACACATTCCATGAGAAATGAAATGGATAGAAAAGGAGAGAAACAAGAAGAAAAAAACACTGGGAAGGAAAAATAAAAGAAAATCAAAAAGGGGAACTGGATTATCAAACATCATTACATTGAGGATTAAAAATGCAATGCCAGGACAAAGGGAACTAGTTTATCAACTAAATGCTGTGACCAAACTAAGACCACTCAACTAGTGCATAAATTGGCAGCTGATAAGAATATGTGCTAAAGGATTCTTATGAAAATTCAAGATCAATATCTTAAAGTCTTTTGAGTAAAATTACCTTTCCAATGTCACCAACAACAGAAATTTCTTGCTCATTTTTACTGCCTTCAGCAAACATGCAAAGGTCAAGCATGCCCCGAGAGCCATTATCAAATTCTACAATCACATATGCATTATCAATGATATCTGGTACCTATTTGAAGAGTTGAATTGTAAGATATAATGATGCCTGAGGATAAAGAAATATCATTTTGAACATGTTAGATTGTGAGCAGGAGAAAAAAAGGTTGCCGAACATACTGCATTATGAAGCAGGCATGTTTCTATGAAATAGTAAATATCAAAGAGTGGTCCTGAAAGAGTAGTAAACCACTAAGACCCTGCACATAGGAAGTCTCCAGTATTAAACTGATAATTTCTTTTGCTTCAGAATTACATTTAGAGATTCTTTGATGTTATTCCTGCAGTCAAAAGAATTCCACGCATGAAAAGGAAAAAAGAATTCTGTGAAATATCAAGCATATCCAATCATATGTGACAACTTTACCGCCTGCAGAGGACTAGCATATCAGTTCCTTGCCAATTCGCAGCTTTCATTATTTAAATCTACTCGGAGTGTCATGTGGATTCCTAATGCACCAATAGAAATCCTAGTCCTAGGGGTAGTGTAAGCCTTCGAAACCTAGGATTACAGCCTATGATTTGATGAATAAGAATTATTTTTAAGTTTATTCTTTAGTGATTCTTCTCATACGATGCTCACTCTATAAACCTAAAGGTACCAACTCTATGACCGCAAGAAAGGAATTTGGTTCTGATTGGAGGTGGTAATCCAGCAACTCTCAGGAATCATCAGTGTTAAACCCTAAGAAGATTTGAGTTAGCGAGTCAAAGACAAAGGGTGCAAACTCTTACAACAATGATTCCGCCAAGCCTAAGTACAGATTTGATTTCCTGGATTAGAAAACCCTAATCTTCATTTTGTACTTGCCTTCTTGGGGTTCATTTATTTAGAAATACCAAAGAACATTAGTTCTGTATAGATCTTACATTTTATTAAAAACAAAGGCTTCCACCACGATAATTTGATCGAGCACACTTGATGTCTAAATACACATGCAAATTTGATGCACTCTGAGCGGTCAAGTTGATAAAATTGCTCCTAACTGGCAGCAATTGCTAGTAGTGACCATCACATATGTCTAATCATGCTTTATGGGTTCAAAATACATACAAACTATGTAGATCTTGCTTACAATTCATGATATTTTCATTAGGAAAAACCTTAATGTATATAAACATACAGATATGTCAAAAACTTTTTTCTTTTCTTAAGAAAAATGGATGAAGCCTTCTACTCTGTCAAAATGAAATATAAGAACTGAGCCCAAAACCTCAAAAGAGGACGACCAACCCAGCACCATCTCAATTAAAGGTTGAGCATCTAGTTCGGATGGATCAGAAAGCCATGGAGGGCAACAACATAGCAGACAACAACACAACAACACAAACACGTGACTGACTCAGACACCCAAGCCATAGGAGGGCACAACAAGGGCCAAGCCAAAACTCAGATGCCGCAAAGGGCTGTAAAATAGTGGGCACCTAACAACAAGGATTCAACTAGAACATCCATGCCATGAAGGGCAACAACATGGGTTGGTCCCAAACTAGATGCCACAATAGGCTACAACACAATGGGCAACCACACAGCCAGGCCCCAACATGGAAAACAAGTTGGCTAGGCTCCACAGCAACTTGAGACATCGACACAACACTCATCAGCAACAACATGGGCCAAGCTCAAACATTCAAAATTCCAACTCAACGAAGAACTTCTCAAGCTGCACACACAATTGTGCCCCTTGTGTGCTGACTGCAACAACAACGAATTAGATTCCTAAGAACTCTCATAGGCCTTCAGGATTTCTAGAGATACATGCCATCAACTTCAAGTAGAGATCCTCCTAAGATCAACTAAAGTATTCTATAGAGATGTAATCCCTCCCCAAACAACACCATACCAAGTCTATAGGCATCATCATCTGCCCCTTCCCCTACATCACCGCTGGTGTCACTGCCACCCACTTCCTAATGATTATTTCCAGTACCAACGTCAATTGTGGCTCCTTCCGCAAGCACACCCCACTGCACTTAGTGCCGCCAGGCACCAGCATCCATACCACTAGTGAGATCAGTCTAAGGGAAGGATATTGTGACCATCAATATCATTGAGAGTATCAAATGAAGTGGATCAGGAACGAAGATTGATGATCGAGACTATGGGAAGAGGAAGGTCAGGATGGTTGCTCCTACCAGAGCCACTCCAAACGCCATGGCTTCTACCATCACCGATGCTGCTGCATGAAGCACAACCCCGCTCCGTTGCTAAAACCCAAACTAAACCCATTTGAAAATCCAAGTAAAACAGAAAGAGAGGTCAAGAAAAAGGAAATATGCGAGGAGAGGAGAGAGGTGAAAGGTCCATAGATGACTGGCCAGCCAAAAGGGAATAGCTGCGTAGGGATTTAGTTCCCTTCCTTGGGCACAAAAGAAACCACCCCTTTTCCCAGAGCTTCTCTCTCTAGAAAAGCTAGAAAGAGAGGAGCTCCCTCCATACTATTTTACAAAAATCTCAAACTTTAATTTTAAATTTTTATTTGTGCACAAAAGTTTTCTGACAAGGTGAAATTCCTTCAGAGAGTTTACCAACTATAACCTAGTAAGTATATAATGCGTAAACTGTCTCCAACTTAGCCCCTTGTAATCTTTGACTAATAAAGTTCTGAGTACTCAATTGCTCCTCCAACTTACTTTTCTTACTCCTCGTATTTGGTCTTCCAACAACAATCTTGGGTATGTAGTCTAGTGAAGCTAAGTACACTTATGAGAGCAGCCATACTCTTCATATAATCATCCTCAACCTAGCCCCGCAAGCAACCAATGTAAAGTGATAGAAAAGATCCAAACTAATTAGAGGTAGACTACATGCAACCTTATAAAGAAATCAGTTCAATTTAGGCACTTTTTATTCTTTAAGAAACATACTTCAATTTCCACTCCTTGTCTGCAACGTTTTATTTGAGGAACCTGTGCGAGGCACCAATATGACCATACAAGAAGCTTATTCCAGATGTATGATCACTACTACTACCGATAACATTTTACACACAAGATGTACATCAGGGGGAAAGTTACGAAAATCATTAATGAAAATATTCATTGATATCTAGTATAAACTATGAATAATGATGTTTCTCTTCACTAAAGAGGATGTAAATAATGATGTTTCTCTTGACTAAAGAACATGGAATCAATCAACAACACATACTTAATTGAAATAATTTGACCTAAGGATTTGATGTAATAATGCCCAATGCAATCGATGCCTACAATTAGCTAGATCACTACCAATTCCTCGATTGATCCAGAAATCAAGAACATATCTCAGACAACCTATTAGATCCCCAAGCTCTGTATTCAGGATAGATAATAACAAGACAGACGAATTTCTGATCTCCAACAATGTTCCTATTTCATTAGTGAAGGTGAGAGGAACTAAAAGGATTGAAATAAAGATTGAGAAAAGAGATACAGAAATCAACCCTCCCTCTTTATCTTACCTTTTTTATGAGAAAAAAGGAGTAACTGCATACATGTCATTGACCTAGTATGCTTGTATGCAGCATTATTTAATCTATACAATACATCAAATGCTTCTTTACAAAACTCTTAATCAATGTCAAATGTTCTCTAAGTGAAATATATATATATATATTCTGTATATACATAAATCAAATACTTGTCAAACTAAGCGAATTATTGGAACAATAGTCAACCACAGGAAAATATTTAAAAACAAAGCTGACCTTTCCATCATAGATTTCATCCTTATGGTTAACATCCATAGACCCAGAAGCCATCACACGAACTGGATTTGCAGCTGCAATCAGCCTCATTAAATCAAAAAAGTGGCAGCACTTCTCAACCAGAGTCCCCCCAGAATTAACATTAAACCGATTCCAGTTGTTGACCTATATGAATATAGCTGTTAGAGTATTTAGATTTTTAAGAAAACAAGATGTACTGAAGACACCATTTCTTTTCTCAGAATTAGCCAAGCACAGATTAACACATACAAACAACCTTATCGTACCTTAACCAGAAAAGGAAAACGATGTTCACGGATTGCCACCATCCTAACTTGCCCAAGTGTTCCACTTTTAACTATCTCAATTAATTTAGCCACAGGAGGCATATACCTGTACTCCAGCCCAACATGCACCAGTATCTCAGGTCTCTGTTTAGCTGCATCTACGACCTATGATGATCAACACGAGGACATTATCAGTAGTAGCCCAAAAAAATTTCTTGTTCATAGAACACGAGGACAAATATAAGCAAACAAAATATGGAGTATATACATGTAAATGCCATAGTATTTAACAATAATGATGATCAACACTGAGAATACACATCACAAAACAACATTATCAAAAGATAAGTGCTGATTTTCCATGAGTGATTTTATTTGTGGTCTTTTAACTTGAGGAAGCTACTATGTATTTTTGTTCTAGTCTACTCACTTTAGGGCCAACCTCCATAATGCTTGAAGTACAACTGATGGAGCACACCCAGTGTTTAGCTTTAAGTGGAAGTAGGATTACCAGTAAGAAAGCCATCAATGACACTTTTCTATGTTATCCTGTCAAAATCAGATGTAAAATCTTGGATCAAAAAGTTTTAACTGTTTTTCATGAGAGCTTGGATCCACGGGTATATATGTTTATATATATGATTCATGAAATTGATTTCTCATGGTTTAAGTTTACGGATGTCAGTTCATGTCATTAAATTATCTTGTGGACAATTTATGGATAAAGTTATAATGGAAAGCTAAAATGTCGAGCATAAAGGAGCTCTTTAAAGAACTTCTTTTTCCAGTGGACTAGATAAAAAGAGAACATGGGGTGTCTTTTATGATCAATTTTCCATATCTAAGTTCTGACCAGTAAGGGTACATCCTTCTAGGAGTCTCAAGCTGACAATGACACACCCTCCTCTCTATTAAGTATTGCCAAGCCACAAGGCCAGATTATCACCATCATTTGTCCAATCCCTTTTTCTCCTTATGTGCATTAGTAATAAATAGAGGTAAGAACAAGAGAAACACAGGTGTGAAGACAGTAATGCTTTGAGGATTGTGAATTGACTACAGCAGAGTTTGCAGTCTAAGAAGGCTATAAGTGGTTGTTCATCACATCACATTCGTCCTCCTTCAAAACTAATTATGGTATACACGTTGAATCTAGCATAGTCCTTTTATGGATATATGAATAATTTCCATGTTTCAGGGTTTTGACCTAATCATGCAGAGACATATCACATGTAGCATCTCCATCCTGATGCATAGTGTATATAAACTGAGAAAACATGTGACATATGGATATAGGATTGCATATGATTACATATGATATAAAAAAGAGCCATCATTTTCTATTCTTTTACTGTGCACCAAACTCACTGTGTTCTTCATTTTCGTGATATCTCTTCAGTAAAAGAAATTTTATCATAAGCTGGATCTTAGTTACCTGAAGTATGAGCATATGCAGGGCAAGTTAAGGTGCCAGTGTAAGGAGAAGAAGATCTCTCCGAAAAAAGGAAAAAAGGAAGCTCTAAGGAAGCAGGTGCCAAAGTGAATTCCCTGAGAAATCCCAAAATGGATGCGGTATTATGGATTAAACTTCCCTGCTGCTAAGAGCTGGATGCATCCTTTTAAAGCATTCCCCCCATGATAAAACTACAAAACTAGAATATTTACACTTCTGGTATGAACATTTCTACAGCCTCAACTAATGTCCAGATTTATCACAGATTATAGTATTTATATTACATGGTACAAGAGTTGAAAACTCTCTCAACATAAAGTTGCACAGACTGTAAGACACCATATAAATTTTCCTGCAGAGCATGATATTTGAGTAGGTGGGGATTTTTACTTCAAAAAAGTCTTCCGGAGTCAGTATTATTTTTCTGATGAAGATTGCTTTTTGAATAGATCAATATCAATTTTCTTAATAGTATTCCAAATATTTTTAAACTTCTAAAATTCATGAAAAAACATGAGACAGGGGGCCTTATATCTTTTCAAAGAAAAAAGCACAGAATTAGTTTTCAGGAACTTTATGAAAATTATTATTTTATGATTATGCTTCTGTTGATTCCAACAAATTGATATAAACATAAAGCTCAGTGGCTTCAAGACTCTTAGTTAATGCTGAACAACATGATGCATCCTTCAATCTACTAATTTACTTCATATCTTTGCGCAACAGACCCAACAATCAGGCAACATGTCTAAACAATGACCTAAGGAGTAACATAGAAAGAGATCCCTGAATTAAATATATTATAAGCTAAAATATACACCAGTGGAAAATTTAAGGCAATATGAACAACAAACAACATAGAAAGGGCTGCCAACATTATGTGTATAATGTAAGCAATTCATAGACATAAAATTTATAGCTGACCTTTCTGCAGTCCTGAATGGTAGTACAAAGAGGCTTTTCCACAAGTACGTGATGAGGTCTGGGATGGCTAATTATATCCATGAGAATCTCAAAGTGAGTCATGTTTGGAGATGACACAACCACCACATCACAGAGTCCACTGTCTAGCAGCTCACGGTGTCCTGAGAATGTCTATATTGGTTTCTAAAATTATTAAAAATTGCAAATCAAAAATAACAATCTTGTAAGAAAAATTCCAGCATCACAGATTTCCCTTGGCATGTGATGACCCTAAAATCTATTCTATTATTAAAAGCAAACTCTCAAGTGGTGCATGAGGCTTTTTTCAGGAGTGTGCACGTCTCCATACATATGCATCGCACAAGGGGAACACTGTTATTTTATAATAGAAGCCCATGCTTAGTCACAAATACAATTTACTCGACTTCATATATATATACTTACTACTTAGATTCAAAAAACAATCTAACAAAATTGCATGGTGACAGCACTAACCATCAAGTTCAAGAGATCAAACTAATACAAAGTCTCATAATTGAAAATGGGACTAGAGGTGCTAAAACATAGATAAATATAGGAGTATTAGTGCTGCATGATTTTCCATCCATCCCAACAACCTGAAAAGCCCCTTATGAATGAAATAATTACAGTATATGGTAGTTTAATAATGAGAAGAAAACTCTGACAACTCATGGGCCAAACACATCAACATGGTCTGACAACAAGTTGCTGCAAGGTAACTAAAAGTTAGAATTGGTTAGCAGATTTGTAGGCCATAACTGAAAAACTCTTCAACCATGATGAGGCTCTTAAAAAACCCATTAAGCATATGTTCATGCGCCATGAAGCAAGAATATCTTCTTACTCTTGTGGATAACCTCCAAAGTCACCATCTCCAGTTCTCTGTATCAGTTCAAAATTTTGGGGTAGGCAGGCACGAGCATGATTATGTATAGCAAAGTGCCATATGCAGCATGCTCTTAAAATTAGCCTGTTTTGTCATGCTGCATGAAGTTTGGCATGCACTGATGGAACCAAGTTTTCCTTTAAAAAAACAAGGTACCATCTTCTTGACATGCTAATTCACGAAATCCAAGGCAATTAACTACAAGCTTGGGGCCAATAACTTTTTAAGGATGCAGAAATATCTTAGGAGAGACCAAACAAGATCATGAACACCAAGAAATCGAGCCGCAATATGCCCATGTCCATGAGACCCCCTCCTGCCCTCTTTGCCCACCTCAAGGTCAGAATGCAGCCTCTGCAGGGGATGCAACTTTGCAGATAGGATGGATTTAGAGGGTTGAAGGAGATCTAATATCAATCAATTTGCTAATGGACCAAGTCCTACTGCCCAAGTTCAACTCTTAAGCTGCAAAGATCACACCATGAAGCTTAAAATGGAATTCCTATAGTTCACATGTGACATCAACATAATTGGAGTATATACATATATAAATATATGCAACAAGGACTCCTTGTGATACAATATTCTAGTAATAGCCCATTTGAAAAAACGTGAAAGGATTTGCTTATCACTAGTAATAACTAACCAACTTTTAGGGACTCAAATTTGATCAAATACTCTTTTACGAGTACGAGTTAGACACAGCTTAGGAAACATTTAACAATAATGCTCATACAAAAGTTTGTGATTCATCCAATTCAAATAACACTTGCAAATACATGGCAAAGCTTTTATCTTTGATCGAGTCTGTGAGATGAAATTCCCATATTAATTCAAAAAATTCAAAAATGAAATTCCCATTATAAAAAGCTAATAGCAACTAGTCCTTGAATCCCATTATAAGTACACTCCAACTACCGAACATACCCTCACCATAAGGTCTCAAACTGGAAAACAATCAAATGGTGTATAAAAGTAAACTGGGGAGAGAATTTATCCGATCAAAGTGCTCCGCCTGGAATAAATCGCATGCACCGGGCAAGCAATTCCAGGATAACTTGTACAAGTATTCCCAATTCTCCAACTCAGTGGAATAATATGGATAGAGCGGACACAAGGTTGATATGCATGTAAGAGAGCAAGAAGTTGGCATACCGTGAGGGGGGGCAAATGGAGGGAACGGGCGAGGTCGAGGGCGAGGTCGAGGGAGGGAGGGTGTGGGTCGGCGACGCACGTGAGGGCGGCGCCGTCGCCGCGGATGTGGGAGAGGTTCACCATGTGCTCCCTCCCCATCATCCCCGCCCCTACAATTCCGTACCGAATCTCTTCCTTCCCCATCATCATGCCTCTCTCTCTCTCTCTCTCTCTCTCTCCAGAAGAAGATGGGGTTCAAATAGATGCCTAATCTGATGACACGATGTAATTAAGGCGAGTTGAATGGGCTGGGACTGGCCTCTGACGTTGAGCTTGGCTTGGGGCTCAAAAGGTGGCGTAGGCTCTCTCATCAGAGATCATGAGTCTACATTAGTGATGGCAGATGCCAACAAATTTCCGATGCCTCGGTAGTATGTGCTGAGCTCAGAGCCACCTGAAAGAGCATCTCCTTTACCTGACAAATGCTAGATGCAGACCGGCTCATCCTCGAGGGCGACTCGGCCACAGTGATCGATTGGGTCTGGGGTAGAAGTCGTGTGGGCGAGGATAGTCCGCTACTTCTCGATATTTGCATATTACTGCAGGAGTGTGGCGCCCATTAGGCCACACGCATCTATAGAGAAGCGAATGGTGCAACTGATTGGATTGCCTCCTATGCAGCCCACCACTTCGGAGGCTTTGTATGGATAGAGCGTGACAGAGTGCCGGGTTCTTTATCTGATTTGTTGTTTTCTAATTTTGTTGGCCGCATCCACACCTGCAGGATGTAAACTGCTGTTATACCCAAAAAAAAAAAAAGGGTCTAACCTGACATGGTGGTTAAGTTCAGGTTAATGTTGTGCTACATGGTAATGTTTGATGAAGTGAGGGAGTGGCATATCTAGGAGTTTTTTTCTTCTTAATTGCTGCCTGATGAGAATGTGTTAATGGAGCTGGCCACCTCCGAGCTTAATGATTGTCATTTCATGGAACTGTCGAGGAGCGGTAAGCCCACTTTTACGCATAATGCTAAAAGGCTTCTTCATGTTGTTTCTCGGAAACTAGGATGGCCGGTCAAGTTGGAATATGTTGTCGATTCCTGCCATCGGTTTGTTTGGTGGAATTGTTATCATATGGAAGGAGGATTTAGGTGATGTTGATTCTCTCTCTATGTCTGGAGAGGTGGCTTGTGGAATTATCTTTGATAGCAAAAGCAAACTAATTGGATTACATGCATTCCCAACTGGTTTTGTCACTACTAATTGGAGCATAATCAAGGATAATATATGTAAGCCTATCCTTCACTTCTTTGACCCTGGGTGTATGCCATCTCTTGCAAGACCACACTCATTTGCTAGATTTCAACGGTTGCAAACTATAGTGAAGATCTGCAAATTTTCAACTCATCAGTCTTTACACCACGCTATACAGAACTCTTAGAAGAATTTGTGAATAGGCTCGAGTCTCTTTTATTTAAGATTAATTATTGCTCAAGACCAGGCTAGGTTCTTTCCTCTAGATCAATATGGAACAATATTTGGCTTTCTCATGAGCTCATTCACTCAGCTTCTTCGTAAAGCCCCGGCATTTGAGGCTCAGATGGTGATTAAGTTAGACATGGCACGTGCCTATGACCGCATGAAGAGGGATTTTGTTTGAAGTGTCTACTCATCTTAGGGTTCCATCCACAATGGATATCATGGGTCATCCGATGCACATCCAGTCCTAATTTTCAAGGTCCTTGTTAATAGATAGCTTGGACTTCGTCGAGGTTGTCCTTTATCTCCATACTTGTCCATTATGGGTCAGATATTCTTTCACAAGTCCGTCACACAAAGATGTCAAAGGGCGGAATGAGTTTAGGACCTGATAGCCCTGCTTCGCCACACTTTTTTTATGCTGATGATTGCTTATCATGTTCTAAGGCAGACCTTAACCAGTGTAATGATCTCTTGACAATGCTTCCAAGCTCCTAGAGTTTGGTTGGAAGGAGACTTCCGCACTATATTTCCTGGATTCAATGACAGTTTTTCTAGAGGGCAAGTCTCCTACCATCCGATTTTCCAGGGCATTTGGAGAATGTCAGATGAGCATGACTTAATTTGGTTTGGAAACTATCTGCTAAGTTTTCAAATCTTATATTGGCTGATGATATGGGCATTGTATGTGTACGGAACTGATTTCATTCCTTCTTCACCAAAAATAAAAAAAGAAAGAAAGAAAGAAACAATCCAGCCACCTCTGCTTGAATCAATGCAGCCAGGAGAGAGTTTCTGATAGCCACGATGATATCCTCATTAATCGATCAACTGTTATTTGTCCAGTTTAATCTCTGGACTCTAAACTGATCTTACCTGGGGATAAAGTAAGAGTCATTACAATGGATAATAACAGAGAGATAACAGCTTTTCTGCTCGAATTATTATTCACTTAGCCTCAAAATATATTGAATAATATTTACGCATGTTCCTTTCCATAGATTGCATTAATAAACCATATGTCTCATTTTTCCTAAATATTCATATATGCATTTCAAACAACTATAAATATTTATTAGTAGGAAAATACTCCAGGATACCCAATACATGAACAAAAAGTTTATTGAGCCCGTAACTACAGATTTAGCAACTCCATAATGAACCACCCCTCATGTTGGGCAGCAAATCCTGCATCAATCTTTCACTAACAGTTTGTATTATATTATTTCAAATAATTTTCAGTACATCACTAAATTTTTTATTCATATTTGTAATCATCTAGAAAAAAATATTGATAAATATTAGCACCCGATTATTATTTTTATATATACTATTTTTTGGGGTAAGGATAGGGATACACTAATATTGAATCATTATTTAATATTTTTTCTGCCCTATTGTTTGCTGAATAGAGAAGATGTTTTTAAAAGCTAGCTGGGGATTTCAATTTTAGAAAGAATTCTTTGTATAAATATTCTTCTAAAAATTTAAATTTACGTGAATACCCTTTTAAAATTTATATCTATTTATGTACCCTAATAAAATATTATTTTTATACAAATGTCCCTAATACAGCAGTTCTTCTAATACCGTTAATAAAAAACCATATTTATTTTAATAAAAAAAATTTGAAATTATTTTTTATTTTCCATCGTGTTCGTCTTATAAATATTTTTTTTTTTTACACATATATCTATTAAGAATATTTTCGTCATTTTAATTTGAAACCGTTAATTTTTTAACGGCATTAGGCATGGGTATATGCGCAAAAATAAAGATAAAAAAAAGTTAGAATAACAAAACAAGTATTTTATGAAGGTATACATACAAATATCAATTTTGAAAGGGTATTTATATAAAATTTGATATTTAGAAGAGTATTCATGGAAAAAAAATTCAGAAAAACACATTTTAATAATAGTTAACATGTTAAATTATGGTCATTATCAAAAAAATTTTGCATGCAATGGCCACTACAATGTACTTGCTGCTAGATAATAGAAGCCATTTAAAATAATATAAAGAGAGACCCTTGAAAGCTGAAATTGTTTAATAGCGGAGACATTATTATAATTAAACCTCAGCTCAGAATTACACAAAGGACCCAGCCTAACCAATACAAACCTTTTCATAACACTTCAAATTAGACTGACCCCACAATTATCCCACCAATCCCCTTGTGCCACATCAGACGCATTTAGTTTAGCTACAGCCTCGCCCCACTTGGAAATATGCTTCTTTGAATCCCGGTTAGATGAAAATAAATTATATCCTACACCGCGTGTACCACGAGGTCATGCACCATGCCAATTGTCTCATCTTCTTTTCATAGTCTTCATTCATCGTGTACTCATCTCAGTGATTGAACCACAGAAAAGAGATGAGCTGCCTGGCATGGTGCACGGCTATATTGGTGTGCACAGGATATAATTTACCCTAGATGAGTAACAAAAAAGTTACCCTAGATGAGTAACAAAAAAGTTTAATGCCGCAGGACAAAACAACACTTGCTCGGCTTTTCATTTGCACATGGATAAAGATGGACACGCTTGAAGTGCACCAAATCATGTTCCTACTATTCGAGGGAGGGCGGAGAGGAGACCAAAAGGAAGAAAGTGGACTGTAATTTTCCAGCCACAATGACTGTCTATCATTTGAACCATGCGTGGGTTTATGAGCCATGAGTTGTTCTCCATGACCTTGACGTGAGAGGAGGCTCCAATTACCAGCGTGGTGACAAAAAGAGGAAAAGATGAGCATGGTGCATCATTAGCATGTTTACTTTCCAAGGGTATCCTATCCAATATGAGAAAGTTTGATGGAAGAGCTCAATATATAATAATGCCAAGGTTTGCTTGTGAATTAAGTGATGAAAAACCAAAAATGATGGCGTGCAATGAATCAAATATGCCAATATATGCTGTGCCGGTACTAGACTCCAAACCGATTGCTCGACAGCATGGGTTGGTATGGCCTCATGTCGTGCTGTGCTGGCCTTGTATAGACACAATAGAAGCGGCGAAAGAGAGGGAGAACATGAGAGAGAAAAAGAGAGAGAGAAGAAGGATGCCGAGGAAGGTTGGCGGAGAGCCAACAAAGGACCAGAAAGACACCGCGCGGAGGAGGTGGAGGTCGAAGAGCCGCAGAGGAGGGGCTCCGCCTCTGGGTTCGCCAACTTTTACTTAAAATTCGTAAAAAAATAAAATGGGCATCTTTTGGGACCCTGTTTCGAACGAAACATGGGACCAGAAGCGGAGCCCCTCCTCCACGGCTCTCTTGCCTCTATCTCCTCTGTGCGGCGGCTCCTCGGTCTTCGTCGGTAGGGCGAGGTTGGTCTCTCTCTTCCTTCCTCCCCCGCTTTCTCTCTCTCTATTTCTCTTTTTTCTTCTCCTCTTCCCTCTGTCGCTGATCTCAGTTTCATTGTTGGAACCATCTCGGTCCGCCGCTGTTACGACTCAAAACGTCCCAAAAACCAGGCATTTTAAAATGGTTAGCCGATCATGAAATATACCTTATAGGTCCTACCATTGTTGTAATTCTTCATAGTACTAATACTGAAACATTGCATAATTCCCTTTCCAGGTTCCAGTTTTTTGGGTTAGAAAAAAAGCTAGTTACGGTGGTCGGCCTTCAAAATTAGTGGCTATCTGGCATGGGAATGAGTACAAGCTCCCATGGTTGCCACTGCAAAGGAATATGCAGCAAACAGCATGCAAGCAGGAAAAACGAAGTAGTGGTTTGGAAAATGATTATAAAACTAGTCGATGAAGATCTCTCGCTGTGTTTCCTAATTAAAGGTTGGCCTAGGCAAGTCCAAGTGGATTGAGTTTGGAGAGTGAAGACACTTGTACCATCAATCCATGCACCTAACAGTATATCAATCAGAATTATAAGAATTGGAGCATAAGTGTTTATAGTATTCACCAAAGTTTAGATTTTACATGTAATTCAGCAAAACTGACAATCAAATTAGTATTGACAACAAGAAAAATAATGTGAGGTAATGATCATGGAATCCAAAATATTTCCATGGTGCTAGACGATTAGGAGCCGAACGCTTTTATTAATTAGGTGTTAACAAGGGGCAGATCTTCACGTTCTATATGTCAAAGCACAATGTATTTTATACTTGAATTAAATGATAAGAATGTCAAGGAAAAGCATAAGTTAGGTATATCTCGGAGCCGTTCATCACACCGCCCAGGTTGCATTGCCATCATCAACAATGAGAATATTTAGCCAACCAAGATGTTCGAGGGTGCACGAGACTGCACCGTAGAATACCATGCATCTCTAGATAGCTACCATCGGAAAATGGACGGCCATCAAATAATATGTATTGCGTATGACTTTGTATGTGTCATGTTTAATGACCGCCTATCTTTTGATGATTGCCATCTATAGCTGCACAACACGCCGCTCATGCACTAGAGAGGATCTGTGCTCATATTTGGTGAGGGTCTATATTTTTTTTTATTTTTTATTGTATCACATCTCTTTTTGTATGCAAATACCATCATCTACGTTCAGCACCACCGATTTGATACCCACACTTTGATACCGATGATGGCGAGAAAAGATTAAGTTCCTCCTTTCTTCCCTTCTCATACACATGTTTTTTTTAATAAAAAAATCATCCAAAAAACATCTGCTTTCTTCTTTCATCATCGATGATAACGGATGAAGCACTGACGGCACTAGAATAGGATCCATGATGACAAACTACTATGTAGAGTCTTTAGAAAATCCACCTCTTTTTTCTAAAATTTGGATTTGCCACTATAAAGCGTGTCTATTAGTGTATTTTCGCTTGAAAATAGGAAGCAAATGGAGTTAACGACTCTTTATGGCACATTTATCAACTACATGTATTTGTCTATTAGATCAATCATGCATAGGCTTGTATTTTTACATATCCTAACGCATGAAGATCCATCAGAAATTTTGTGTGCGCGTGTTGAATTACTGCACACATTCACAAATGGTTGCAACCATACTATTTTGTGATATCTAATGTACTTTTCTAGTTAGAAACAGTAGACGAAAGAATAGCAGTTGATCGATCTTGAAAACCCTATAATCATAAAATATTATGAAGCTTTATGTTTTAAAACAAAACTTTTTCATTGTTTTATTGGATTGATGAGCTACATCTCATGTACATATACATGCTCGACAATCTTGTACTATGGGTAAAACTAATTTCTCATTCAGATAACCATCGTTAGACATTAAATGGTTATTACACAGAGAAGGTTTGCAGCAAGACAAGTTGAAGAAGGAAAAAAAAAACCCAAATATTTGTCTAAGCTTTTGCTCACATGCATACAAATAGACGATTGTCATGCTCATCCATTCGACAAAACTAGGGTTGCACACATGCCTCCTGTACAAGTGAGAAGAAAGAAGTAGAGCAAAGAAGGGGAGGAGGATGAGAGACTAAAAAATTATTCCCACTACAGTGTCGACTATGTTATACGAGCGAACTCTTAATCATAAGCTCTGCTTTTGCTAATAAATAAAATAAATATTTCTAACTTCAAATAAAAATTAAAATATTTAGCATTCCTCCTTTCTAATTACTCGTGTAAATGAACAATACTTTACACGCCTACTTTGTAATTAGATAGATCACACAATGCCACATTTATGTGGTTGGTGTTTTTTTTTTTTTTTTTTTTTTTTTGCTTAAAGCGGGTGCTTGATACAATGCGTGTACGAATACATCCAAAAAAGTCAAAATACAACAACTCGCAAAGTACTAATGGCAGCTCTTCCTTCCCTGACCAAAAGATGTACTCTGAGTGGTGGGCCGCATAGGCAGCCACCCAGTCGGCCGCCCCATTGGCTTCTCTGAATACATGCTTGGCCTGGAAGGTCCTTCCATCTCTCATCATCGTCCCTATGTCACGGATCAAGAGGCGGTCTGTGCCGTCACCCCTCGACCCCCTCTGAATCCATCCGATAACCGTGGCCGAGTCGCCCTCCAGAATAATCGAACTGGCCTACAGCACCACCCGCGCATGATGCAGATCCGCCCAGGCAGCTCGCAGCTCTTCCATCGGAACCGACGTGTCAAACAGCTAGCAGCCATCTGCTGCCACCATCATGAAGTGCGGGCTTCGTATGACAAAATCTACACCACCCTACGTACCGTCATTTAGCATCGATCCGGCGAAATTGTTTATGAGAAAACTTGATATTGCTTGATATTTACAAATGCCTTCATGGAAATTTGTCCAAGTACTTCGGCAACCGCATGGGTCCATAACCTGCAGGCGCGTGTTCACGTCATCACCACGCGTGTGACACGCCGATCACGCCTGTGGGACCCTCTCTCGTTCACGCCTAATGGCACGGCCCGCCACTGGCCTCCTCACACGTGCACCAACGTTGCTCCGGATAACACCCAAAAAAAAAAAAAAAAAAACTAGGAGGAGAAAACGTGACCCTACCCTAGGTGGGGGGTGCGATGAGCCTACGGAACCACTTGAGTGGCGTTATGGAAGGCGTCGCGGTTGGTGGACGGGGCTGGGGGAGACCGGCCGCGGGGCCCACCTCCGGTTAAAGGCTTAAAGCAAAAGCGGGCCCGGCAGGGAGGAAAGCGAGGCTGTTCCGCAATCATAACGTACCCCACCATCCGGCGGAAGCGGCCATAACGACTTTCCCTTTTCCACCGTTTGGTCATTACTTTTTCCGTCACTCCCGGCATGATCCTCCCTCCCTGCTCTTCTCCGTCCACTCGTTAATGTGCTGTCACCCCAGCACGCAAGAGCCCCATTTCAATACCGTTAGTCCGTTACCTATATTTATTTTTTTTGGGAGAAAAAAAGATAAATTATCCATACTCTATGTGTATGAAACATCTATATTAGTAAAAAAAACAAAAAAAATAAATGCTTATATATATCTCTCTCTCTCTCTCTCTCTCTTTCTTATCTTCACATATTGTATATTCTATTGTGTTACTTTAGGGATACCAATAGGTTGGATCTAAATCAAGTAAGCTATTATCCACACTCATTCTATGCTTGCCTTGGGATATAGTGGGACGGGTAAAATCAATGGACAAGTAGAGTTGGTTGAAACTAGAAAATCAATTTTTTAATATAAATTTATTTTTTTAATTTAAAAAAGGAATTCGTAAAGAGTTATATATATTCTGATCAAATTTGGAATAGATTTTATTATTTTCTATACTCGTCGCAGGTTAGATAAAATTTATCCTATTAGAGGCGGGTTAGATCATGTACCCAATGGGATGGAGTAAATTGACATTCCTATATTTTGCTGTGTTAGGACCTTTACTTATTTCTTGAAACAGAATGGAAATGACATTAGTTATTTGCTTAAGACTACCTAATCAATGGCCATATTTACCTAACATAACATGAATTAATAAATAATGATATAAATTTTTTAACTATTTATAAAATTTAAGTATTTATTGAAACATTGATAGAATACTAGTTACAATACACATGTAGTTGTATACGGCTGCAAAAGTTTTTAGTCTAAAATAATTTAATAAGACCTATATTGTAAAAAGATTTAAAAATAATTAATTTATATAATTATTTTCTCTAGTCATTATATTTATATCTTCATCTCCAGAAGTATCTTATTTTTTAAGAAGCCTTTGAAATCCCTTCCTCACTAGAAGTCTAACATATTTAGGCTTTCAAGAAAGAAATCTATTTATGACATTATAAAAATATTTCATCTTTTTAATAGAGTAATCTGATTAGAGTCATTTTCAAAATTAAGAATTTCGAGAAGCAATCTACTTTAATATAGTTTAAAGATAATAGTTTATTTTATATAGTGAGGGCCATTAGGATTACATAAATTGGGACTTACTCTAATTATAATACCTCTCTACTTAGCAATCAAAACCATGGATTACACAATACATGGCATCACAGAGATTTGAGATCTAAATACCTATTTCCATTTTGCTCTCAAGAGTACATAAGTTACAACCTTTTTAGATAGCATTTTCTTTATCCATACCTTTATCAAGCTGTATTAGCTTTTGCGTCAGAAATAAAGTGAAAAGCTAAGAGGGCATAATGGGTAATGTGCCCGTCCCAGGATCCTCCATTTGGACCACGGAGATCACGAACAGAAGAGCATAGAACGGAATAACCGAATTGTTCATTAAAAGGCCGTACAGGAAAAGTACTCACATGACAAAAATGACCCTAAAACATTAGAAAGTTACAAATCCTCAAGACAAGCTTACAAATGGAATCATTTTGTTCTAATAATTTTATCGTGTTGTGTTCCGCCAGGGACCAGTGGGTGGACCGCGGACTACGGGAGGTTTGGAGAGCCGTGTGATCGAGCTGACTCTGTGATGAATCACCAATCGTCGGCGGATTCGGAGAAACCATCAGAAATCTCGTGGGCCAGCCAAAAACTCTCACCTGCACTCGGTTCCCCATTTGGCCCGCAACGATTTAAGAAGCACTGCTTTTAAGCTGTAAAGCATAAAAGATGTTTTGTTTTTGGGGTTTTAAGTGGAGGATAAAGAGTAAAAAAGAAAAGCAAGGAAAGAAAAGACAAGCTGATTTAGTCAGTTAGGCTTCAATCTGAGAGAAAAAAAAAATAATCCCTGGCCAATTAGTGTCCTTGCATGTTTCAGGAGATACTTTAAATAGATCCTGTTGGATACTTTTCCTTACATCCGTGGATGTGTGGGTTAACTTAAAAATATATTTATTGGCAAAAGGCCATTTTACTGCAAAGAAGTTTGGTTTGAAAGATCTAGAAGGCTAGCACTGGAAATAGCCAGCACTTAAATCCAGTTCTATCCAAATTTTTTTGGTTCACCCCAGTATTACTCACTTGTTTGACTATTGCTAAGTAGTTTTTAGATATCAAGCGGATCTCCCAAGATGATAATCTTAATATAGCCGATTTACCCTCTTTTGTAATCAGCTTCGCTACGGTACCTCCTGCTCTAGCTAATTGTCCATCATTTCCAAGTGTGATTTCTATAAGCATGATACCTTTCCATTCTTTGTGCATTAAAGATGTTACACCTTCTAGACCATTCATAAAGATGAAGTGCTTAGTAGCTTGGAGAATAGGTGATAAAATTAATCACTGCATCATAAAATGAATTCATTCTTTAGAGTCAGGAAGTTTATTGATTTTCCATGGATAGATGTTGAAGTTTGGAGGTGCGGTTACCATAATTATTTTGAATGGTGCTAAGATGACATGGGATATATGTACAGAATTTGTAATACATGCAATTTAAAACAAAATAACGATTTCGTACCTTCATTAAGAAAGATCAATAAATAAGTGCTCATAAAATGACCACAAATAGACATTGTCTTAGATATTATCTAAGCTTTTCTTTTTTGCTTCATAATTGTGCGGTTATTAGTAAAGATACTCAATATGAAGCCCTCAACTCATGAGCGGGGGGATATTATATATTAAGAAATTATTAAAAAGATACTAAAATGGGTGTTAAAATGGAACTATGAAATGAAATGAAATGCAATCTAAGCTTAGCTTCTCCCTGCGTCTTAAAGGATATTCCTTAGAGGAACTAGGGTGAAAAAATTGTTTTAGTTTTAGTTTGATTGCTAGCTTGAAATCTAATAATGGAAATTATCTCAAAAAATATATTCAAAGGTATTGATGGGCATCAAAATCTTGGTAAGTGTCTTGAATCTTTTCATTATGTCCACTTCTTAGTTTCTTTTCATGTTGCAATAAGGAGGAACCCTCCAAATCTAATTTAGTGATATAATACAACACATCTTAATAGATCATATTATATCTCAATCTTTTTTTTTTTTTTTTGATACACTGGCTCTTACATCATACAAATATGAATATAACTAATAAAATTAGAAAAAAAGAAGTGAGAACATCTGTTTGGTTTCTCCAGAAAAAGCTCTTACAGCGATCCGCTGCATAATAGACCATCCCATCGTGGTGAAGGTCTAATACAAAGATGAGTCCGGTTCTTGACCTTTTTCGTCCATTTCCACAAATTGCCACCGATGCCCATTCCAAGGTCTCTTCATAGATCACGGAGGTGAGATTTTAACCCTTGCAGGTAACTGCCACGTAAGGAAACTGAGACGTGTCTCTGCTGCACCCCCTGGGGATTCATCCTACCCGTCCGGTTGGAGATCTAAGGGCCAGACCGGGGTCCACGTTGCCGCAGCAGCACCGGAACCCAGTCCCCCAAAACATTCCAAGGCGGGGAGAATGTTGCAGACCCATCAATCATAAAAGTACTCGTACGTCAAAATTCCCACCATCCACAACTCTAATGAAACAAAACCTACCACCTTTCTCGGATCCCGTGTCCCCCCTTGTCACGCTTACGCGATTTTTATACCAATTAATCACCTTCATGCATCTATATTAATATATGCACCTAAACATATGGTGGGCCATTCAGCTTGAACCCGTTATCCGACTACCATGAACTAAAACGCAATAAAAAAGAGAGAGAGACAAGAGAGGACTAAAAAAAAGAGGCAGGGGAGGGAGAATTGGGAGACCCGAAATCATCTCCACCGCGGTGAACCCAATCATGAGGCACCCCCTCCTCCCGGCACTCCCCAAAAGCGCTGCTGCCCTCCTCCCTCGCTTATATTCCCCGCCCCTTCCCCCCTCCTCCCCTCCACCGCCACCACCATGACCTCCGCCACCTCCCCCTTCCTCCTCCTCGTCCTCCTCCTCCTCCTCCTCGCCGTCGCCGCTGCTGGCGCCCCCATTCCACTCCTCGCCCTTCTCTCTCTTAAGTCCTCTCTCGTCGACCCACTGTCCTCGCTCCAAGACTGGTCCTACCACTCGGACACGGCCGCCGGCCCGCCTCCCTGGTGCTCCTGGAGCGGCGTCACCTGCTCCGCCGCCGGAGAGGTCACCGCTCTCGACCTCTCTCGCCGGAACCTCTCCGGCACCATCTCCCCTGAGGTCCGCCTCCTCTACCCTTCCCTCGTCCACCTGAACCTCAGCGGCAACGCCTTCCGCGGCCCCCTCCCGCCTGCCATCTTCGATCTCCGCCGCCTTCAAACTCTCAACCTCAGCCACAACGACTTCAACTCCTCCTTCCCCGCTGCCGTCGCCGGCCTCCGCCGGCTCACGTACCTCGACGCCTACAGCAATAGCTTCACCGGCCGGGTTCCTCACGGCCTCTCCAAGCTCCGGCTCTTGGAGCACCTCAACCTCGGGGGGAGCTTCTTCGAGGGCGGCATTCCCACCGGGCTCGGCAGCTTACCGCGGCTAAGATTTCTCCACCTCGCCGGAAATCTGCTCACCGGGTGGTTGCCGCTCCAGCTAGGCTCGCTCTCCCATCTCGAGCATCTGGAGATCGGTTACAATTCGTACGAAGGCGGCGTTCCGCCGGAGCTCGGGGCGTTTCCTGAGCTCCGATACCTGGACATCTCGTCGGCGAATCTCTCCGGCGATATCCCGCCGGAGCTCGGTAACCTCACCCGGCTGGAATCGTTGTTCCTCTTCAAGAATCGGTTTTCCGGCCGGATTCCAGGGAGCTTTTCCGGCATGGGAGCTCTGAAGGTGCTCGACCTCTCGGATAACCGCCTCTCCGGGGGCGTTCCGCCCGGGCTTTCCTCGTTGGCCAATCTCACCCTCCTCAGCCTCATGAACAACGCGCTCGACGGCGAGATCCCGCCGGGTATTGGCGAGCTCCCGAATCTCGAGGCGCTCCTTCTCTGGAACAACTCCCTCACCGGCGCGCTCCCCCAGAAGCTTGGCTCCGGCGGGCGGCTGGAGAGGCTGGACGTGTCCTCCAACTCGTTCTCCGGCCCTATCCCGTCCGGACTCTGCTCCGGGAACCGTCTCGTTCGGCTCATCCTCTTCGCGAACCGGTTCGACTCCGAGATCCCGCCCGCTTTGGCTAATTGCTCCTCTCTCTGGCGGATCCGGATCGAGGGGAATCGGCTATCCGGTCCGATCCCTACCGGGTTCGGCTCGCTGCCGAACCTCACCTACATGGACCTTAGTAGCAATAATTTGTCGGGAGGGATTCCACCGGATCTGGGCACCGCCCCGAGGCTCGAGTTCTTGAATGTTTCCGGCAACCCCCTCCGGCGGTCGCTGCCGGAGGCGATCTGGAGAGCGCCGAGGCTCCAGATCTTGTCGGCGAGCTACTGTGATTTGTACGGCGAGATTCCCAATTTCGAGGCCGGGTGTAGAAATCTCTACAAGATGGAGATGGAGGCCAACGATTTGCGCGGCGAAATCCCCACCGACGTCGGCCGGTGCTCGAAGCTTGTGAGCCTTAAGCTCGGCCGGAATCGGCTCACCGGGACGATTCCGGCGGAGCTCGCCGCGCTTCCGTCAATCACGGACGTGGATCTCTCGTGGAACGGGTTAACCGGCCCGATCCCTCCAGCGTTCGACAACTGCAGCACTTTGGAGAGCTTCAACGTGTCGTTCAACCACCTCGCGGGTGAGGTCCCCTCTTCCGGCGCCGTGCTTCGTAACCTCCACCCCTCCGCCTACGCCGGGAACGCCGGCCTCTGCGGCGGGCCGGTAGGGCGACCGTGCGCGGCGGGAGGCGGCGTCTCCACCGCGGCCGGGGAGCGGGAGGATGCCCCGCCGGCGCGAGGTTCGGCGGGGACAGCGATCGTGTGGATCGCCGCCGGCGCGGTCGGGGCGGGGCTGGTGGTGCTGATCCTCGGGACGCGGTGGTCCCGTGCGCGGAAGGAGGAGGGGTTGGGCCCGCGGGTGCCGGGGCCGTGGCGGTTAACGGCATTCCAGCGGCTTAACTTCACGGCGGAGGACGTGGCCGACTGCGTGGCCGGGAGCGATCGGATCATCGGAGTGGGGTCTATGGGGACGGTGTACCGCGCCGAGATGCCAGGTGGCGAAGTCATAGCGGTTAAGAAACTGTGGGGACCACAAAAAGAAGCAGGGAGGACGATAAGAAAGAAGGGCGGTGTGGCGGCGGCGGAGGTGGAGGTGCTGGGCTCCGTCCGGCACCGGAACATCGTCCGGCTACTCGGCTACTGTACCAACCGGGAGACAACTCTACTGCTCTACGAGTACATGCCGAACGGGAGCCTGGAGGACCTCCTTCACCGGCGGGGTGGCGCCGCCGCCGGAAAGGGCGGCGGGATGGCGGCGGATTGGGAGACGAGATACCGGATCGCGGTGGGGATCGCACAGGGGATCTGCTATCTCCACCACGACTGTGAGCCGGTGATCGTGCACCGTGACCTCAAGCCCAGCAACATATTGCTGGACGCCGAGATGGAGGCGCGGGTGGCGGACTTCGGCGTGGCCAAGCTCATCCAGACTGCCAACCAGACCATGTCCGTCATCGCCGGCTCCTACGGATACATCGCCCCCGGTAAGCCATGAAACTAGAAAGCAATGATATCGAGCTAACCGTGTAGTTGTTGTAAAGCTTGGCGAACTGAATAATTTGCTAATGGTGGTGCAGAGTATGCATACACGCTGCAGGTGGATGCGAGGAGTGATGTATATAGCTACGGAGTGGTGCTGATGGAGATGGTGACGGGGAGGAGATCAGTGGAGGCGGAGTACGGCGAGGGAAACAGCATTGTGGAGTGGGTGAGGGCAAGGGTGGTGAGAGGGGAAGGAGGAGGGGCGTGGGAGGTGCTGGACCCGGCGGCGGTGGCCGGGTGCAAGGAGGTGAGGGAGGAGATGATGCTGGTGCTCCGGCTGGCGCTGCTTTGTACTAGCAAGAAACCGGCGGACCGGCCCACGATGAGGGATGTGCTGTCCATGCTACGAGAGGCGACGCCTAACCGAAAGGCGGCGGCGGTGGTTGGCAAGCAACAGGGGGGCGGCGGCGGAGGCGGCGGTTCCCCGGCTGCATTGGTGCAGAAGCCTGTGGCTGATGCTTCACGTAAATTTTAGTGAGTGGGTTTGTCGAGTCGATTTGTCAAGGAAGAGTGACATTTTCCTGCTATTTTTGCTCCTTACTTCCAGTTTTTTGCTTGTTTCTTTTGCTTTTAATTAATCCTTTTTCTTACGTTACTTCGAAAATATTATAATTTAAACTCTGGATATTAATATAATCTGACAAAAGATCATCAAGCATGGTTAGAACTCGCCATGTTGAGGATGGCGACGGATCCAATTGTGGGGTTGCCTGCAATTACTAAGCGAGCAAAAAAAGGACAGATTAGCACTCACGTACGAGAGTATAAGAAAAGTCAAATGCCGGATTAGAAAAAACAAGAAGGTCAAAGTCTTTCTTTTAGGTTGCCAATGATATGATGGTTTTAATTAACTAATCGTCAACTTTTCAAGCAAGAAAGAAAATATACTAGTGGTGATCAAAAGCATCAAAGCCCCAACATAGGTAACATAAAGCATCAAGGATTTTGAAACCAGATTGGAACATTATGTCTAAATAACTTTGAGGCTGGCTACCCAAACATTGGCTGGTGCAAGAGGTTGTATTCATTAACCTCTGCAAATATACTTTCACTTTTATTAAAAAAAGAAAGAAGAGAAAGTAACTTCTATTTGATATTGATATGCACAAATTCAAGCCCCTCATTGTCCTTGATCTTGTTGGACAATGGTAATTACTTTCAAGTGCATGCAAATCGCACATACATGATTGCATGATTACAATAAGATTAATTCGTAATTAAGGGTTAATAGTTTAGCCTTGAAAACAGCATGTCCATTATATAAATATTAACTAGATTGCACTCCTTCCTATAAATATAATTTGAAAGTATTTTATACGATGCCTTTCATGTTTGTCTCTGACTGGAGTAGGATAAAAAATTAAATCTTTCCAGCCTTCTAGTACACATAGAGCATGATCATAGGGATATAAAATGACCTTAAACCATTCTTACAAGATATACCAGTAACATAGCTTGCAAATTAATGTTATACCTGCGAAGCAAACACAAACAAAAGATTTTCATCTAGTTATATCTTACTCTACTTCAAGAGGTATTCATGGATCCATATTGACCAACTGGTGGTTGCTTGTAATGTAACACCTGGTAAAATCTATAGGATCATTACCCATTATATTTTGGTTTAGCTTGAGTTTGATTTGTTAGAACCAAGGCTCGCCACCTCAGTACACTAGCACAATATTGGTATATTATGATACGGGATTTTTTTGGCATACCAGAGCATCGGTACGGTACGTACCATGATTAGAACCAAATAAGATAGTATCTTTTTTCTTTTTTTTTGGTGTAAGGGCTTATATGATCAAATATCTAAATGTTTTAATATATGGTGCCAATTTTCACCCTCAATTATGAGTACCATTTCAAGTGCAGAGAAAAGCAATCCTCATGCATTAGTCAATTCAGTAACTACTTGGCTCTTTTGGAAAAACATGCAAGTCATTGTAACATTGAGAGCTGCATATCAAGGAAAATATATATACCCAGTGTTTGTGAATGAAAAATAGGAACTATAAGCTATAAATGCTTCAAATGGACATTATATCTCAAATATGGATTTTAGCCATTTTGTTCCAACACTATTAAGTTAGGAGAATTTTGGAACCTTTAAATTCAGATTTTATGTGAGTTTAAATTGCTTTATATATATATAGTTAACTAAAGCATGGTGGATTCGGCAACGTAATTTATTCCTATATTTTCCTCCTCACTTTTTCCTCTTCAAGATGATCCAAAACTTCTATAAGGTCATGATATTACAACTCATTGCTGCAATCCATGAAATCAATTCCAAGGGAGGACTGATTTTTGTCTCTGTTTTTCTTATGATTCAACGTCAAAATTTAATGAGGACTTTCTGCATCTCCATGTCCTTCCATCAAACTAAATATTACAGATCTTTCGCCATGGGAATGCATTATCAGAGTGCAAGTTCTGGACTTAGCCTTGACCCATTTCTCTTGTTGATTCAGGAATCCCAGAAAATAAAAATGAAAAATTTGAGAAATAACATAATTACTTGGCATATATCTACTAGTACAGCTCTTTTCATCACTTGAGGACTGAGAATTTGGTTATGGGTATTCTTCAAATTATTTTTCCTTCATTAAGAAAAATAATAGGTAGCAATTAAAACTTAAAAGCATCCTCTTCCAATACGTAGAACCTAAATAATGCTCAAGCTAATTTCTCTCCTTAATACTGTTCGACCCATGAGTACGAATTAATTTCTATGGGTTTTTTCATAGACTATTGTATTCAAAAAAAATATTTCTGCAAAATCTTCAACAACAAACTTCTTGACATAATCTTATCACCAACATTATACAACAAATCATCAATGCTAAAGCATAATCCTAGGGAAATTAATAGAGCTCACTTTCTTAACCATCTCCATTCTATTTTCTATCTTTCTCAGCGTGGTATTTCTACCATTATAACAAACACCTGGACATGATTCACCCAAGTCCAAACAACCATCATCAGAGAAGAAAGGGCTTTACCTTTGCATATATTGCATGTCTCCCACCCAGTCAATGCAAATCCAAAGAGTGGTCTCTCTAAGTTGTTAGATTTCTTTGATCAATCTCCTTTTTTCCTGTCTCATAACTTCTTTCATGTTCATTTGACCAGCCTTCAACACCCAACCGACCTCCGCCCTTTCAATTGCCTTGTATTGCTTCTTAAAGCTTGGGATATCTTTAAGGGATGAGAATTGGGAATTCAATTTAGCAAAACCTTTTTTTACAGTGGAGCAGTATATCAACTATGTTAGAAACTAGCAGGCAAGTGGCCACTGGACTGCTTTGCAATTACTGAAAAAAAAATACAAGGTTGCAGGTCTCTTTGACTTCCATGAAGACATTCATTATTACCATAAACATGTTCTAATGCATCAAATTTCAAGAATAATGATACACAACAATCATAGCACACTAGCCTTCACCCTTTTCTTCTCTATCCAACATTAGCATTGTTTGTACAAAATAAAATGACCCCTTATTTTTTTTCTTTTCAGAGATTCAGTAAGAATTTAAAATTCCAATATAACGATGCAAATCATTGGTGCATATTGGATCAAAGGCAGGAAATTAATGTACTCCTTTTCTCGATATTGCTCTTGACTTAAGCAAAACCATGGAAATTAATCATGTTTGAATTAATTAAGTGTGCTTCAAAAATACCACCAATTATGCATAAATATTTAAATGAGCATAAGAGGAAAAAGGGGGAGAAAAAAAAGCAGACTAGAGAATTTTAAAATCTCAAAAACAAATTAACATCATAGCAATCACATAATAATATAATAACACAGAACGTCAATTCAGTTGTCCTACAAAGAAAAGGATACAACAAATCAAGCATCAGCCAAAGCTAATTAAAATCTAGTTAAAAAGAAACTAAAAAATTCTAGTTAAAAAATAATTACCAACATTCAAAGCATAGCAAAAGCTTTCAAAGAATTCTGGATGTCGAAATCTTCTAATACGCTCTCAGATCCGGAGCAAAAGCCTGGATGTTGAGTAGAGATAGATTCATGTCCGGTTCCTCTTCTTTGGTTTCATCACCTCCAAAGGTATTTATTCCTCCTATAAAGCCGTTGACAACTCCGGTGGTGCTGGGCTTAGGTGAGAATATAAATGGATGGTTGATACCGCATCTGTTTAATTTATTATTATATATAAAATAGTTATGCATAATATTAGAAATTTTATAGAAATAACTCATTCAAAGTTCAAATCTTGTAAGAAAAAATAGGATTGTTTTTTAGGATGATCCGTATTTAATATTGTGAGGACCCGTGCGGACGTATGTTTAGTCTCGCATCGATTATTTGCTGAGTAGATCCTAGATACTTGTACAGGATCAAGAAACCCAAATAATAACTTCTGCCCCATAACCTATGTGAACTAGGGAACACTGCGGTATGGATCCATTAAGGCTGACCATAAGCTGATAGTGGTATTTGTGATTAGATCTAAATGGATTTGAACTCTTAGCCTAGCTAGAAACATCAAGGTTTGAACAGAGAAGTATGAGATGACATCCTCACAAATTTTATTTGAGCATCAATAAAGTCAAAGTTTGAATCGCCATCCTCGTATCCTCCATACTCGGTGAGCAACACAAGAACTTGGTGATGCATGCCATCATCGATGCCAATTTTAGTACGCTCCTTGTTATGTGGTTGATTCGTCGGAGCCTTATTATTTTAAGGAATTTGGCCCCTTTTCTCCAATCTTCAATATTGAGCAAAAAGATATTTTGCTAGATGGATTTTTGGAAGTTTCTTTGGGGAGAGATATATTGAAAACAGTTTCAATGTAGAGCTTGACCCTAAAGGGGGCAAAATAAATACCAAGTTCGGAGAAAGGAGAGGCGAGCACTATGAGATGACATTGACATGGAAGGGAACAAGAATATTAGATAATTATAATTAACTCTACTGGCAAATAGCATGTGAAGGAAATAATTATAAGCTATACATTTATCTTTTTTGGTATGGTAAATTTTATTTATATATGAGAAGAAGAAAAAAACAAAATAAATTGCATTAACCACACCAAACTTAATATCATCTTCCTAAAAAGAAGAATTGTAAATTTCTGCCATTGTTTTCTTAAATTGGAGGGACTAGAATATTTTTCCATGGTTCTTAACAAAAAATAAGAAAGAGAAAAGACGAGCAAGATTGGAGAGTGTGGATGAGAAGGGAACATGGATGAGATAGCATGGAGATAGAATGAAATATGGAGCTCGGCTAGGCTTTGTTTTTCCCAATTAAAATAATTATAAAGATCATAATAATCACCAACAATCTTTTTTTTATATTTGAGAACTAGAGGGTTGCAACCATCCTATAATCTAAGATCAGTTAGATATTTTGTTATGCCCCAAACTCATCATGCGGCATGACTGCATATTTTATAGGGTATGACCCAAGTTTCAAGAACTTGCATATTTTTTTTGAGTCATATTCTATGGAATCTGCAGCCATGTTACATGCCCGGTTCGAATTGCTATTTTGCTTGCAAGATCAAGATTTTATTTCAAAAAAATCTTCAGAGTGGGGCAAAATTCTACTCAATATTTGAATCCGGCCTGGTATTACCCCTGAAGGGTTTGAAAAACCTACTACAGGGTGAGAAGTGAGAACGAGAAAATAGTAGAAGGATTAAAATATTTCAAACACAATTTTTCTTGGTCTGACATCGGTAATATTTTAAATTTCCATACACACGAATATAAAAGGCACCGCTGGCGATGGGTAGTAAAAAAAAAAAAAAAAAAGCCTTTCCCGCGCGCGCTCTCTCCGCAACCACACGCGGCAGGCTGTCGTCACTCGCCATGCAAACACAAGCATCCAATAAATTGGGTTGAAGGATTTGCGACCAAAGGGAGTTGGGATTAGATAATGACAGTGATGGTAGATCCCGACAAAGCCCCTTCGCTACCTCATGGCGTCTCCCCCCCTCTCTCTCACGCGCAAGAAAAGAGATCGGAAGGAACAGAGCCAGACCTTGACCCCATGACTCTCCTCCGACGCACCGCCTACTCCTCCTCCGCCTCCTCCTCGATCCTCCAGATCGCCGGAACCTTCTTCCGTGCCCCCCATTCCTCCACCGCCGCCGTCGCCGGCAGCACTTATGGAGTTCACGTCTTTCAATGCCCTGTAAGTATGATTTGCCAACCCACAGCAGCTGGTTCGGTCTTTCTCGTGACAATTTCTGAGTTCGGGTGGTGGTGGCGGCCAGGACACGGTGGGCATCGTCGCCAAGCTGTCGGAGTGCATCGCCTCGCATGGTGGGAACATCCACAGCGTCGATGTCTTCGTTCCCGAAGACAGGCGCGTCTTCTACTCCCGAAGGTTGGATATCTTTGCTTCCTTCAACCCTCCATTTGGTTTAATTCTCTAAACTTTAATTGCAACCGCATTCAAGCTTTGTATGGTTCATCGGTCGATTCAAGCACCAATGATATTTCCTTTCTCTTCACAATTAATGCGCCCACTCAGAAATTCTGTTGATTTTAGCCAACCGTCCGAAGTATTCAATTTCAAGCGCAAATTCAGCCATAATACATCATGTGTTTGATTTATTGCTTGTATACATAGGACATCTCCGTTTGTTTAAAAGAGTGGATAACTGTGGAAATTTGTCCAGATTAATACATCAATTCTGAGTTATAAATCCACTGGCTTACATTGTGCCTTCTCATGCCTCGAATTCATTCATGTAGAGGATGACATGTCTTGTGGGAATTATTTGTCCTTAGCACCTCAAAATCTCCACGTCCAAAGTAGTTGGAATTATTATAAGAAACCTTGAAGCCAATATAAGAGAGGAAGAAAGGAGTGAGAAGGAACAGGGGCAGAGGAAAAGGGGAAAAATTTCAGATAGTGTTTTTGTGAAAGTGGTAGAGAATATATGAAGATGGAAAGAAACATATACAAGTAGACGAGCAAAGAGGGCGGTCAGTAGTTGTGATATAAGGGAAGGGGGAAATTAACATGTATTCAGTAATACCTTTTTTTTTAATTCTTCCATCTTGGCTGCAACCAATACGTAAATGCACAAAGGAAAGAAAAACATTGAACTAGATAGCAGATCCTTCAATGACCCGTTAAATCATAACAATATAACCACTCAAAGTCCGCTAAGCAAAATGATGTTGATGCTTATTAGTCCTTTACGATTATCATTCATCAATTATAAGGATGATATTCATCCTATGATAATTTTTATGTGACGGATGCAATTGTAAAATCACATAAAAATGATAGAGTCCTTAGCCCAAATGGCCTACTGGCTTGTTTTTTCCAATTAATAAAAAAAATAACCTTTACAAAGCATTTTACAACTTCTTTGCTTGTAGGTTTGGTGGAAAAGAACTCCAACCCAACTTATATTTTCCTGTGAATCAATGTTTATACACTGACAGGTCTGTGTGAAATTCTTTTTTTTGAAAAGAAAAACACGTTGATTTTGAGATGTTCTGCCTAAAATTTTCTTTTGACAGTAAGGAGGTTTTAAAGCCATGGAAGTTCAAAATGAGATCACGTCTGTGCAGGAAATTATACATATGGAGAACAATCAGAATCACCAAGAGTAGGTTCGAATTTAGGTTTTGTTTTCCACCCTCAAGAATGTGCTTCCCTGGTTCAGCCCTTTTCAATAGTAGATGCTTAAGTTTGATTGATGCAGTTAGGAGCCCAGAAAATTAGAGCACCTAATGATGAAGGCTGGAACAAAAGCCTGGAGGATTGTTATTCATTGGCGAGCATCATATCTACCACACTGGCACATACTATATGATGATGATTACCCACTGATACATGCAGTTTGATTTGAACACTATCTTAAGATTAAGGGCATGGATCTGAAGTAACAGATAACTGTCATCAAGCCAAGACAACTAGCACTCTAACAGTGGGTGAAAATACCTAAGAACTATCTATGTCCCAACAGATTAGATTGCGAAGTTCCACAATTCAGTCGAGGAGGCACATAATTACTTATCCTAAAGGGATGGTGGGAGCTGGTGTCAGATGTTTACCTCTGATTGGGCAAGCTACTGATATGATTCTTAACCTAACATCTCCTGGAGTCTGATGGCTAATGCAAAATATGCCGAACTACTTATGATAACAGTAAATTTTAAATAACAAAAGAAAAGAAGGGTCACTAGTGGGTGGTTGATACACTTGATATGCGCCTTATCATGGTGAGGTATTTAGCTTGAGGTTCATGGCCTCATGCCTGGATACTCATAAATTTCATAGGTAGCTGGATTTGAACTGCATCTTAAATATATTTTACTTGGTTAAAGTAAATCTAAGACTTCCTACTGATGCAACTTGGCAGTGAATTCGTATTTGATCCTGCACGTTGGCCGAGGGTTCTGATGGACAATGATTTCTCAAATTTGTCAAAGTTTTTCAATGCTAAAATATCTATTGTACGAGTTCCAGATCTAGAACCAAAACATAAGATTGGAGTTCTTGCTTCAAAGCAGGTGTGATCCTTTTTCTATTTGTGATTCTTCTAGAAGTAATTTTATTTGTAGTTTTGAGTATATGACTGAAAAGTAAACTTATGGTCTAACTTTTCCCGACCATATAAGGTTATAGCAGTATCTTATTCAAGGTACATACTGAACAGAAATCTTGAGAGCATTAATAACTACTTCTTGTTTATTTGGTTTGCTATGCATCAATAATTAAGAATTTAATAGGACCATATTTTAGATTTTAACAGACTCTCTTCCTAAAAAAAGCAGTTCAACCCTTCCATGGAGCCTTCCCTACATGGAGCTATGCTGCATGTTTGACCTCATTTTGATTGGAAAAATTTGGAGGATGATGAGAATGGTGATGACGACTGATGACTTGTAAATTTACTGTTGTAGGAACATTGTTTGGTGGACTTACTACATGAATGGCAGGATGGTAGACTGCCAGTGGATATCAAATGTGTCATAAGGTGAAATATATTGTTGAATTCCTTTTTTGTGATACATTTGTTCTGTTATTAATTTTCAAATCCATAATGCATTGCAGCAGCAACCATGAGAGAGCTCCCAATACTCATGTTATACGGTTTCTTGAAAGACACGGGATTCCTTATCATTGCTTACCGACTTCTCCAGGAAATAAAAGAGAAGACGAGATATTGAACTTGGTTAAAGATACTGATTTTCTTGTACTTGCTAGATATATGCAGGTAACTTAAATTTGAGCTAATCTATTTTTTAATTTTCCAGAATTTGCTGTTGAAAAGTCTTTAGAATGTTGCTTATGCTTTAACTACTAGATTTTAGAGGCTAAATTTATATGTTTTTTTTTTGTTTTCAGTTTCATGTTAGACTAACGATAAATATAATATGCTTATGGTCTTCAGAAGTCTGAAGAGTGGGGATAAGGAGACAGAAATAAAGGTTCAATGCCCTCCAATTTGAGGGAGCTGATTTCATTGATATTAGCCAGCTTCTATATGTTTTAGGAAAATGAAGGATTAAGGCTTCAACTTCACTAGATGATTCTACCAACATATTTTTCCATGAACATTTCATGTCTCTATGTAATATAGCCAACGAACATCATAGCCAAACATCCAAACACCCTATAGTTTAGAATGAACCGTGCTATGCATAGTAACAAGTTAAGAAACTATTGATTACAAATTAATTTATGTATAGAATTAATACAAATGATCCAATCAGGGAGAAGGAAGAAATTCCTTCAACCCGCTTAACTTAGACCTCTTTAAAGAACAGAAAAAGTAAGAAAAAAATTATGAAAATAGGGTTCTAGGTCCCTCTCTCATTAGTTTAATGATAAAACTATTTACAGTCTCTTTGTGTAGCATTAATGAGATCCATCCTTGCAAAATCTGATACGGATCCTCCTCTAGTTGGAAGACCACAGCTTTTCCAAAATAGTCATGACTAGCGAAAATAATCATAAAAAGCTAAAATTCTCTTGGAGCTAGAGCTCAACTTTTATATCAACTTTATCTTTAGTTATCTCATCTAATTCTTCCTAGATTAAGAGCTATGACTAGTCAACGTCTATCCTAAAAAGGTAAGTTTACTTTGATCAGCCCATTAGGAGGTCCAAATGTTGTCATATGGCCTGATTTCCATGTTGTCGAAACCTTTTAGGGGTGTTGCAGCATTGTAGATCTCAAAAATTCATGTGATTTCAAAAGAAAAAACACCTCGATTGGATGTCATACTAAGAAGTAATGGCCTTTGGAAGTTTGGCTTGTAATGTAGCTTCTGATGTGATAGTTCTTGCTCCCAGTGAATCGAATGATCCTTCTGGATCAACAAATCTTCATTATTCGTCAAAACATTTCTTGAAGCATCCTTTTATTTGTTGTAGCTATACTAGAATACCTGTTGTCTCGTGAAGTCAAACTGTTTGTGTGATATAAGAATATGCAGATTTTGTCTGGTAGATTTTTGGATAGCTATGGGAAGGATATAATCAACATTCATCATGGTCTTCTTCCATCTTTCAGGGGCGGGAATCCTTCCAAACAGGTATTCAATTTATGGCTTTCTTCTTTAGTTGTTTGCATCATCTGTAATTGTATGTCTCATTTGTGGCTATTTCATGATTGTCAGGCTTATGATGCAGGGGTGAAATTGATTGGTGCAACAAGTCATTTTGTAACTGAAGGACTTGATGCAGGTCCAATTATTGAACAAATGGTGAAGTCCTTTTGCATAATACTGAGTCATACTACTTCATTCTCTTTAACTAATTTTTAATCTTCTCTAATTGCACTATATTACCATTTTTTTGAAAGAAATGTTACGATATTAGTACAGCTGCATTTTGAAAACACTTTTTCCTTGTTGCACTAAGCCTATTGATCTAAGTTATTAAGCATCCATCTCAGCTTTCAGCCATGCCAGCTAATTTGCCTCAAATGGAGTTGCAAGGTCTAAACATATCACAAGCATTATGCATTTAACCTGGTGGCTTATTTTTCAACCTTAGTTGTAAACAAGCTTTAGCCTTTTTGTTGCACCTCTCTTTTGTTGAGTGGAGGTTTCATGTTTGAACCTCAGAAGGTCCTTGCACAAGTTGTTTGACAGTAATTCTTCCATCATTTAGATGAGATAATTGATGGCACTCCCACCTTTATCACACACCAAGAGTGTGGGTGGGCAGGGCAGGGGTTGGAATGAGATAATTTGTGTGTATGATTCTATTTGTGCAATCATGCATGGGTAATGCCCATCTGTTTTCATTATGTTCCTGATTTACACAATGCTAACCATCACATGCCTGTTGCATTTTTGGATGGTTATATGCATGACAGGTTGAGAGAGTTTCTCATAGAGATAATCTACGAAGTTTTGTACAGAAGTCAGAGAACCTAGAAAAGCAATGTCTGGGAAAGGCAATAAAATCATATTGTGAACTTCGGGTCCTGCCATATGAGTTGAAGAAGACCGTTGTGTTCTGACAAAGGTTTGCTTTTACGATGTTGCATTGCAAAATAGTTGCCTTCCTCATTTGATGAGTTATCGGGAATAAATTCTGTCTCTATTACTATCATTTTTTTTCTTCCATTGACTACTTTCTGATCTTTAATGGGATGTGCTTGTTCTGAGAATTACAGCGACCTGATCTGTTTATTCAATGGCTGCTGTAGCTGATTGCCTCAACTTTATCTACAACTTTCTTTAGCGGTCTTACGTTAAAAGCAATGAGAGGTTTGTAATTTTTGTGGGAAGAGAGATGTAAAAAAGGTGCATTACGTAGGCATAAGCCATCGGTACAGAAATGATATTGTCTGATATTGCTTGATACTATAAATGATATTGACGAATACCATACACCCACATCATTCTTCTTGTAGCTTTCTTGAGTGATATACTTGATACTCACTGCTTCCAGTATTGTTGTCTAACATTGACCTTGCTATAAGACTGTAATGATATTTTCTTTCCTGAAAAATAATGTAGAGAGATAAAGCACAGGATAAAATTTACATGTTGCCATGTCATGCAAGCTTTATTGATTTTAAAAATAATAATCTTTTTTCTTTTGTTGGTGAATTTGTCACCACTTTTCCTCTATAATCAAACATATTTGAGTAATCCTTCCATGGCAATAATTCAAATATTATCTGAACAAATTTTGACTTGCATGCATGTTTTTTTGGATTATGCTGATTTGTTTTGCTCACCTGTGTGAATATCTACTTCTCATCGATAGGAGCGTGTATTTTACGACACCATGTGTAATTTCTGTTAGATTTCTCGGGCATTCCCCATACTTGGCTCAACCTACCTTTGATGTGGCATGTTCTTCCAAGCCCAACCCTGAGTTTCATGATTGGAGCTTTGGCAAATCCCTAGTAATTGTTTCAGTTAATCAACTTTTGTTTCAGCCTACAGCAATCTAAGATAATCCACTTTTGGTAAATCAAGTTTTCTTTCAGCCGTACAGCAGTCTAAGATAATCCACTCTCTTTAATTGCTATAACGATCTCTTATTTGTTGACTTCTACATTTACATATTTGATGAAGTCTAATTAAAGCTCCTCTTGTTGTTCTGCAACTTATGTTTGTTACACATGAGAATTCTTTTTGCAAGCCTGCATAGCTTCTCATAACTCATGCAGAGCAAGGGAAGTCTTGCTATTAGTCAGAAATGGCCCAACTTCAAGTTTGACAGTATTTTAGAAATGCAGGCTCAGCTCAAACCATCAAAACACTTGAACCTCTCTGTCTAAAGTGTGCACTAGGTTGAATGGCCATGAGCAGTCCCAGCCTAACATGCATCCTTTTTGTACCTTAGGTATTGTTCTTGGGATTTCAACTCAAATGTGCAGTAATTATGTAATGCTTCATATGGGAACGATTCACTGGGAGGTCCTTTGGTTGCTGCCTTTAGGGACAACTGAACACAAATGTGAGGGAGGTACACTGTGGAGGTTGTCATCTGAGTTTTAATAGAGGATAGGAGGAAAGGACATTGTAGGTCTTTTGTTTCATGCTATATGAGTGTCATAAGCAACTCTTCTGGCAATTATGCTTAACAACTAGCTTTAAACCTTGAGATAAGCATTCCATCTGTTACTATTGCAGTATGGTGCTTCATTACTTGTTAGAGTCTTGCAGGACCGTACTCATTTGTGATCCAACATTCATGTTTTAGAGTCCGATGAGCATTCCCCATTTCTTGCTGAGGGTAAATTTTAGGTAGAATCCAAGATATGTGACTTCAGATGTAACTGCTGGTGTGGTGCTGCTCAAGGCTTATGAGTTTATCTCACTAAGCCCGAGTAAATACTTTATCAGCAGAGCTGCTTCTCTGGACAAATTTCAGTATCCAAGAATTATTCCCCATTCATGAGGGTCACCTTGGTTGTTAGGCGAGTAAATGAAGCACCATTTTTGTAGGATAGCGTGCGGAAAACATCCTCTCTTGTTAAAACTTTTTTTTTTTTTTTACATTTATAGATGCAGGCTTATATTTCGCAATTCTTGCAATCCATAGATGCTAAGGCACTTGATTGGATTGTAGCAGCATTTTCTTCCTTGGCAAATAATGCTCATAGACGATTTTGGCATACACAATGTCTCCGATAATTTTGGACTAGTAATCCTCTATGAGTACTGCTCATTTCCCACAACCTTGACAAAGGCAAGACCTGATAAGATGTCTTGGAGTGTTAATTTAGGTCGGCAATCTACAGGAACATAGGTTTTGGGCATGAAAAATAAATTCATTAAATTGTAGGGCTGGATTTGGGTTTAGCTAGATCTATACCTGAAAACCCAAAACCCGACTTGAATTATTTAAAAAAAAAATGAAGAAGAGATTACTGAAACCACAACTCATGTTGTTCGACTAAATTCCCATCCATATCATGTACGGTTATCTTTTTAGAATATATTTGTTATAATTTAATATTTACACTGAGTTTGATTATTGTAGGATCTTTTTCATTCTACATATCTTCTGATTTTGTGGATGTTTAGGTAACAAAAACACTGGTTGAATAAATACCCTCTTTTCAAAGAAATTTTTATTATTCACATCATTAATTTTTTCATGTTTCATATTTCATGTGATAGCATTTTTGATTCATTAAATAATTTTAAAAATAATCCAAAAAGTGTAGCAAAATAATTTGTTAAATACTGGATTTTTACCTGAAACCTTAGCCGATGCCTAACTTTTTTGGGGTCCAATATTAAATATGGGTATAGAGTTTTAATTGGATATGGATTAGGGATTGTATCTGACAAATATATTATGGGTTTAGGAATGGATGCGACCAACCTTGGTCGAATCTTACCCGACCTAAACCCGTCCTATTGACACCCCTAAGTAGAACCATGGAAGGACTTTAACCAAATTGCTAGCTGGCATCTTCAATAACTTATATGACTCTCACCAACCTATCCTTGTATCTTTATTATTTACTTTCTACCAAACTTTTTGGTTATCTATGTCTTCCTAATCTTTTACATTTATGCGCATACCCCATATAAATGTAATAGTTTAGACTGTATCAATTACCTGCAGCTTACAGGCATTCCCTTTCCTTAATTACCTTCTTGTAGAGTTTTATAAACTTCATTTTAATTCGCAACTGAGAAATTATATATGGAATTGCATGTACAGTTGTTAGTGGAAGTATGTGTAATATCTATGATACAGTAGGAATAATGTAGGCAGACATAACCTGTTGGGGTTGTCACATGTATTCTGCAATGATTTTTTTCTTTTTCCCTTTTGTGTCTAAGTTTCATCTTAGGGTTAACTTAATAGAAAGATTTGGACATTACAAAAGAAATAGACCATCAAAAGAAGCAGATAATTGTTACAAAGCATGTAATAATAATGCACATGATATTAAGAGATAAGAGTACCTGATATTGGCTGTCATTTCTCTAAGATAATTTACAATCTGCTAAACTTTATATATAGTTGATAAAAAATGCACCTGCTTCTTCCTTCTCAAAGTATTAAAAAAAAAGAAGAAGCATATTTTCATTAACAAAAAGAATGCGTTAAAAGTGGTGATGGTTTCATAGTCTCATGCACAGAACTCTATCCTTGTTTGGCCATTTGTGTTGAGCACAATATAAATAGATAGATAAATTAGCAATTACAAGTCTTAAAACTTTGGAGAAATTATAGAAGTTGGTGAGCGTGTGTGTGTATACCAAACAAACTTTCAAAAGAAGAAGTGTGGGACCAAAAAAAACACACACTAAATAATTGATGACTTTAGTCACCCTATGAGTCCCAAGGTCAGCTCTTTCTTCTTGACAGAGGTGCTTCCCTTTGACCATGGTTCTTGAACATCTCATTTCTCATTACCTAATTAACATATTTTTATAACTTTTTGTTATTGATTTTTATTACAAAACAATATACTCATACAAATGATTTAAAAAAAAAATCTCCTCCTAGAAGGACAAAGAAAGTGACCTAATATTTATGAAATAATTTAGATTCCATTGTGACTGGGCCCCAACACTGGTGAGGATATAAAGACACTGCCAGTGTTATTATGTGTGGAGTGGTACCATTCCCCACAAACGCAGGTTTTGTCGATCCCTATAGTACCTTCTTTCAAGAAGGAAGGTGCCTCGAAGGGTAATATTAGAGAAGAATGGGGACGGGGCCTTTGTAAACCTCACCACCCCAACCTCTGCTTCTTTTCTGCTCCCAGTAGCGGTCCAGACCCAGGTTGGTGGAGTCATTCCAGCTAGAATTATGATGTAGCCACCTCTAGGTCAATGTTAGGCAGTGGTGCTCTTTGTCCCATAGTCCCATGGTTGGTGCTGGAAATAATTCAACTAAGAAAGCATATAGAAAATTTGCAAAAAGTGCTTCAGGAATTAGCAATTAGAATGAAGATAATTAACATTAAAATTTAAGGTTAATGAGTGAGTGTATGTATGCCTAATTATATTTTTATTATTGTAAAAATAAGATTGCATAAGTAGAGAATAGATAATAGTGAAAAAAAAATATCAAAATTGTACAATTGCAATAACTTTTAGACCATGAGTGCTTTGTGACGAAGTTTTGAATAAATCATATGTGGCTAGTCACTCCGGGAGCACTCTGTGGGTTGGAGAAGGAAAGTTGTCTAGAACGCTCTGGAATTTGTTGTTTTCAGACCTTATTGGATATATTCATACTAGAACTGTATGAATCACCTATTTTAGAAAAAAAAACATAAAGTTCATTAATATTCTCAACTAAGTCTATGGATTGGATAGGGGTCATTTGGAGAGAAGTTCATTTGGGAATATTGCAATAATTTAGAGGTTAGTATTGTAGCTAGTATCGATATCTTGGACATATAGCCTAATGAGTTAGTTAGCTTTTTTTTTTTTCGAGACTTGGCTAACTTGGATCTCTAATGGTCAAAGTGGATTTGTAATTCGGACAAGAAACCTTATAAATTAGCTGAACAATAAAATGAAGAATAAATTTGAATAATAAAATAATAGATTATAAAAATAAAAAAATATAGTAATATGGTAATAATGTCACCATCCTAATTTGAACCTTGGACCTTTCGAAGAAGAAGGATGCCAAACATTAAAAAATAAATATGTAATACAGATATAAAATATTTGATAGCATCGACTTGGGGAATTCGATCGATTCGGATTAATGACTAAGTAGCAAGCTATCCAATTACCAATCCAAAAAGGAATTCAGTTGTTCTGATCCCCAAGCAAGCAAATTTTTGAGCATTTCTACTGAGGGGAAAAAAAAAGTGTATAGCACCTAACGGTTGAAATAGGAAAAAGTAGAAATTACCTTCTTCTTCTTGGATTCTTTCTTCCTTTAAATATCATGGACCCTTTATCTGAGGAGACCATGAAAGACCAAGTCAGGTTCATAGTATCCAATGCTCTAGTGCTGGTGCAATGCATCCATATTTTCTTATATTAAATTTAGCTTTGGGATGGTGATGAGATGCTCTTTATCCAAAAAAAAAAAAAAAAGCAATTCTAAGTTATTGTTGCTTTCTTAGTGTCCTTATAGGCTTCTACGAGAGCAGGCCACATTGCTGCCGTCTCCTTTCGCTTTCCCATTCTTTCCACTGCTTGAGGAGATTACCTTCGGGCGAGGCCAGCAAACAGTGGTGGTTGCATTCGTTTTGTTTCCTTCCTTGTTATCTAATTATTATTAAACTGGTCTAATCTCTCCCTCACGGGGACTCATCTTTCGAACCGGTTCCCAACCCTCTTTCTCAGGTCTCCACGAAAGTAGGGCCCACTCTATGATCTCTCTATATAAGACAGCACCCCAATCTAGTAAAAATATATCCATATAAATCAGAAAATACAATATACAAAAATATCTTTAAAAAAGTTTATGTAGTAGTCTAAAAAATCATTTATGTACTATATATATCACCAACCAATCAGTTGCACTGTTTGTCTCTATAAACATTCACTCTCCAACAATCGCATAGTATTAGATGTAAACTAGTCTTAGATACTGATGGTCACCTTCAAGTATAATAAGGGTGGTCTTCAAATGCATCATTGCAATCTTCAATCCTTTTCAAGCAGCTATAAAGCTTTTCTATAGCACCTTTTTTTTCTTTTCTAAACCTTTTTGTTCTTCTCCCTCTTCTTGGCTGGCCTGCTCTTTCACCACGCTGTGGCGATGCGTGATATCAGGGAACTGTGATGATGGTTTTGTCTGCAGTTGGGCATGGGTGACCCATGCTCGATTCATAGCATTCTTTTTCTGGCTTTAAACTAAAGCAGTCTGATAAGATGGTTTGATCAAGGAAAGTTTATGCCCCACATGACTGGATTTACTTTGCAGGCTAATGAAGGCTTTTAACACAACAATGGAGGCTTTTGTCCACAACTTTGATGGTGATAACTGGCTGAGGAAATTCCTTACAGATATCAACAATGTTTCCGTACATTCTACAAGAAATATCATAGGTGATGCTCATACATTTCCCCTACCTGCTTTCTGTCACCATAACAAATACTTGCTTCCTTTTCATCAAATCACATGCATCACATATGCCAAATAGCATGCATCTAAAGAGAGGCAGGGAAGCAGTAATGCCTTTCTCGAAAATTGCGCTTGGATGCTGGTTAAAAGATGGACAATAAAGAATTGTATGGTTAATTAACCAAACATTATCCGAAAAGTGGTGGATAAATTTATTCGGTCAAAGGTCAAAAAGATGATTAATCTGGATAAATTTATTCTTCCAGGAGGAAGGCTGAAATAATAACTTTAACAATCCAAAACTCTCCTCCTCATTCCACATTTTTCACATTTTCCATAACTTTAACCAAGCAATTATGGGAGCACCAAGCAAACAACAATCAATTCATTCACTTGTTAGCCGATTAGGGTGTAACAATCAATGATTAAAGTTAGATGGTTAGCTACTCGAACATCCCAATGCTACAAGGCAACATGTGATATAAGCCGTCTGGCCAATACATTGAGAGTTGATCTCTAGCTAAGAAACTCCGAATCTCAGACTCCGTGGTGTATGTTACACTCCTACATTGAAATAAAATACTCCTACATGAAATAAAGTACTCATCATTTCTCTTTACATTAGAGAGAGATCAAGCTAATACCTATTTGATTCTCATTTCAAATTTTAGAATAACCTTGCAATATTGGCACTGCACATTAAGAGACGTTGATCTATCTCTTTAGAAAAAAATTGACTCACATTAGAATACAGAACTTATAGAATTGCCCATTGAAGAAACAAAGACCTTTCAAATTACTTATAAGATTGTTGAATAGTTTAATAGATCACCACTATCTTTTATAAAACATTTTTATTGTTTTTTCATAATTTTTTTATAAATAGTTCCTATAAATTCTCGCGGCGGAACGATTTTGCCTCCCTCTTCATAAATAAATAAATAATAAAAAAAAAACCTGATAGCGCGTGAAGACCACTTTCCAATCACCACAAGGATGGCCTGCCCCTTTCCTTCCTTCAAGGACACCACCGAGCTCTGAACAAACTAGGTTGAGCACAAGCACCTCCATGTCCCCCAACTATCCCGGGCCAAAATTTTCTTCTGATGAAATGAGGACCTCCAAATCTACAGCTACATTCATCTCGATCTAAATTCACAAGCAAGCAGATGAATGTAACTTAAACATACCTTCGTAACAATTTGGCACTTTGATTTGACCGGACATCGCCATGCTAAAAGCCGATCATTTGAATTCCCAGCGTAGATAACGACTGTCTTGGGGAGTAGTAAAAAGAGTGTAAGCAGAGTACTCGAAAAGACGGAACACATAGATGCCATGCCGTTCTAAGCATCACCAGCCCCACCACCAAACTCCCCTTCCACACTCCAAGCTTATTAGCTTTCATTAAGCTATACTAAATATGCCAAAAAAATTTATCCACCAACATAGCATCGAGACAAGACGGTAAAACAGTAAAAGAGAGTATGTGAAGCAAAACCCAGACCACCCCAAGAAGCATAGAGCAAGATATATAGCAGCTAAAGCAAAAGCCAGAGCAAATCCCATCCTAACTCCTTCCTGTGTACAACAACAAAACAAGCCCACATCCTTATACACAAAAATATCACATTACTCCTCCCCTCTCCTTTCTTCTTATTAATCAACACCCTAACTCTAGTAGCATGTTACTTACTATTAACTCGAAAGAGAAGATAACCCAAGAGACAAGGCCATTTTAAAACTTAAATACCTTCGTGAAAACTATAACTGAGTAAATACGGCAAATACCATAGCTTTCTTTGGCTTAATCTAATAATATGGCTCGTCTCATTGGTCGAGGGCATTGGGGCCGGAGCAGTAGTTGAGGTTGGGGTTCCAGATCCATTGCACCAAGAACTTACGGCCGCCTACGCCGTTGACGTTGTACGCCGCGCCGCTGCGGCCGTCCACCAGCAGCTGGCCGGTGTACGCCCCGCCGCCGCCGGTGCCGTAGATCCCCTCGCAGAGGTCGGCGATCTCCGTCGGGAAGCTGGGGTCGCCGCCGGCGTACCAGGCGTTCACTAGCGGGTTCGACGCCATCTCCGCCAGCTCGTGCGCCACCACGCTCACCATCCCGTCAACCCCCACGTCCCCATTCGGCGGCCGCCCCGCCGAGCGAGCGCCGGGGATGTACTCCGGCACGGCGAAGGGGTACGCGCAGATCCCCGGGCATTTCGCGGCGGAGTTGCCGACCCACGCGTAGGGGAGGGTGTAGCCGACGATGGAGGGGAAGGTGAAGTAGTGGAAGCCGCAGACCTGGCCGCAGAAGTCCTGCACGGCGACATCGGCGGAGGTGAGAAGGAGGTAGAGGCCACCGCGGGGGTTGACGGGGAGAGGGCGGGTGCGGGCGGTGACGGCGGCGCGGATGACGGACTGGATGGAGAGGCGGGTGAGGGATTTCCCGTGGGAGTAGCGGCGGTCGTTCTTCTCAGCGCCGAGGATGACGGTGCGGGAGACGTTGTCGCCGGTCTGGTCGGTGTAGAGCTGGACAGTGCGCCACCAGGCGGCGACGGAGGGGATGGAGACGGCGGCGGGGTCGGGCGGGGAGATGGAGTGGAGGAAGGCGCGGAGGATATGCTTCTGGGCGCGGGTCCAGTCGCCGTACCAGATAGGGTGGACGGTGATGTTGGCGGTGAGGACAGGGCCCATGTGGTAGCGGAGGTGGACGAACTCCGACGACCCCTCGTACTTCTTGGAGGCCCCGAGGCCCATCGCGACGCCGCCATCTTTTCCGCTGGTGATGGTCGTGTTTAGGACGGTTTGCGGCCACGGCCGCCACGCCACCACAACCGCCGCCGGCGTGAGGAAGAGAAGGAGGACGACGACGACGACGACGACCGGTGAGCTCATCGGCGGATCCCCGGCACGTGCGGGGCGCATGCTTCTTAGAATGGGGAAGTCGAGATATAATAGAGCGGAGCGGTGGGAGTTGGTTTTTAAGCTGGGCTTGGCTTATATAGTGGGAAGTTTTGGTTCTTAAATTTTTTCCTTTTCAAAGCATATATTATATATATTATATGTATAAATATATATAATAATCTCAAAAAAATAAAAAATCGTGGCGGAGGCAACTCCACCTCCTCCGGTCATAAGGTATTTTCGTTTGTACGTAGGCAGCCATCTAATTCGAAGCTCCCTTAGTTTTTTTTTTTTTTTTTTAAAATATGTTTAGCCCGAAAACCTTCCCTATCTTTTGCCATCACGGTGTCTCCAAAAAAAAAGAAAAAAAAATTAATATAATTTTTATATATAATATATTAAATAAAAAAAAGAAGGACAAAAATTAGGGGAAGCGCGCCAAGGCGATGCGAGGGAAGGGGATATAGGCGGGAATGGATGACAGGTGGTCTAGCTGTCAGGAAGGGCCCCACAGGCCAGGAAGGAAATTGATTTCTATTTGTGAGATGCCACCGATAAGCTGACACGTACCCATCTTTTTGGCTGTTATACAGCGCGTGGGGTCCAGCGGGGACGGAGATTTTTTGTGGACGCTGGCGGAAAGCGACAGAACACTGGGACCCGCCGTCCGGGGTCCGGAAGAAGGGGCGTGTCGGGGAAGCGATGACCTCTCCGGTGAGAATAGACGAGTGAGTTTGGGAGTTAAACGTCACCGGTCGGTGTCAGGATTTTTTTTTACTGTTTAAAAATTAATATTTGAATTAAAATTTGTACTAGCTCGGTGGGCTAGCATGGTACGCAAATTGTAATATATGTCTCTATCATAAATCAGGATTCAATTTGATCGATGATTTAATTAGAGTTCTATTTTTTTGAATCACGCAGCTTGTGATGGACCAAGATAGGAGATGTACCCGCATGCCCCGCTGCAACTCTGTTCAATCACGAGCAAGCTGTTGCACGGTACACGGATGTTTGGTGTCCAGCTGGAGCCCCATCCAATCACGAGCCAGCACAATACCTAGATGTTTGGTGTTTGAGAACCACACAAAAATAGACTGCGAAGAGTGTGACATATATCATTCGAAAGACGAAAAAAATTGCTGATTTGATTACCTTCTTTACTGCTTATCATTTTAAAAAATTTTTTTGATATATACTTATTTTTTTACCGTTGTGAAGTATTTTGTTCTTTGATTCAGTAGATAATACACACACAAAATTAGTATAAATTGCCGATATAAAAAAAAAAAAAGGCTAGAAGAAAACAAAAACTCAAAGTCCATATGGGTTGGATTGGACACCTACACAGGCAAATACAGATAGCTTAAGGTTTCGAGGTGCAGCACATGAAGCACAATACTACTCAATGCACCTGTGGTCCTTAGACGCAAAAAGCCATGGGAAAGGAGGGAGGGCTGAGGATGGCTTTTTTTTTTTTTTTTTTTTTTTTTTTTTTTTGCTAAAACGGGTATCATACCCGACGGGAACGGATACACCCAATAAGGTCAAAAAATAGGATACCTTGAAGTGCCAAAGGCAACTCCCCATCATCAATCCACAAGGTGCCTCCGGAATGACAAGCTACATACGCAGCTACCCAATCCGCGGCGCCGTTACCTTCACGGTAAATATGCTTGGCCTGAAAGGCCCATCCATCCCTCGCCATAGCCCAAATGTCACGAAGCAAAGGAAGCCCTTCACATTTGGCTCAAGCCAACTTATTGATTAAAATTCAGTTTCCTTGATGGTGGATATCGAATATTAATGCATTTATTATATACACACAGATATGAACTGGGGCTTCATGCTCGTCTACTTAGCAACTAGAGGTTCTATGTTCAATTTTTGATTGGTTCGCTCCAAAAAATTTGGATCTAGATGGTGCTCTATCATCCTTGATATGTTCCGAACAATACTGTACAATTATATATCCCATCAATACTATAGAAGATGAAAACAAATTCCATCTTTGTTCCCCCATTGAGGATAGCTAGATGTATAGTTCGAGTTTGGTAATGGTATCTCCATCTAGTAAAAGAAGACATGGCGATGAAAAAGTACATCATAAGCTTAATATTGAAGTTGCCTAAACAAGCTTATAGGCTCATGATGATGTAGCTAGCTAAATTAAGTACCTCTAGTGTTACTTATTGAAGAGTGCTAGATCTAAACGTTTCTTACTTAAAAGAAAAGCCAAGTCGTAATTTTCTATCAAACTTTGTAAATTTATCATTTGGGCTAGCTTTTTTTATGTTGTTTATAAAGTTGTAATTATTAGGCATAATAATTTGATGCAATGATTCAATCAATAAAAAATAATTTGATGCAATGAAATTAAAAAAATATATTATTGTTATTATCTTTGGACAATGAAACAATAATAACAGTTTTTATCAAAATAAACATTGCTTTTCCTCCCAATGTTAAGGCTTATTTGGCTTAGACTGAAGCTAGCGTCAATGGAAATTTAACCTACACCTTCAACCATCATTCAATCCATAACGTTCAACAACTCAATCGAGTGGTCTTCTTCTCCAGTGCCTTCTTACTGGGGTTCGCTTCCATCCCCTTAGGAGCACCAAAAATGCAGCCAGACAACTCACCGATTTCACCATCTCTTTTTTCTTTGTTTTTCTTTTCTTTTTTCCTCTCTCTCTCACACACACATATTTCATGCGATCACACCCCATAAATCATACTACTTTGATGCAGATACATTCAAAAAAATTAAAAAATATTAACTATCTTGAAAAATTATGAGCACCTGCACCTCACCGGTCTAGAGAACTCCACTAGAATGATTGGTCACAGTGGAAGCCATCCAATCCGTTGCACTGTTCGTCTTCCAATAGATATATCTTGCCCTAAAGAATACTACTTTCTTTTCAAGGTAGGTTCTATTGATTTCAGAAATTATATATTTATATACAAAATTAGAAGGATTCTACAATTTGACGATACCACGAATTTTGTCAGCATAAACATAGGTTTTTGTGTCTTTTTTTTTTAATTTCCCGGTGATCATCGGCATAGGGTTTATAGTGCATCTTTCTTTCTAAAATTTTATTTTTATTTTTTTCATTTAGTATATAGAGTTCATGAACTCCATCATGGAAAACTTCCCCCAAATCCATTAGTAATTGCATATAAATTAGATGCTGAAGCATAAGCAAAACAGAGATGCAGAGAGAGTAGAAATATTTTCGAAAAAATAGCTCGGAATACATGCAGTGCGATTTCATCGAATCATTTAAATGCAATATTAGCCTAGAGCACATATTAAGGATAACTATTTAATGGAGACAAGATGACACCACTAATGAAGGGACGTAAAGAAACTTTATTAGTACACGTGAAAGAGGACAAGAAAGCTCTCCGTAGAAGTTCTTGTGGATGACAAATGGCAGCTTGGTGATATAAGATTGGATACGGTACCTATGTATGCAGGCAATTGCAGAATTCTATGCATTTATCATGCTACGTTTGGATTTGTAGGATTATCAAAGCTCTAATCCAATCAAATCTCAACAAGGCAATTGCTGTTTGTCGTCAAGTTCAATTTGAGTCTACATTATTTGGATTGGATTTTGGACTATAGTTTGATAGGCCTGAATGATGATAGCGTTTGATGTGACTAGAGGCTCCGATCTCGACCATACTTAAGATGCCATGCAAGGCTCAGATAAGGTTGCATCCATGGACCACTTCTACACCTATGTGTTAATCAATTTAATGAAGTTCATGACAAACATATCCAAAGAATCAAGGGAGAAGATCCTTAAATGATAAAAGCACTACATAAAAAGTGGTTTTTGCCGATGCTTTTTACAAGCGTCGGTAATTTTCGTTCTAGAGCTAAAAATGGTCGACGCTTTTAAAAAGCGTAGGAAATATATGATGCTAATTAGCATCGTTGTAGTGTGTGACCTAAGACGACGCTTATACGTGTCGTCGAAAACCTAATTCCAAACAAAACCCTGCGGCCGCCCCCCTTCTCCTCCATCCCCGATCGATATCAAGCCCTAGCCGACCCTTGTCCCTCCTCTCCGGCGCCGACCCTTGTCCCCTCCTCCCTCCTCTCCGGCGGTGGCGCTCCGGCATTCGGCGTTCTCCGCATACCGGCTCCCCACCCTCTCCTCCAACCGCTTCTCCGACGTATCTCTGGCCGAAGGTATGGAAAAACCCTCCTCTCTTGCTCTTGTTTTGAGAATCTCTTGTTTCGTTCTAATTTCGTAGTTTTAGTCTCGTGATAGCGTTCTAATCTCTAAATGTTTTTCAAGTTCTACTTAGTTTAGTTCTTGGTTCTGTTAAACGATGATTTTTTTATTGACTTGCTTATATTTAGGTAAAAGTTCCGAAGTTGTTTAGTTTAGGCTTTTCTGTTGGTAGAGCTGCTCGAGCATCGCAGACTGTTTCTCACACTTCAGGCTCGATGAGTTATGCGAGGCGTAGAGCTAAATTCGTAAGTTTTTTTTGAAACTCTTTAAAATTATCTTAAATTGTTCTATCATATAGCACGTATACTTTTGAAATATACTTTTTATTATAGATGGATGATAATGGGAGGGAGCCTAGTAAGGTGGAGTTTTATAAGATGACTCACATCCACCGAGATGGCAGCTTTGTTCGGGAGGAGTCAAGAGATATAGTTATATATATTCATGTTTGACTTGTGCAACGATTTTTTTTTTTAATTCTATTATCGGCATACATTAATATGACTTTTTCTTTTGAGAAATATAGGACAGAGCAACAAATCTTATTTCAGAGCACGTCGGAAAGTCATCATCATCCGACGCAACCAGTCATATCGAAGCTCAGGTGCTCGGTGAATTATTGGGCCCAGAGCATTTTGGTCGAGTGAGGGGTTACGGCGTTGGAGTTATCCCTACTCAGTTGTTTATAGTGGGCATGTATACAAGAAATACTAAAGAAGGTAGTAACACTGCAGAAGTTCGTCATCTTCAGGCAACTATTGAAGAGCTGAAGCAAAACCAACAAAATTTGAGTCTCAGCTTGCAAATATTTCATCTTTGTTACAACGATTTCTTCCTTCTCAGGTAAATAACTATATATATTTGAATACTTTGCATATTATCAATTATGCTGTATGAGTTAATGTATCACATTATTTCTAACTTCTAAGATTTTTCTTTTTTTTTTTTTGTAGATTCCTGATACTTCAACAACTCGTAGAGATGATGATGATGGAGTTGACTCCCGTCCCTGATACCTTCTAGACTGTTTTTTATGGAGTTTAATATATATATATCTAGATATATATATATTTCTTATATTTTTCAAAGTACATTAATTGTAATTCTAAATTTATTATATAAGTTTAATCAAATATGACAATATGAATATTTCGAATGATCTGAATGTTTGTGTCGATGTAAATGTAATGCAGGTTCATATTGTTATAATATTTGTTTTATGATATGCATTTGTATTCTTAATTTTTTTATTAAAAAAAATGACAACTCCCGACGCTTAAAAGCGTCGGTAAAAACACGTCGTGGCACACGCAATTAGCTCGACACACCTACGCCGACGCTTCTTAAGCGTCAGTGAATGTTACCGCACACCGAGTTCCGCCGATGCTTTCATTAGCGTTGGCAAAAACAGAGATTTGCCGATGCTTCTATGCGTCGGCGCAAAGCGTGCGGATGTTATCCGTTTGGTATTCGCGGACACTTTATAAGCATCGGCAAATTTCTATTTTCACCGACGCTTTCATGTAGCATCGGCAAAAACTTTTGCCACTCCGGTATCACCGACACTTCTGCGACGCTTTGTTTAGCTTCGCCGAAACTTTAGCCGACGCTTATAAGTGTCGGTAAAAGTTATAAAAAATGCCGGAAAAGATGAGTTTTCCTATAGTGAAGTTTAGATCTCTCAAGGGGTGCCAATGGAGACTAATGACCCGCTAACCGGATCTGAAATAGATCCAAAATGTAGGATTTATGCCTAAAAAATAAATCCGATAAGCTATTGGATGGGTTCGGTTCCGAAATTATAATCGAAGTTTTATTAGACTAAGTTTTGGTTTAGATATATCCATACTTGAAAACCTGAAAATTAGACATATATATATATATATATAGTGTTGAAATTGAAGAATTAAAGAAGAAAATTATATTTCTGTGTGTCAGTTACTAGGAGGCTGATGAAGTTTGGCAAGGCCAACTAAGTTTGGCACAATCAATCATAAATCAATCAAGATAAAGTTTAGTAAACCGACTAAGTTTGGCACAATCAATCACAAATTAATCAAGGTGCTAGTAAGGTCGACTAAGTTTGATACAATCAATCAATCAATGAATTCTAACATATAGATAGAGAGAGAGATCAAAGGAGAAATGAGTGATGAGCAAAGAACTTTGAGGCCACAATAGAAAGTTGGGGATTGAAATTTTGTGTTTGGGAGTACTGAATCGCTGAGCAAAGACATGTGCAGCAGCAGTACCAAGGCATGTGGAGGTTATCATACGAAAGTTTCTCGTCCAAAGGAAAGCGGAGGAGGCAATGGCTTGTGGCACCCAGTCCGTAATGTTTGGGATGACAAGACAAAATTAGCAGACCTTAGATCTCAGTTTTCTTGCGACCATAGATAGCTAGAACATAGTTTAAATTTTGTGGTTGTTGGAGAGTCTTGATGATAGTTTAAATTTTGTGGCTCGGATACAAGACAAGTTCAGATATATGTTTGATCAAAAAATTTACCAACCTAAATCTAATCTATTAATTAAATATATCAAAAATTCAGATCTGAACCCAGATGCATAACAAGTTAAGTCAGGTTAAACGGTAAAGATTGCCGTCCCTACCTTGAGGACCCTTATCATTTACATTAGAACATTGCATATGCAAAGCATGTCATTGAGAACAGAACAAGTGGAACTTCATCAACCCAGAAATATATTTTAGAATATGCATTATATGGTAGAATGAGTAGCAAAAATTAGCAATTAATTTTTAGTAAAATTTATATAACTAATATTACAAGCTATTCGTTATATTAGCTAATAATTGTTATTGTGTTACCCATTATTTATCTAAAAGAAAACTAGGTTGAAAGTTGACTTGAGAAAATAATATCATTATTTCCTTCATATTAATGATACTGGTTTTAAGTCAGGAACTTTTCTGATAGTAAGATCATAGGACTCGTTTGGTCCATAGGAAAAGAAGAGAAAAAAGTGGGATCAACGAAAAAAAAAAAAAAAAACTTCATACTTAGTTAGAGTTTTTAAAAAAGAGAGATAAAAAAGTAGTTTTTTTATAGAAATGATATTCCAACATTTCATGAATAAAAAAACACTATGTGAAACATGGAAAGGCTAATTCCCATTTAACTGCGAATTGGGATACTTTTTTTTTTCAAAAGTGTCATTAAACTTTTAGATAGAATAAGATAATGTCTTTTCTTTTATTAAAAGTAAAATAGATATTTTATATAATTTTTCTAGAAAAGTATATTCTCAATCAAAGATAAGCCATTCTAAGATGTCCTATTTTTTCATGGACAACCAAACATGCAAGATCTACTTTTTCAAATATCATATACGCAGGCAGTCAGGCATAAGATTCTCAAGAAAAATGAGTGAGAAAAAAATTCTTCCTACAATCAAACAAGTCCACAGTGATATTGGAATTTGGGCATCAGGGCCCTCTGAATGCTGCAAACCCATCTCCGCCTATCGACAGCCCAGTGGGTGCAAGCCCACAAAGCCCACCATTGTTCAGACTAAACCCATCTCCTCCCAAATCCCATCTCAGAAGAAAGTTCTTGTATGGAGAAAGGTATCTTAGAGTGATGTGGGCGCAAGGATACCGGCTGCTTTGTGCTCATTCACTTAGTAAATTAATCAAACCAATTCCCCAATTTCGATAGTGTCATGGGACGGGCTCAGCTGAAAACTTGGCTCATATACGTGGCTCTCAAGGTAAGGGGAATTCCTAACATCTAATATCTGCTAATCTTTTCTTTATAATTTCGATAGTGTTGTGACACTCATGTACATGCATTTATATATAAACATGCATGTATGTATTAGTCATTTGCCTCGACGAAAGGAATCGATTTGCTATGCTTAATGAAGCTAGGTTTTTTGTCCTATGACGAACTACTTATGATAGCTTGGTGTAATGAATGTATAATTTTGTGAAGTGATTAGGCTTACCCTAATCATTCTAAAAACATAATACATATTCCTTTAAATACCTTCAATGGAATTCTGATATAGTCTAATAAATGTTGTTGATATTGAAAAGATAGTTTGGCTTGAAATATGCTCTAACTCAGAAGCAATTATGATCTAACCCAAATAAATAAGTGGAAACCCATCCAACCAACTAGATCTAATCCAATTTTTCCATCGATTATTAAAAAATAAAAAAAATAATATATTTGACCTAGTTATTATAACTATTGTTTGTGGTCAAAAAAGAAAATAAAAATTCCAAACTCGTTTCTGGTCTGAGCAGCCTGATTCTGATCCAAATTACTATAAAATCTTTCAACCCTGTGAGGAACTTTTGAGAACCTAGGATAAAAGTCCTAACGGCTGGTAAAAAAGTAGATAAGTGTAAGAAAATATAAAATATACAAATAAATCTACTTATAGGATGAAATAGATTTATTTATATATTTTAAATTTTCTTACAGTAAGTCAAAAAGGTAGGGTGGTAATTACTTTTTAATCAAAAGGGATTTATTCTTATAGGCTCTTCATGCCCATATTAATCCCACTTAGGGATGTGAGATGGCCATGTATCCATGATTCTTGGACTAGGCATAAGCTATCCAAAGTAGTGCAATTAGTCAAATGCTTCTTCACCATATTCTACTTAACTCCTTTGAACCCTCTTCAATTGTCACCTTCCACACATTGTGATTGAATTTTGCATTCGGTATCGAAACCCACCAAGCTATGCCATTGCAAATAAGTGAAGAAGTATCTGGGTTAGGGTCTGGCTTGGCCACATTAAGAAGGCTATCAGGTGCCAAGCATGGCATGTTGGTCACAGTGCACAAATTTTTGAACATCTTTGTGAGAAAAAAAAAGATAGCTGTAGAATATTTTAGCTAAGCTAATTCTAAACCAAGTCACCCAATTCTTGTTGATTAACATGTAAATGCTTCAGCGAGAGACCAAAAGCTATGACATTGTAAATTTTGGTTTATTAACAAATACTATATCCTATCTTCCAATTTATCTTTCTCTGATTCTTTTTTTTTTAATATAACTTTCGGGCAGTTCCCGCCCCCGTTATTATTTCATTGCCTGAATGAAAGGGTGGTAATGTTGTCGCCCTGTTCCTAAAATACAAAAACAAAAAAATTTCTTCCAATACGGTGAAAAGAACTAATCCTTTAAATTAAGATCAGCAATCGGGTTGGGTCATATTAGATGCAGGTAGGATCAAAAATTTATCAATCTAAATCTAACATGTTTATTAAACAAGTTAAAATTTCAGATTTAAATTCGACCTGTTTATTAAATAGATAATCTGATCTGATTTACAAAACTCATTTATTAAACAAATTAAGTCAGGTTAAACAGTTAAAAAAAATTTAATTGGTTAAATGAATTTAAACAGATTAAATAGATTAAGCAGATTGGGTATACAGGTCAGAAACAAGTTAAACATATTTCAACAAATTAAACAAATTTTATGAAGTTAATGGATTAGATAATAATTCAGCCCAATTATTAAATGGGTCAAAAGTCTAAACCTGAATCTAACCCATTTGATAAACACTTCTAAATGGGTTGATTTGTTTATGACCGAAGTTCATTTATATCAAATCTAAATCTGCTTAAAATGAGTTGTTCATAAATCAAATTGATGGATTGAATTATAAATTGGCCGGCTTGCAAGGCCAGTACTGTGGAAAAATTTGAATGGCGAGGTCCTACTGGTGGTGCACTTTTACATACTAATTGGGGTTCAAAAACCACACACACAAAAAAAAAAAAAATATCGCAAGTGACGAGTAAAACTTGGGCATTAGAACAACTAAAAACAAACCTAACTCAATAATAAAAAACTAGAGTTGGTGCACGCATGCCCAAGGATTAGAATTTGCACATAAAAAATATTTTTATTCTGAAAATAATATATTATATTTTAATCCATAAATATTTTTGATTATAGAAGTTTATTTCTATTCAAAAAGAATTTTAGATACATAGAACCTCTTGCTAAAGAAAGTAAATTTGAAAATCTTTGGTACATAACAGTGCAGATTTATTTCCTAATTTTGACAAATTAAGATCATGTCTAGATCTATCAAGATTCCCATGTGCTATTATTCCATGTAGGCTGACCTGAATGGCCAAAACTATCCCAATGTCCCCTAAACTCAACCAACCTGATTTTGATATTTAATTTATGGAAGCAAAACCCTGAAAGGGGGTAGGTAGTGTCAACCTACAACCCAACTAACTGGATTTCTGCAGGGTATTCAAATAGACCCTAAATGTGTCAACTAAAAATCTAGCTAATAATTAAAGCAGAAAGAGCATATTCCTATCATGAAATAAATGTATCAACTAAAAATCTAGCAAATAATTAAAGCAAAAAGAGCATATTCCTATCATGAAAGCATATTTTCTGCATGAATATTCGGATAGACCCTAAATGTATCGGCTAAGAATCAAGCTAATAATTAAATAAAAAAAAACATATTTCCTATCACAAAAATCCAACAAAAACATCTTTAGTATTTGGAAGACCAACTGGATTGGATCCTGCAAGGTATTCAAATAGACCCTAAATGTATCAACTAAAAATCTAGCTAATAATTAAAGCCAAAAAAAAAAGCATATTTCTATCATGAAAGCATATTTTCTGTGCGAATATTTGGATAAATCCTAAATGTATCAACTAAGAATCGAGCTAATAATTAAATAAAAAAAACATTTTTCTTATCATAAAAATCCACCAAATAAGGGTGCAAATGGGTTGGGTCGGATCAGGTTGTGAGTGACCCCAACCTAATCCGGTTTCTTTTTCGGATTCTAATTTTGGACCCAGACTCAACTCAACAGAAGATCGGATCGGATTCACCGTTATAATTTTTGACCCAACAGTCATTCAGGTCGGGTTGGGACCATGTATAACTTGGACCCAATCCAAAAAAAATCGAGTCCGGCTCGGATTCGGAGAACCCATCCATGGCTTTAGAATTTGTTTGCACTCTTGCGGGCTCAAATAATTTTACATATTCGGATTAGGTCGGATTGGGTCGTAAGATTGAAAAATCCAAAATTATCTGAATTTTAAATGGGTTGGGTCGAATTGGATCGGGTCTGAATTCAGTAAATTTATAACCAATCCAAAAAAATGAAATGGTTTAAATTTTAGAACCCGACTCGACTCTACATGTCCTCCAAAATGGGTCGGATCTAAGAAGGTCAGATCGGATCAGGGCCAACCCGACCCATTTACAGTCGTACCAACAAAACAACTTTATTACTTGAAAGACCACCACATAATCAAGAAATTATACTTCATGCAGCCAATCACAACCGTTAATTTGGGAAGGGATGCACTATTGGGATCTATAGAAATGGGCGGTTGTGATTGGCATGGTGCTTGCCAACGTGCACGCAGACAGGGCATAGCATCATAACCTACCATGCCTGGTGGTTGGTGGATACGCCCGGATGACGGAAAAAGAAAAAACGAAACAATATACGAGCGTATCCAGTCAAACTGACACGAGGCAGTCATACCGACCCCCTTCCAACGGCCGGGATCTAATCATCTCCAAATCCAACGGCCTAGACTTCATTTCTCGTGATCCTCGCACGAATCGTCCAAGAGGCTCCATCCAATTGTCTCTCTATTTAATAGCCCAAAGGCCAAACTCAAACTCTCGCGACCCCCATCTCACCAACCCAAGAGCGACCGAGGAGGCGGAGAAAACTAGAGAGCCATGGCCGCTTCCTCCTCCGTCACCGCCGCCCAGGCACTCGTTGGCCGCGCCATCTCCGGCCACCCCTCCCCCTCCCCTTCTCAGCCGGACCGCCTCGCCTTCGGACTCAGCTCCCTTGCCGACCGCGCCCTCAAGTCCTTCCGCCTCCAGAACCGCCGGCTGCAGGCCGCCCCCCGGCCCCGCCGCGCCACCGTCACCAGGGCGGCGGCGGTGGAGACGCTGGAGGGGAAGGCCGCCACGGAGGCCCTGGTGGACAAGTCCGTCAACACGATCCGGTTGCTGGCCATCGACGGCGTTGAGAAGGCCAACTCCGGCCACCCTGGCCTTCCCATGGGGTGCGCCCCCTTGGGACACATCCTCTACGACGAGATCATGCGCTACAACCCCAAGAATCCCTACTGGTTCAACCGCGACCGCTTCGTTCTCTCCGCCGGCCACGGGTGTATGCTTCAGTACGCCCTGCTCCACCTCGCCGGATACGATAGCGTCAAGGTGAGCCGCCTGATCTCTTATTCTCCGAGGCTTTATTTCTAGATTAGATGAATAGATGGGCAAAAAAGACGGCAGCCTGATGCTAATCTGAGACTTGTCTAGATTTGATGAATATAATAGCAGGAAAAATGGCAACTTGGTGTAAGCCTGAGGCTTATCTTCAGATTTGATGATTAGAAGGACCAAAAAGACGGCAACTTGATGATAGTCTGAGCTGTATCTCTAGACTTAATGAGCAGAATAGCAGGAAAGATGGAAACTTGATGTTGATTTGTTCTTGTTCTCTTGTTTCTAAGGGTTCGGATCTGTTCTTGTATCGAAGAATTAGGATCGATATTGAATTTTCGCTTATGTTTTTTTATGCTTGATTTGATTTTGGTTATCTAATTCGCAGCTTTTGCTTTTACTGTATTGAAAAGTCTCTCTCTCTCTCTCTCTCTCTCTTCTTTGGGACAAAAAAGTTTATGGGGAGTTTGTTTTTGTTCCGACAGAAGAAGGAACAGAACTAAGAGAGAAGCCGAAGCAATATGCTTTTGGTGACACCTTTATGTTTGTTTGTAATCTTGCCATGTGATATTTAATTGTTGAACTTCAGATCTGTTGAACACGGAGTGAATGTATTCATTATTTCATTAAGTATAAATACCTTCATGTTGATTTAAGATTTTGTTCTATGACTTGGTTTCAGCAGCTCAACATGTTGATCTGAATTCATTGATATAGTGCTAGTTGCACTCTAATCTTTTACGATGTTTTTGATGCTCCAATTTGATATCCTAGGAGAAGTAATTGGAACATATGATTTGAACTCAGTGATCTGGTGTTTGCTTTAGCTGTAATCTTATACTGAGGCTTTTGATGGTTCCAATCTGATCTTTCAGGAGGATGATTTGAAGGCTTTCCGGCAGTGGGGAAGCAAAACTCCTGGTCACCCAGAGAATTTTGAAACTCCTGGAATTGAAGTCACTACTGGTTTGCTTCCTGAACTGATCCTGAATTAAGAAGTTTTGTGCTGCAGATAAATATAATTGTGCCATGCCTCTTCTTCTTTCCATTTTATGTTAGTATAGCATGCTCATTTCCTTTCATGGTTGGTGGAATGGTGTAGGTCCTCTTGGTCAGGGTGTCGCAAATGCTGTTGGATTGGCACTTGCTGAGAGGCACCTAGCTGCCCGTTTCAATAAGCCTGACTTGGAGATCGTTGATCATTACACGTAACTCCCCATATTCATTTTTCTGTTGAATTCCATATTGCTTATCTATGTATGCAGACTTTATGCATATTGACTATTTGATTTCCTGACGGCCTTAGGTATGTTATAGCTGGTGATGGTTGCCAAATGGAGGGCATTTCTAATGAAGCTTGTTCTCTTGCTGGGCACTGGGGCTTAGGGAAGCTGATTGCCTTTTACGATGACAATCACATCTCCATTGATGGAGACACGAAGATTGCATTTTCAGAAGATGTAAATGCCCGTTTCGAGGCTCTTGGCTGGCACACGATCTGGGTGAAGAATGGTAATACAGGCTATGACGCAATCCGTGCTGCGATTAAGGAAGCAAAGGCTGTAAAAGACAAACCCACACTGATCAAGGTTTGTTAAATTTGCATAGTTATTCAAAAACAAAATATACGGCAATGGTTCACATTGAAGTTTTTTAAAGTAGTGTTTAATGATTTATTTTTTTCAGATAACAACTACCATTGGTTATGGGTCACCCAACAAGGCGAACTCACACAGCGTACATGGGAGTGCATTGGGTGCTAAGGAAGTTGAGGCAACCAGGAAGAACCTTGGATGGCCTTACGAGCCTTTTTTTGTGCCTGAAGATGTGAAGAGGTCTGCAAACTTTGTTAATATGTTTTTTATTTAGCAGATAAATCTGAATTATTGAGAGTAATGGTTGTTTTGGATTTGTCCATCTCAGTCATTGGAGCCACCATGTCCCAGAAGGTGCTGCTCTTGAAGCTGAATGGAATGCTAAGTTTGCAGAGTATGAGAAGAAATATGAAGAGGATGCTGCAGAGCTGAAGCGTATCATATCAGGAGAACTGCCTACTGGATGGGAGAAGGCTCTTCCGGTGAATGTTTCTTTTGCATTCACCATTCATTCTTCAGTTAATATTTAAAATGGAAGTAGCACTATATTGACATCTATCATTGGCAATTTTTACACTTCTTTTTGCAGACATACACAACTGAAAGTCCTGCAGATGCGACTAGAAATCTATCTCAGCAGTGCCTGAATGCTCTTGCTAAAGTACTTCCTGGATTTCTAGGAGGTAGTGCTGATCTTGCATCCTCCAACATGACATTGCTGAAGATGTTTGGTAACTTCCAAAAGGACACACCTGAGGAGCGGAATGTTCGTTTCGGTGTTAGGGAACATGGGATGGGTGCCATATGCAATGGCATTGCCCTCCACAGCCCGGGCCTAATCCCCTACTGCGCTACCTTCTTTGTCTTCACGGACTACATGAGAGCTGCCATAAGGATCTCAGCTTTGTGCGAAGCAGGAGTCATCTATGTGATGACACATGATTCGATTGGTCTTGGAGAAGATGGGCCCACCCATCAGCCTATCGAGCATCTGATTAGTTTCCGAGCCATGCCCAACATTTTGATGCTGCGTCCAGCTGATGGGAATGAGACTGCTGGGGCATACAAAGTCGCAGTTCTCAACAGGAAGAGGGCAGCAATTCTTGCTCTCTCCCGTCAGAAGCTTCCTCAACTTTCAGGAACATCGGTTGAAGGAGTTGAGAAGGGAGGATATATTATTTCAGACAACTCATCTGGTAACAAACCAGATCTCATTATTATGAGCTCTGGCTCCGAATTGGAGATTGCTGCCAAGGCTGCAGATGAATTGAGGAAGGAGGGGAAAACAGTCAGAGTTGTGTCACTTGTCAGCTGGGAGTTGTTTGATGAGCAAACTGATGAGTACAAGGAGAGTGTCCTCCCTGCTGCCGTCGCTGCTAGGATCAGTATCGAAGCAGGATCCACGCTGGGGTGGGAGAAGTTCGTCGGAACCAAGGGCAAGGCTATCGGGATTGACCGGTTTGGGGCAAGTGCTCCTGCTGGGCGGATATACAAGGAATTTGGTATAACAGCAGAGAATGTCATTGAAGTAGCCAGATCTCTATAAGATTATCTTGTCTGTGGTCCCTCCCCTCTCATGGTTACACAGAGAACCTAGATTCCGGAGCTTCCCTTCTGGGAGTTAGAGGACACTGGTGGGGAAGAAGCCAGCTTTGGCAGATTGAGTCTGGCCTTTGGCCTGCAATAAAGCCCCTCATATTTCCTCGAACTTTTTCTATTTTTTCATGAAGTTGAGTCTTCTTCGTGGTCTGTTTGAATGAAACAGTAGCATCTGATGGTTGCATCAGTCTGTATGTTGTTATTCTATTAAATTTTGAACTGCTTGTTAGAAAAATCTTCTAAGATTAATTCTGAATCTTCTACTTTTTAAACCTGCACTGTGATTATTTTGCGCAGAATGGACAGGTTAATTTTGGTGTTTGCATGTCAGTATCTTCCTTCCTTTGTGTTTGGTGTTTAACATGCGGCACCTGAGGTATCCTGGTTGAAAGAAAGCTGCTGTATTTGTCTTCAAAATCAAGCTGGCTTTTTTCTTTCTTTACTTCCATTGATCTGTTTGTCACTTTAAAGTTCTTGCCAAACGTGCTTAAATCTTGTTGCAACCTTTAATGGGAACCTCGAGTCATGGCTGTGGATGGATGAGATGGACGTGCTTAAATGTTGTTCCAATGGATAAAGTTGCAACGCAAGCAATGCAAAGAGGGTAGGGTGATCTGCATCCACAAATTAGCCTTCCATTGGGGCGCAGGCGTTCTAACGACATAATTTATGATAGGAGGCGACTGGAGTCGATCTTCTCTATCCATATTGTCATCTAGAGGAGTTCTCTGAGGAGTTGCTATCATCTTCTTTTCCTCTTTCTCATCCTTGTATTTTTCTATATGGTGACAATAAGTTTTTAGGTTTCAAATCATAGGAGCTGCTGCTGCTTGGCATGTCAAGGCCCTTGGAGATACTTATTCATGACTGTGAGTTGCAGGATTGAATTCTCTTTTCATTGCACTACGCTACTGAGATCTAGCTTGTTTGATAAAATTATTATTTTTTTGTCTTTGCTTCTGAGAGAGAACATTCTATTTAGTAAAACTTCAAATTTCCTTGGATTGGGATGGTGTGTTCTGTGATGTCAAAGGCATTACACCTTTTATTATTTCGGAAAAAAATAAAAGTGCAAAAAATCAGTTCTATTTTTTATAAAAAGTGGGTTTTCATCCTTCTCTTTCTGATTCTTCTTCTCCTGCTTGATCTTGCCCTCGGCCCCATCGCTCCTACCCAAACACGCCAACTCCTTAGACCTTATCGGCTATTTCTCTGCTAGGTGCCGGGCTATCCTTTATCTTCGACCGCATCACCGGCTCCATCCTACTCTCTTTTCCTCTGTAACTTTCCAAATTGTCTCTTCTTCGGACGTTAAGTTCTTTCTTATCTTCCACCATATCACCAACCTCGTCCCCCTCTATCTTCTCTATTGTCAGCCATATCATCAGCCCTGTTGTAAAAGAAAAAAAAAACTAAACATATTTTCTTTTATTAAAAATTTAAAATATATATTTTTTTTATTATAAGAAAAAGCTAACAATAGTTAATATTATTATTTATATTTTTAGTATGCATTGTTATAATGACATAATATATCAATGAGCTGCTTATTCGAAGCATCTCAATAAAAAAAGAAATGCCTATTGAAGTACTGAAATATTGAAACTGGAAGCCTACGAGATTAATTTGGAAGGCCAAACTTAGAAAACTTCCGGCGAGAACTAATAGGGTGGCAAGGAAAAAGCTCAACAAAAAAAAGGCCACCCATATGCTGATTTTTAAATGAATGTTCTTCCCATCGGATCACTCATACCTAAAGAGAAGTTAACCGTATGGCTGATTGGGTGGCATCTTTCGCAGTTCATCATTCCAGTTCATCACTTCAGAGATTTTATTTGGAACAACTTATTCTTAATTTCATCATCTATGTATTTTTTATCTTTTTGATTTTATGGGCTGTATCCATATTCGTTGTGTTGTGTGTAAGCTTTTATTGTACCGAACAAAAAAAATTCTGGTATTGTTTTCTAAAGTTCACCGAAATAATGCACAGAAGCCGAGAATGGTCGACCATGAAATGAAAACCACATGCCCACCAAACACCCAAGGTGTTAGTGTTAGGTGAGGGAGGCTGTGGATTTCCTAGCCCTGAGGTTGGGTTGGTGGGCTTCTTTGTTATTATTATTTGTTTTTGTTTGGTACAAAGGTTGGTAGGCTATTGGCCGTGGGACGAGGCGCTACCAACCCAAACCCACTCATGTGAACCCGTGTTCGTCACGCGGACGTTCCCTCGAACTACCGCCTTCTTGGACCCCACATATTTCAACTACCCCTAGGCGCCACGTAAGTGCGCTGACACGATCCAGTCAGCATTCCTTTTCCAATCACGCATACATATTGCAGTGAATACATTCTTAAAATTTATATTTATTTCTATATTTCTGCACAAATACTTCTAATATAAGAATTCTTCTAACATCATTAATAAAAATTATATTTATTTTAATTAAAAATAAAATAAAAATTTTAAATTATTTTTTTCTCATCGCAACCGTTTTATAAATATTTTTTTTTGCACATCTATTTATTAAGAATAATTTAGTTATTTTAATTTGAAACTATTAATTTTTTAACGGTATGGGTACATATGTAAAAATAAGAACAAAAAAGAATAGAATAGTAATATAAGTGTTTGGTGAGGTATACATGCAAATATTAATTTTAAAAATTTATTTATATAAAATTTGATATTTAGAAGGGAATTTGTGTAAAAAATCTTTTTTTAAAATTTTTGAGATTTTAACAAATACACACATGATATTGTTAGTATTTATATAAATATATCTTAATTTGCGCTATACATTCCTTCAACTAATCCATCCCCACAATTAGTAGAATTTGTTTAAAAGAGTATATGCAAGAGAAAAAAAATATCAAGAAAAATTCTGATAAAAGGAGGCGCTTATCACACTCTCACCCTAACTTTCACTTGGGTATAACTAACTAAGCAGTTATTTTTTATCCTCAATTTTTGGTTTAGTGTTAATGAGATTCATATAACTAATAAATATAAAGATGTTTTTATGTCGTATTATGCATCTTACTTGGCAAGAAGATAAATTAAAATATATTAAAAAAATAAAATCTCGACAAAGTAGAGAAAATCATTTTTAGCTTTTGTCTATATCTATCTCTATTAAACAAATAGGAGGGAGAAAGTTTTATCGCTTCAAATTTCTGAAAAAATTCTAAAACATTATAGAAAATTCTAACATGCTATGCCATGGATTTCAAATTAATTGGACTTTTTTCTTTAATCTCACCGCAGGAAAAATAACATATCTTTTTTAAAATTCCTCCAAAATATTTTTTCTACTTTATTTTTTAATTAAAATTTTATTTATCCAAAATTCATTTTGATTAGAACTAAATTTTTATAATTAGATTGGAAATATAAATTCTAAAACATTCTAACATGCTATCTCTATCTCTATTAAACAAATAGGAGGGAGGAAGTTTTTTCACTTCAAAATTCTAAAAAAATCTAAAATATTATAGAAAATTCTAACATGCTTTGCCATGGATTTTAAATTAACTGGAACTTTTTTTGTAATCCCATCGCAGGAAAAATAACATTTCTTTATAAAAATTCTGCCAAAATATTTTTATAATTTATTTTTTAATTAAAATTTTATTTATCCAAAATTCATTTTGATTAGAACTATTTTTTTATAATTAGATTGAAAATATAAATTAATATATTATTTTAAAATAAAATTATTTTTATATGATAGTCAAAAGTTTAGATGGGTTTCAGTATCATTCTACCAATTTACTTACTGATAAACTCTGATAACAGTACAGGTGATTTAACATTTTTTATAAAACTATGTTGTGGTTTATCAAGGTAGTTGATATTCTTTTTTTTTTGTGCATCGGTAGCTTATACTAATTTCGTGTGAGCATTACCATCTGAGTTAAGGAATAAAATATTCTACAGAGGTGGAGTATTTTTTTTCATAAAATTGTGTTGGAATTTGGATATTTCTAATAAAATTATGTTGGGTTTTGTCCTGCCCTAGATCTAGGGGTTTAAATGTAAATGCAAAAGAAGCTCTTAAAAAAGAAACGCGGGTTGGTGGCGAGGGGGATTTGAAGCGGAGCGGGTCGGGGGTCGGTGAGAGAACGAAGACCATTTCGCTCGCCCCCAGTTCTCCTCTGTAGAAGTCGGCGACCACCAAGCGCAGGGAGCGATGGCGCAAACGACCATGGCAAAGATCTTAGAGATGAATCCTGGCTTCTCTTCTTCCCACCTTGCCGGAGGTCGGCGGCCGACGCCCCTCACTCCTTCTCTCCACCTCCGATCGGCATCCAAGCTTGCAGGGTCCGGCTCTCTGAGAATCGGGAGCAACAGAAGGTCTGTCACGTTTAAGGCTTCTCCTCTTTGGGTTTCGGCCTCCGTCGCGACGGCTACCGAGAAGCCCTCGACGGCCCCGGAGATCGTGCTGCAGCCGATCAAGGAGATCTCCGGGACCGTCAGGCTCCCCGGCTCCAAGTCGCTCTCCAATCGGATCCTCCTTCTCGCCGCCCTCTCCGAGGTGAGATGGTCGAATTAACTCTATTTCTGGTCTTTATTTGGAAGCTTATTGTGGACAGGCGAAAACTTTTTCTGTGCCGGGAGAGATTGGTTCTAGTATTTGGGCGAATACTATGGCTACGTTGATGTTAGGGTTTTTGGTTTTCCCTTATTGTTTGGCTTTGTCATGGGGGTTGCCACGTGAAGCATCACTTTTTCAAAATCTCTTGAATGTGAAAAAAATGAACTTTTTAAGATAAAATGTGAATCTATTGAGTCTTTTCCTTTCTTTTTTCCCCCTATTATTATGTCATTTAAGCTCGTGGAATTTGTGTTAGTTTTCTATTATGGAGATGAATTCAGGCATACATATCATTAAATTTAGGAGGGAGAGAGAGAGAGAGGAAATAAGGACATAATACGTGCTCCGAGACATGCTTTGGTCTGCATATGACTTACATTATTTATAATTGCTCCTCCAGTGATCTTAAACTGATTGTTCACAGAAATTACAATCGTCTGATTGTTTGGTGAATAGATAAGTAGATATAGTCCATGTTTGCTTATACTACTTCTGTCTTTGTAGTTACGTCATACTTCTGTCTTTTGAATCTGTGATCAGGGAACTACTGTTGTAGACAATTTGTTGAATAGTGATGATGTTCGTTATATGCTTGCTGCTTTGAGAACCCTTGGCCTAACTGTGGAAGATGACAGTGCAACAAAAAGAGCAATAGTTGTAGGTTGTGGCGGCCAGTTTCCAGTCAGTAAAGATTCCAAAGAGGAAGTTCGACTCTTTTTAGGAAATGCAGGAACTGCAATGCGCCCATTGACTGCTGCTGTTACTGCTGCTGGTGGAAATGCAAGGTACCATGCTCACTTTTGGGATTAAATTCGGTTGATTTATGTCACATGCTGGTACACTGTGGCTCAAAATATATATAATTTGCATTCCAGTTACATACTTGATGGGATTAATCGGATGAGGGAAAGGCCTATAGGAGACTTGGTTACTGCTTTAAAGCAGCTAGGTGCAGATGTTGATTGTTTCTTGGGCACTAACTGCCCCCCTGTCCGTGTTAATGCAATGGGAGGTCTTCCAGGGGGAAAGGTCCGTGCACATTAAACTTGTATTTACTTTTGTCTTGCTGTGCAGTCAGAGCTTTCACAATTATTAGTATCCTCTATTTGTTAATTGCACTCTAAAAGGTAATTGTTGTTTGTTAATAATGATGTGATGTGTATATCTGAAACAAAGTGCACGTCTTGGGTAGAAGGAAAAAGCAAAACAGAGGAACATTGCTTCTTGTTTTCTTTAGATAGTATAATTGACATTCTCGTTTTTGTTGGGCAGATATGATAATAATGCTCTCTCTATAGCATCATAACAGTAGTTGGAGAACTCCCTGATTTAAATTCTTCATATTGATCTGAGTTAACTTGAGATATTTGTTGGCCTCCATAGAGCTCATGGTTCCACTAGAATACTCTGGGCATGTTTGTTGCCATGAGTTTCCTATGTAGATATGATAAATATACTACTGCAAGCTGGGAATGTGATTCTATTTCTCTTCATCTACATCTTGAGAACCTTATTTTAGTATAATGTTACTTCGCTCTTGTATAGGCATGATTTAACCTTTGCCAAGCATGTATGGTTTGACCCTTTTATTATCTGCATGCTGTTTTCTAAATATTGCTACATTTTTCTTATGATATCTGGTTTATAATTTATGATGAAAGTGCTTCTAACAATGCCTCGTATCATATACTACTAGCAAGATTTAAATTCCTAGCAAATATCCTAGTTGCTATGTAACCTATGAAGCGACACTTGAGTTTTAAATGTCAATGAACAGTATGAATGGTCAGTTAGATCAAAAAATGGTGCTCTACAATAGTGTTGAACTCTCATGTGCAACTCAAAAAATTCATGTCAAACACGAATTGACGTGTCAACTACATGTTAGACACTATAGATAGTTATTTTATCTTTGACTGTAGATTTTAAATATATTGGGTGTTAAGGCAGCCTTATGGAGGGGCCCACCCATCCATTGATTGAGCCCCACAATCCCTCTTTTTTCTAAGACTGAATGTGTGTGTGTGTGTGAGCGAGAGAGAGAAGAAAGGCAGTGGTAGGGTGCCTCTCTAAAAGAAGCCCTAAGGGGCTCTGATGGTTTGCAGCCAAAACACACAAACATATGGAGAGAGGGAAAAAGAGAGGGAAGAGGAGATAGAGGAACGAAAAGAGAGAAGAGGAGAGAGAAAAATACTCTTTTCAGATGTCTTTGTCTAGGCTCTAGATTTCATCCTCAATGCTTGACTTGTTTTGGATTTAGTACGTGATCTTGTATCCTGTTACACCATATCAAATTTTCTCTCTCTATATCTTTTCTTAGCATCTTCCCTAGTGATTATAGGTGGGTGTTTTTGTGAATGATCTGAGAGGTGTTCCTCAGGCTAGGGTTTGATCAGCCTGAGAGGTGAAGTAATCCGTTAATTCTCTTGCTTAGTGGATTGATTCTGACTACTTTATGGTTTTTTTTTGGTTAGAAGGTTTTCCACATTAATCTTTTGTGCCTGGTTTTATTAGTATTTTATTCTCTCTTGTGGTTTCGCGATCCCATTCATTGGCAAAACAAAAAGGAAGGCTTTGCCTTCAATCCTGATTACAAATTGACTAACCATGGTAAGACTGCCTAGGCACCTGGGCAACCACAGCGCCTAGGTGCCTGGCGCTTTCCTAACTGCTAGGCAGGGTGCTATAGAGGCACCTAAGTTGGTGCCTAGCCATTGTTTGACCTCTTTTTGGCCACCATTTTATGAGAGGGATGCCTATTTATGACACTATTTATCACTTTAATTCTACCCATCTTTCTTCATATGTTAACATTTATTTATTAACCGGTAATTTGGGGTATATTTGATGAGCCTTGGAGTGTATTTATACTTTAAGGACTAGTTCGTTTTCATCTAGATGATCTTTGCGAAGTGTGAACATGTTTTTTTAATCTATTGACCATGTTATCTTCTTTAATACTATTTTCGATGTTTATAAAGTGTTCCCAAAGATATTTTTATGTTGGATTTTTTTTTGAATAGCATAAGTGGTTAACCATCCATATTCCATCATTTATGAATATGATTTTTTTTTTCCATTTATATGAACCAAAACACCATATATCTTGGATTCTTAAGCTTATTTGGAGTTTGGATGTTAAACAATTTTTTCTCTGATTTTTGTAATGACAGAGACTTTTGGTATGACATAACCCTAGTCCTTATTCTTTTAAAACATATGGAATATGACAAACTAGGTACCTTGCTAGTCCTTTTTCATAATATTATTGATTCTCAATACCCTTTATTTCAAGTTAAATATAGCAAATGAACAATCTTATATATTATGCTTCATACTTATTATCACTTTTTAATATCTAAGGTAACATCTCTGAATTACCAGTGTTACACTATTCAGCATGAACATCAAATAATCGCTATCATGGAAATGTTTGAAATAAAAAATGACAGCATCAACTGATTAGTCATATGTTAAAACTTGAAAATAAAGAAAAAAATAGTCATTTTTATATAAAAGGTGAAATTCCTTTACATATATATATGTTATCTTTCTAGAAGTTCTGTTACTATAATGTTGAAAATATTAATACATACCTACATACACACATATAAATATGATTCCTAAGGGTCCTCTAATTCAGTATTTTGCCCTGAGAAAATTGGAGACTTTGATACCCATTGAATGCAACACACTTGTCTATGACTATGCAAGAGTTCCATAGGATATTTTTTTTTTGTTGAATAAATTGATGAAAAGATTAAAAATGTTCCAATGAACAATCAGTTTCATAACGATAAAAGAATTTTAGATGCCCTTGCTACAGCTAAGGAGTCTTTGGCATCATTAGTGCTATATAATAGCATGTAAGAATTTACAGCTTTCAAACAATGTTTCTTCTCAATTTCTTGCAACAGCTGTGCTAAAATTTTCTCAAGATGTCTTCTTAGCTCTCACCAGTGTAGTTCCACTTCTAGCGCATATATAGTAGTATGCCCACTTCAACAACCAGCATACTATATCATCCCTTTCAAGTCTCATGCCACATAAAGCACCAAGCAGTAACCATTCTTTCCAAAACCTTCTCTTTGTAATCAGACCTTCCATTATTAGATGGTGTGTTATTTCCGTTTTATTAATTTTAGCAATTGAATGGTTTATAAATAGTTACATTATGAAAATTTAAGGTTTTGAACAAAAATTTTAGAGTTCTAGAACATGGTGTTGGTAGCCTATCATCTTTTTTCTCTAGAAATTTTAATTTCTGTTTTGTGCTGAAACATTTGAGATTAGAGCTGAAGGTCGGCTGGGTCAATGCAAAGTTTTTGTTTCTTAAGTTTGAGTTTGATTTCTTGAAAAGTGTAATTATCGTTTTTGGTGTTACAATCTATGGTTTGAAATGCTGAATTTTTTTTTTCACTTTGTCAGTTCATGGAAGTTTGTTTTGCATCTTACGTTTCAGCATTCTTGGCACTGATGAAGGAATTTTCCAACTTCAATTTTACACTAAACTTAGCTTTCCGAAATGTTGTTGTTTTAGATTTTTTGAATGGGAATGTTTCTCTTCTACAATTATATTTTAAGAATATTTCTTGTGGAAGAACACAATATGAACTTTTCCACTGCCCTTGTTTCTCTGAACTGAAAAAGAAAAGAGTTTCCTGTTACATAATGAACTTGAATCGTTATTTTTTCTTTTGTCGGATCTCAACTTTCTTTAATAGCTTGATATTTTCTTTCCTTTCTGGATAGTAAACCCATTTTCCCACATTTTACAAGATTGTACCTGATTTTGTTGAGTAGTTATTGTGAAGGCTCCCATACTATCATTGTCATACTTTCTTTTGAAACTTACATACACTGCAGAAATCAGGTGGAAATTTGAAATTCCACATCAACTGATTATGATACCCTGCCACACCTTTAACCTACCTTTCTGAAACTTGAATTATGTAGTGGAGAATACTTCAAGCTGAATTACTTCCAAACACACGAAGGAAACATGTCATGTTACATATGGACTTTGTTTAATCAATTGCTTGGAGAGTAGAACATTAATATTTATGAATTGGAGATGTGAGATATAAATAATATCAGCTTATGTCTGTCTATCCTTTCAAACCTTTACTGTCAACCATATCCCTGATTACAAGAACAATGAGCTAGGTTTCCTTGTGGTTTTCTTGGTCCTCTGATTTTCTAATTTTTCCCTGAATTTTTTTAAGTTTCAAAAATGGTAATCCTATGCAGTCTCGACCCAGCCCGCTAGAAGTTGAAAACTAGGGTTGAACATCACCATTTTGTTCTCATTGGTTCATGGATGGACCCTGATCTTAGCTATTTAGGAAACTTTTAGGGCTGCATATCGTTTTTAATGCAAAAAATAATGGTCTTGTTTATTATGATTTCTAACTTTCAAGTTTTCTCCTCTATTTAATTATGTTTTGGAATTTTTCATCATGTAAGATAAACTCTTGCCATCCCAGATTACGAATTTCATTGTTTGACTGCAAATAATACACTTGATTTGGTGCTTCATGAAATAAGGCATAATATTTTTTGGATATTTGCAATTATTTTTTTTAATTTAAGGAGACAAGCAAGCATATCAGAAAGAGATTTACAGCCTTGAACAGCAGTCCTTAGTAATCTGTTGGTCCTTGTTTTTCCTTTCTATTTTTCTTCCTTTTCTATTATGTAAAGCAGTATACATCACTAGGATCTTTGAAATCTCTTCTCAACATCCATCTACTCATCTTCGTCTCCATGGGTCTTTCCCTCTTGTGTGGCCCTTGACTCTGCTTCAAGAGGCTGCCTTAGCCTTTTGGAGAATGACCAAACATCTAAATTGAATTAGTTTCACTTCTCTTTCAGGGGGTGTGGCTAGTCATTCACAATGTTCTGAACTCAATGAACCGGGCCAACAGACCTGGTGCTCTGGTCATGGGTTCTCGGTCCAAGTGCAGGTTAACCATGGTTCAACTATCTCAAAAAAATAATTTATATATTTTTCCCACCTCCAAAATAGGACAAGTATCTTTTCCCAATCACCTGACTTTGTCATCCCTCCTCCCAACCACCTACTCTATTCCCGATCAGGCGGTAGAGGTTCAATCTGGCCCAGACAGGGAAGGAGGAGAAGAAACAAAGGAGAAAAAAGATCATGCTGTGCCATCTCAACCATGGCACCTATGATTCCACGAGATTTGGCCATGGTGCATCCACTCTTGCTAGATCTGGCTTGAACACAACCACTCCTGTCGGATCTAGCTCCAATGCCATCCCTCCTGCCAGATTTGGTTCCAATGCCATCCCTCCTGCCAGATCTGGCTCCAACACCACCTCCTATTGGATTGGGCTAGGTTTCGGTAGTTGTGTCACTATGATGCTTAAAAAGAGATCGATACCATATGATTCTTTGCCAGGGAGATGATCTAATTGAGTTTCCTTCTCTCAACCTTTTTCCACATTCCCATTTTCAACTTGACTATTTGATCTGGTCTGGCTCGGACTGTTCAAGTGGTTGAACCGTCGAAGTCACCAGGTCAAGCAGTTTTTTAAAAAATTTGGGTTTTTGTAATCGATGTCGGGTGATGGGTCGACCCGATTGACCCATTCCAGTTTCAAAACATTGGTCATGGACTTATCATGATCTTGCTTAAAGTAACAAACTTTCTAAGCCCAAATGGTCTACACTTGCTCCATTGGTAATAATTAATGCAATCAAGGTGTTTTTCTCCAAGCACTTGTATCTTCCATGCCTAATAATGGCTGCTATCAGCTGTAACATATTGTGCAAGCTCTTGCTCATTGAATTGTTAATTTTAGCTAATTGGTTCAAGCCATCTTTCATGTTCATAATGGTTTCCAACATCTAACTGAATCAATAACTAGTTGTGAAATATTCCAACAATGACTGCTTCTTTCTTGGGTTGCCCCAGCAATATATTTTTGTACTTTGTTTCAAATACCAGAAACTAGTATAATCCATACAGTTCTTTCCACGAATGTTCAGAACTGACCATTATTTTCGTTATCATTATTGTTGTTATTGTTAGCATTACTGTTACTGTTATCTTCAAAAAAATACTGTTACCTTTACTGTTATATCATTAGCATTATTGTTACTGTTACTGTTACTATTACTGTTAACGTTAGTGCTTATTCTTATTAATGTTTCATAGAAGCGTGCCATTAACCTCACTGTTTGAAAGATAAATTCTGTTGTACAAGTTTTATACTCAAGAACACATTCAACTGCCCTAGTTTAATTTTTGTTGAGTTCACTTTTATATTTCTGTGTGTGAAAAAGATAGCAGTATCCCTTTTAGACACGCTATCTCTCCTTCGTTCATTGTTAGAAGTAGAGATTAATTAGTCTGCTGTAAATAACTTTTCAACCTTTTTCAAACTGGCAATAACAGTTGATGTGAATTCCTTGATCACTGCAGGTGAAACTCTCTGGATCCATCAGCAGTCAGTACTTGACTGCTTTGCTCATGGCAGCTCCCTTAGCTCATGGAGATGTGGAGATTGAAATCATTGACAAATTAATTTCTATTCCATATGTTGAAATGACTTTGAAATTGATGGAATGTTTTGGTGTCACTGTGGAGCATTCTGATAGTTGGGACAGATTCTTGATCAAGGGCGGTCAAAAGTACAAGTACGAGTTTAGAAATCAGAAGATTAACAATGTTGATGGCACTTGATAAATTATTTACATCTTAACTCACTTTGGTGTATTGCGACCTGTGACAGATCTCCTGGCAGTGCTTATGTAGAAGGTGATGCATCAAGTGCTAGTTATTTCTTAGCAGGTGCTGCAGTTACTGGGGGCACTGTCACTGTGGAAGGTTGTGGTACAGCCAGTTTACAGGTATTAATAGTTAACCTCTGTTGATACTGAAACATTTAGCCAATTAGTTTCATTCTTTTGACGAGGGTGCTCCTGCTGTGTCTCTGCTTTACCCATGTGTAGGGTGATGTGAAATTTGCGGAAGTTCTTGAGAAAATGGGAGCCAAGGTTACATGGACTGAGAACAGTGTCACCGTTACTGGTCCACCACGAGATCCTTCCAACAGAAAAAACTTGCATGCCATTGATGTAAACATGAATAAAATGCCTGATGTTGCCATGACCCTCGCTGTTGTGGCGCTATTTGCCGATGGTCCAACAGCCATTAGAGATGGTAGGTTTAGCTTGTACTCATATTTATTCCTTGTTTATATAAATTGTTATCTGGATTCAGTTGGACTCGTTCTGGAAAGTAACGCATTTTTACGTGCTCGAAAGAAAGCCTTATCTTCTATTTTCTTTTTTATTTAGTGGCCTCTTGGAGAGTCAAGGAGACCGAAAGGATGATTGCCATTTGTACAGAGCTTAGAAAGGTCTGTACATTCTTTTTCCCCCACAATCTCTCTCTCTCTCTCTCTCTCTCTCTCTCTCTCTCTTTTTCTCACACACATTTCTTTTGCTTCTATTTGCTAATGTAGTTGGGAGCAACAGTGGAAGAAGGGCCTGATTATTGTGTGATCACCCCACCGGGGAAGTTGAGTGTGACATCAATTGACACATACGATGATCACAGGATGGCAATGGCATTCTCTGTCGCTGCCTGTGCTGATGTCCCTGTCACTATTAAAGACCCTGGCTGCACACGCAAGACTTTCCCCGACTATTTTGATGTCCTGCAAAGGTTTACAAGGCACTGACCAACTGGATCTGCAAAGAAGATTTAGTGTGGTCAGTAACCATGGGCTGCAGCCATGTAAACTTCATGGATGGTATGTGAGTGAGCATTATTGTTTTCTTGTACAATAACGTCGCCAATGTTGCCAGGAAGGCTGTTATTTTAAACATTTTTAGAGATACAATGCATGCTTAAAAGGAAAGATGCAGGGTAATTAATTGTTAAATTTGGTTCCTTCCGCTCTGGTCATTCTCTGAGTTCCTGCTGTACTTAAGTCCACAGCTATTGATACGCCTCCAAACTGGCTACGCTTCATAAAAAGGTCTAATCAATTGAAACACACCATGGCGCCCATATATGGTGAATCAGGAGTGGCCATTAGGCGGGTCCAGCGGCATACTGTGGAGTTTGCATATTAGGAGCTTCTCACAGTTAGTCGTATCTTAACTGGATCATCGAGATCCTATGAATGTGACAGGTAGAACATTATCCATGTGCGAAGCATTTACGCTCAATGTTCAAGGCGTACTCAAGCCAGTCACTTTTGGTTGACCCACATATCCTAATTTTTTGGTGGTAGGTAAGTTCCTCCACGAGATATACATAAAAAGAGGAGCAGAGAAGGTAAGAAAGAAGAACGCCCTCATAGATTGAAAGACAATTTCCTTCTATTTTCTAATTACCACACCGACTTAGGCAACAAAAGGTCTTCCCCTAGATAAGTTTCGGCTAGAAGATTAATTTGCTCTGTACTATTTTAGGTCGGAGCGCTGCCATCTAACGATGATATCGGCTATAGCGATCGAGCGCCGCTCGCTTCTCCAATTCCAATCATAGCAGCCGACCACTGAGCTCTCTAGCATCATCGCGCTTCTCGCCGCGGTGCCCTACCATCCCAAGTGATTCACGTTGTTAAGATAGACTAGTAGCATCCATAATTGTTTCCAACAGCTCCATATTGCTTGAAACCGTGCGATATTACATGATTCAACACACCAGCATCCATCTACGAGAGCCTGCAGTTCTCGTAGAAGAATTATGCTCGGGTGGTTACATTTCTAATAGAGATTTCAAGTTTCGGGTCCTATCTAATATACTGGTTCTACCAAGGTCAGGCTCCACAGTGTCAAAGGGAAGAATATAGTCGGTTGTTTAAGAAAATTTTAGTTTCCAATGTCAGTGTCGCATTCTAAGAACCTATAATGTAAATTATATACCTACAAAACTCCATCCAGGCATCTAAAGATTAATGGACAATCCTGCAAAACATGTAATCAAAATGACTGGTATTTCAAGATGATTCCCGTCATTTATGACTAATAGCATTTTTTATTAGTTAATCAATTATCATCAAATTTAAGTTCTTTATTGGCACTTTTAGTCCAGAATGTCCATGACCAAGACTGAGATGAACTGAGACCTTGGTGCCTCAATGATTAGCCCATAAGCTGATTGGCATGATGCACAGCTACATTAGCACATAGTGTATGATATAATTTGCCTGAGAATCATAATATCTCCTCATGATATCCATTTTCATTCATAGTTACAAGTTACCATGACATAATAGGTCGGTGATCCAGCATTTTGAGATGAGAGGAGATTATCAATCATAGAAAAATCGATAGAGGAAAAAAAAAGCCGACCATCGGAATCGAACTTGTTGGGGGAAAAATGGATTGTCCAAAACACGTGGATATATCACCAGCATGTGATGACGAGCGCAACGACAGCAACCCTCAAGGCGCTCGACCTCAAGGAGCCTGACCTCAGGGCACCCGACCTCAAGATGCCCGACCTCGAGACGCCCGACCTCGGAGCTCGCAGCCTTGCAACCGTAGTCTTAAATTAAGCTGAGCTTGATCGACCTCAAGCTCCAAAAGAGACCCAGTCAAAGGACGAAGCAGACCCCTCCACTCCGCCGGAAATCAAGTCCTTCTCCTCCTCATCCGGAATCCAATCTTGCGATCTCCGCCCCAGCGATTGTCAACGATTAAATGCGCACGATCTCAACGGACCTCCAGCCAGTCCAAATTCTTGGGCCATTCACGGCAACTCATTAATTCACATGATTACGTCCAATCAAGACGGTAACTCATTAATTCGCACAGTCACGTCCAGTCACAGGTAACACTTGCACCCCTCTTATAAAAGGGGACTCTTCCTTCTGAGAGAGGAGGATTTTTCTTTCACGCATTGTTTCTTTTCTCCACAAAAAAATCCTCCGACTTAAGCATCGGAGGGCCAGCACCGGAACCCCCGGCCACCAGCTTCTTGCAGGTCCCCTGGAGAGTGCAGCTCGCTGCCGCGTCCCCTGCCGGAGCTCCTCCTCCTTGGTTCGCGGTCACCCCCGGGTCCAGTTTCCAGCAACAGTTGGCGCTAGAGAAAGGGCCCGAGTCGTGACCATGAGGCTAAGGAGTAAAGGAGTCTCCAACGCCTCCCGGCATCGCACACCAAGTCCTGGATACTCAGTCCAGAACCCACCACCAAGGCCTCTGGCGGATCAAATCCCCGAGGTCCAGCCAGAACAATTAAACACACTGGTGCAACAAGTTCAAACCCTAGCAGAAGCAGTTTAAGGCCTGCAACATGTGGAAACCCCTCCTATGCCGCTTCCACAGGTTCAGGTCCAATCGGCGCTCCCTCCAGATGGACCGGTGCCCCAAGGCCGGGATCCCCATGACTCCTCGAGGGTCAACAATGGAGAACGGCGCTGTTACCAGGGTTCAACCCGAGCGTCTCCCCGGAGAGAGCCACTAGAAAAGAACCAGGACAAAAGGCCACAGCTTTCGGAGGCCGAATCGGCCCTGGGTCAATCAGTACCAGAACAGACCACTATGGCAATCCCCCAAGGATGGGAACTCGACAAGAAGGTCGAGAAACTCGAGCGGCAGATTGAGGCGCTCCACAACCAGAAGGCAAGGCATGAGGGTGACTTTGAATTCACCACCAAGTCGCCTTTCTTTCGCCAGATCGAGGATGAACCGGTCCTACCGAGGTTCAAAATGCTCCAAGTAGAGCCCTGCAACGGGACTACCGACCTTCTTGACCACTTGGAGAGCTACCGAGCCCTTATGGCACTGCAAGGATCCTCGGAGGTCGTGCTCTGCAAGGCTTTTCCTGCAACCCTCCGAGGAACGGCTCGGCTTTGGTTCTCCGGTCTGAAGCCGAGCACTGTGTCCTCCTTCGAGCAGCTCGGTAGGCAGTTCGTTGCCAGCCGACGCCAGTGGCGAACGTTAGATTCTCTCCTCGACATCAAGCAAAAGGAAGGAGAGTCACTTAAAGACTACTTCGACCGTTTCACCGCTGCAACTTGGGAGGTCCGCGAGCTCGATCAGTCGATCGCCATGTCCGCGCTGAAGACAGAAGCTCGGTCCTACAGGTTCTTCTCCATCGAGAAGAATTTCCCCGCCGACTTTACTGAGATGCTGGTCCGAGCTCGAAAATATGCAAAGGCCGAGGAGGCCATCGCCTCCAAGTGGGGCGCGACCAAGCAGGCCTTGAAAGGGCAAAAAAAGCGCCGTGAGGAGCGCGGTCGCCTGAGAAGTCGGTTTTCCCGTCGAGAGAAGAATCTACCCCGTTTGAGGAGTCCACCTCGACAATGGGCGCAGCCTCGACCGAGATTCCCGCCTCGGCCACATGCCCCCGAGAAGGTACGGGAACTACACTCTTCTTAATGCGCCCCGGGCAGAGATCTTTATGGAGATAGAAGGCTGAGACAATTTCTGACCTCTACCTCCGATGCGGGAGTCAGAAACCTGGCGGCACTCTAGGAAGTATTGCCGCTTCCACCAAGACCACGGCCATGATACAGAGGAGTGCTTTCGACTCCGAGACGAGATCGAGGCACTCATTCGCCGTGGGGTGTTCAACCGGTTCGTGCATAACTGGCATGATGAAAGGAGGCCGGTAGAGAATGCTGCGCCGCCCCAAGACCAAAATGATAACAGGCCCATCGCTGGTACCATCAACACCATAGGAAGAGGCCCGACTAAAAAGAGCTCAACTGAAGAACTGACCAAGAGAAGAGTCCCTCCGAAGCGTTAACGCACCTCTGAAGCCATCTCGTTCTCGGACGAGAACCTAAAAGGAGTTGAAACTCCTCATGATGACGCTGTAGTCATCTCCATGGTCATGAATAAATTTGATGTAAAGCGTATTTTGGTTGATAATGAAAGCTCGGCAAACATTTTGTATTATGATGCCTTCCAAAGAATGAGAATGACAGAAGGCCAGCTCCGGAGAATGAATGCTCCGCTAGTCGGGTTCACTGGGGATTCAGTCCCGGTTGAAGGTGTCATCAACCTACTTATCACGATCGGGCTCCTCCCTCGGGAGAGCACTGGGAGAACGGACTTTCTTGTGGTCCGCCTGCCCTCGGTCTACAACGCCATCCTTGGGCGACCAGAACTCAATGTTCTCCGAGCCATAGTCTCGACATGTCATCTGCTCGTGCGGTTCCCTACCAAACAAGGAGTGGGCGAGGTTTGTGGGAACCAGGCGACAACCAAACAATGCTACATGGCAACCCTCAAAGCAAAGCAACTGGCCAAAATACCGAGCCGAGCAGAACAATTAGTTGAGGCGTCAGCCCAAACTTCGGACCAGGCGCTGCCCATTGAAACCCCGAAAGTACGGGACGAGCCTCGGAGGGAACGGGCAAAACCTGGTGAGCTTCTCATTTAAATCCCTTTGAGAAGAGACTGCCTAGAGCTAACCGTGCAGATTGGCTCTGGCCTGAGCCATCATGAGCGGGATCGCCTGATTGAGTTCCTCCAGTCTAACATGGACATCTTCGTTTGGTCGCCTAGGGATATGCCGGGAATAGATCCCGAGGTCATGGTTCACCAACTCCATGTGAGACCAACCTACAAGCCCGTAAGGCAGAAGAAACGGAGTTCCGCACCGGAACGACAGCGAGCAACAGCCGAGGAGGTCGACAAGCTCCTCGAGGCCGGCTTCATCCAAGAAGTCTCCTACCCGGATTGGTTCGCCAACGTAGTCCTCGTGAAGAAAGCTAATGAAAAATAACGCATGTGTGTGGACTACACCGACCTGAACAAGGCCTATCCAAAGGACCATTTTTTTCTTTCCAGGATCGACCAGCTTGTCGACTCCACCTTGGGACACTAGTTGCTGACCTTCATGGACGCCTTCTCAGGGTACAATCAGATCCAAATGGCGCCCGAAAATGAGGAGAAGACAACCTTCATCATAGACAAGGGCCTCTACTGCTACAAGGTAATGTCATTCGGACTGAAGAATGCTGGAGCAACATAGCAAAGGCTGGTAAGCCAGGTCTTTAAAGACCAGATAGGCCGAAACATTGAGGTCTATGGAGACGACATGCTGGTGAAGAGCCAGACGGCGGAGCATCACATCGCCAATCTCGATAAAGCGTTCTTCACCCTCAAGAAGTATCAAATGAAGCTTAACCCCACCAAATGTGCTTTTGGGGTTACCTCAGGCAAGTTCCTCGGTTTCGTGGTAACTTAGCACAGGATCGAAGCGATCCCCGAGAGGATCCGAGCACTGCAAGAAATGGTGCCACCAAAAACGGTCAGAAAGGTACAACGGCTCATCGGACGAGTTGCGGCCCTGGAAAAGTTCGTTTCTAAGTCGGTCGAACGGTGTCTCCCGTTCTTCAAGATCCTCAAAAGGCCGAAGGACTTCCTATGGATAGAAGAGTGTCAGCAAGCCTTTGAAGAGCTAAGAAGCTACATTGCCTCCCCTCCACTGCTCACAAAGCCTCAGCAAGGCGAGCTCCTTTATCTATACCTGGCCATCTCTCCGATGGCGGTAAGCTCGGTCCTGGTCCGAGAAGAAGGCAGGTCTCAAAGATTGGTATACTACACCAGCCAAGTTCTGAGGGATGCCGAGATCCGATACTCCAAGCTGGAGAAGACAATCTATCCACTACTCACCTCAGCCTGAAGACTCCGACCTTACTTTCAGGCCTACACTATGGCCATACTGACCGACCAGCCTATAAAACAAATCCTGCAACAGTTGGATCGTGCGGGGAGGATCGTAAAGTGGACGGTCGAGCTCGAAGAATTCGACCTCGAGTACCGTTCGAAGCCGGCAGTCAAGGCCCAAGTGCTCGCTGACTTTGTAGTGGAGTACACCTTATCGGACGATCCTGAGCCCGAGCGCACACCAAGAGAGGAAACTCCAGGGGAACCATGGGTTCTACATGTGGACGGCTCCTCAACCTCGGGGGGTAGCGGCGCAAGCCTCATCCTCACTAGCCCGGATGGGGTGGTCGCAGAGCAAGCCCTACGCTTCGAGTTCCCTGCCTCGAACAATGAAGCGGAGTACGAGGCGCTCGTCGTCGGGCTAAGGTTGGCAAAGGAGCTCAAGGTCGAGACTCTAAAGGTCTTCAGTGATTTCCAACTGGTCGTGAGCCAGATTTTGGGAGACTTCGAAGCGAGGGAGCCGCCAATGCAAAAGTACCTCCAAAAGGTGCGAGACATCACCTCCATACTGAGCTCTTTCGACATCCAGCACATTCCTAGAGCGGAAAACGCAAGGGCGGACTAGCTATCAAAATTGGCAACTTTCCGCATGAGCGAGCTCCCAAAGACCACAACGCTCGAGTATCTCCAAGCACCCAGCACCATGGAGCCTGAACTAGTTCTCTGTGTCGAGTCTGAACCAAGCTGGATGGACGCGTTCGTCAACTACCTGCAGAGCGAAGCCCGCCGGATCAAGCGTCAGGCTTCCCGATACCTCTTGTATGAAAGCAAGCTCTACCGCAGGTCATTCACCTCTTCCTTGCTCAGATGCCTCCACCCTTTAGAGGCGGATTACGCCATGCGAGAGGTTCATGAAGAAATCTGCGGAAACCACCTAGGGGGCCGTGCCCTAACCCACAAGATTTTACGCCATGGATATTATTCGCCCACACTCCAAAAAGATGCTGTGAATTTCGTCCAAAAGTGCGATCGATGTCAGCAAAATGCCAACATTCAGCGCCGACCCTCAATCCCACTAACCTCGATCAGCGCCCCCCAGCCATTTGCTTAATGGGGGATCGACATCTTGGATCCATTTTCCCAGGCCACGGGACAAAGAAAGTTTCTTATTGTCTCCATCGACTACTTCACTAAATGGGTTGAGGCTGAACTGGTGGCCCAAATCTCCGAGCCAAAAATGCGAGATTTTGTCTGTAAATCAATAATCTATGGGTTCGAGCTCTCCCGTGTTCTCATATCTAACAACGGTCGCCAGTTCGACAACGCCCACTTCAGGGAGTTCTGCTCCGAGCTCGGCGTCGACCATCGTTTCACCTCCGTCGCTAATCCGCAGACGAACGGAGAAACCGAGGTGACAAATCACACCATCCTTCAGAAACTCAAAGCCAGACTCGACCGATCCAAAGGGTAATGGGTCGAAGATCTCTACAATGTCCTTTGGGCCTATAGAACTACATTCCGAGTCCCCACCAGCAAAATCCTCTTCAATCCGGCTTACAGAACAGAGGCGGTCATCCCCTTGGAAATCAGGCTCCCGTCACTAAGGGTGGAGAACTATGATGCAGCTTCCAACTCATCCCAGCTCAGAAATAACTTGGATCTCCTCGAGGAAACAAAGGAGACTGCTCGAGTCCGCATGGCAAGATATCAACAGAAAGCGACGCAGTACTACAACTCCAGGGTAAAGGTCAAGCTCTTCAAGGTGGGAGATCTCGTCCTAAGAAAAGCCGAAGCTTCTCAACCCACCGAGCAAGGAAAGTTCGCCCCAAACTGGGAAGAACCATATCGAGTCGCTCGAGTCCAGCAGCCCAAAGCCTACAAGTTGGAGTCTCTTGAAGGGACCCCCATTCCCCAAAGCTGGCACTTCAAAAACCTCTGAATGTATTATCAGTAGAGCACCCCCTAGGGGTCTCCAGTGTTTGAGAGCATGACCAATAGAGCGTTTCTCAGGTTTTTCTTTTAATTATTCAATGCTTCTTCTAATGATTAATCTACTTGTGAACTCCAGGGTGCCCCGACCAAGTTCGGGATGCTTCGCAATGCCAGCCTCGAGCTCGGTCTCCCTCAACAACAAGACCTCGACCAAGCTCGGGATGCCCCAACCAAGCTCGGCATGCCCCGCTAAGTCGACCGCAAGCTAAGTCTCCCTCGGCCTCGGGAAGCATCGCAGAGTCAACTGCAAGCTCAGGCTCTCTCGACCTCGTGCGTGCTCCCCTGACCAAGCTCAGGATGCCCCGCTGAGTCGACCGCGAGCCAAGTCTCCCTCGACCTCGGAAAGCATCGCAGAGCCGACCGCGAGCTCAGGCTCCCTCAACCTCGCGCATGATCCTCCGAACAAGCTCAGGATGCCCCGCTGAGTCGGCCGCGAGCCAAGTCTCCCTCAGCTTCGAAAAGCATCGCAGAGTCGACCGCGAGCTTAGGCTCCCTCGACCTCGCACATGATCCTCCGACTAAGCTCGAGATGCCCCGCTGAGTCGACCGCGAGCCAAGTCTCTCTCGGCCTCGAAAAGCATCGCAGAGCCGACCGCGAGCTCAGGCTCCCTCGACCTCGCGCATGATCCCCCGACCAAGCTCGGGATGCCCCGCTGAGTCGACCGCGAGCCAAGTCTCCCTCGACCTCGGAAAACATCGCAGAGTCGACTGCAAGCTCAGGCTCCCTCGACCTCACGTATAATCTCCCGACCAAGCTCGGGATGCCTCGTAGAGTCGACCGCGAGCCAAGTCTCCCTCGGCCTCGGGAAGCATCGCAGAGTTGACCACGAGCTCAGGCTTCCTCGATCTCGTGCGTGATGCCTGGACAAGTTCGGATGTCTCGACTAAGTTTGAGATGCCCCGACCAAGTTCAGGATGCTCTGCTACGCCAACTTCAAGCTCAGTCTTCCTCGACCTCAAGTCTCGCCAAATAGATGTCCGACCAAGTTCGGAAGCCGAGCCCAAAGACTTAGCGGAATTCTTCCAGGAGCCGAGCCCAAAGACTTGGCGGAATTTTTCCGGAAGCCGGGTCAAAAGACTTAGTGAAATTCACCAAAAAATACCAGAATAACCTGTGAAAGCAAATGATGCGTAGAGTTCGATTCAAGCAATCAACGATAAGAGTTCATTAAATACGCAAGTGAAAACAGACTTGAAGACATAAGGAGACTTGAAAAAGTATGCATTTCATTGATGGGGAGCCCCAAGGCTGAGTATAAAATTCGATCCCGAGGCCGACCAAGCTAGCCGTACAATGGCTACAATGGCTGACCTCGTTTACAAAAAGAAAGAGAAAAAAAAAAAAGCTAAGTCCTAAGGTATTTCTGAAACAGCGGCGGCCTCGGCGTAGACCTCGAGGTCATCCACATCAATCACACTAAGATTCTCAGCAGGAGCTCCTCCAAGGTCTTCTGCTGATCCGTCTCCGCGGGCATCTGTAGTGGCCTCGGGAGCTGCTTTAGAAGCCCCTTCAGGAGCACCTTCGACAGCTTCTCCGGGGGGAGCCTCCCGAGCAGTCTGCTTGGCCGCCTCGGTCTCGGCCTCGACGACCCCCCGTTCGGCCTCAGGACTCTCAGGCGCACCGTCGAGCGCGCCATCATCTTCAGGACTTTCGGGCTCGTTATCGTCTTCAATGACCGCCAAACGAGGCTGAAGTCTGTGGAGGTCGAACTTGGGACAAATCATCAGCATTTGCCTCCGAAAATCCTCGAAGCCGCGGATAAGCCCGTCAACCGCCTCTTCTTTAATCAGCTCGCGAAACTTGTCCGACTTGCGGAAGATCTGCATCGCGTTTTGGGCTTGCACCAACGCCCTTCTTTCTAAAGTTTCGAGCTGCTCGATTTTCAGCCGAAGGACCCCCGCCTCGTACTTGTGGCCGGCGATCTCGGAGCGGGTGTCAACCAAACGCGCCTCAGAGGCGCGGGGCTCCGACCTGGCCAGAGCATGCGAGGTTTTCTCTTCATCGAGGCGCTCGACCGCGGATCGTAGCTCGGCCTCGGCAACCTCCATCCTTGCGGTGGCCTCCCTCCACGCAGCCTCGGCTTCACCGAGTTTCCTCTCGGCCTCCTCCTGCCCCTTTTGGCTCCTTTGAGCCTTGTTTTGACATCCGGACGCCACGACAACCAGCATGTCGATTTCATTAAGGTGCTGTAAAGAAAGAAAATACTGGTGAGCAGAAGTCGAGAATTCAAAAGGATATGAAACTTAAAGCAAAAAGATGACTTACTCGGACGGCGGAGCAGTAGGTCGGATCGACAAGGCCGCCGATATCGGCAGCCTCGAACTCGGCTCGGTCGGTAGGGAGCAGCGCGCAGCGGACTACTTCGCGAGCGACGTTGGTATCGTGGAGGGCTGAATCGCCCTCACAGACCGACCATTTTAGGCAAAAGGGCCTTCTCTCAAAGCGGCCCTCGGCCCTCGACGAGCTCAGGACGTCAGCCCTTGAAGAGCTCGGGAGGTTGGACCCTGTTGAGCTCGACAGAGAAGAGTTCGGGACCCCGAGACCGCTGCCCGGCTCGGGACCCGAGCGCCGCAAGCGGACGATCTGGCGAGGTCACTGAGAAACGGGGGTCGGGCAAGCTGGGGCCGCAAGATCCCTCGCGCCCCTGGAAGAGCTTGCGCGCTCGGCGGGGGGAGCTTCCTTCCAGATGAACTTGGAAGTCCCGACCTCAGGGGGGCCCACCTCGGCGGGGGCAGGAGTCGAGGCCAGCCTAGCTTTCTTCCTGGGCACGGGTTGAGCCCTGCCGGCCTCGACTACTCTCTTCTTGTATCTAGCGAGGAGGGTCGCATTGCTGGTCACCATCTCTGCAACGTCTGAAGAGGAGAAAGAGCTCAAGTGTCAGATTAGTACCAAAAATGATAGTAAAAATGAAAACAAGCAAGACAAAGGACGGCGAAACAGGGGAGGAGCAATGCAGCTGCCCTTACCCTCGGGGCGCGCCGAGCTCAGGCCAACGTTCACCAGGGCCTCCTCGCTCCGGAGGTCGTTCAGAAGAATGTCTCCCCCGAGGCTGCGAAGAGCATCGAGAATCCTCTGCTCGCTCACGAAAGCTTGGGGGGTGTGTTGATGGTCCTGAGCCGGGGCTGCCCCCACGATGGGTTGAACTCCCACGTGCGCTCGGAGGAAAGGAAGAAAAACTTCTCCTTCCACCCACGAATGGAGGAAGGAGCACCTTGGAAAAACGGCCTACCGCCTCGAAGGGCAAGGTAAAGCCACTCTCCGTCCGCAGGGTTAGATTTCAGCATGAAACACCAACGGAAGACGTTTACTGAGGCCGGTATCCCGTGTGCGAGGCAAAGGAATAAGAAGCCGACGATGGTCCTCCACGAGTTCGTAGCGAGCTGCATTGGGACGAGCTGGTATGCCGCCAGGAGCTCATTCACGAACCCGTGCAGAGGTAACCACAAGCCGGCTCAGAGTGTCTCTATGTACACCCCGATCCGGCCTGGAGGATGTCTAGTCACCCGGTCTTCCGGCCTCGCAAGCTCCAGGCGGAACCTGCACTGGGGGAAGAACCGGTCCTGGATCAAGTCCAACTCCTCCTCGGCCAAATTTGATCTGACTCCGTCTGGGCCACGGCCCATCTCCGGTGCGACCTCCCTCCTACGAGAAAGATCCCCACCGGAAGATAAAGCACCGTCTGACATTGCCGCACTCACCAAATAGAAGAAAATAAAGAAAAAGGAAGAGGAAGAAAGAAAAGAAAAATGGCAGCCCTCCGAGCAAACGTGGGCAGGAGACCTACTGTGGATTTCACTGAGAACGCCGACGGCCGAAAGCAAGGGATTAAGGCGATCGCCAGAAAATGCCTCGGAGCGCTACCGGAGGGAGCTGAGCAACGGAAGAAAAGAAAGGAAGAAGAAGATAAAAGTTGCGGCGGCCAAATGGGAGCTTTTAGGGCCATGCCAAGGTATATATAGACCCTCCCAACGGTCTAGATCGGCATGGTCAAACCACGCTTCCCGTCTAGATGGCGTCAAGTGTCGGCCCTAGAAACTGAAACAGCATATCAATTCGGATCGATGCTTTAAAAGCAGAATCGAAACGGCGTCTCATTGGATACTGGAGCCCCATCATAAACCCGCGGCCCGGGACCACCTCGAAAAGCAAAAAGTCGTCGTCTCGTGCGCTCATTAAAGACGCCCCTGAAGCACGCGAAATGGCGAAGCGATTCAAAGCCATCTGATGCCATCGGCGTGACGAAGATAATTACTTCCTTCGCCCGAGCTCGCAAACGGTTCGAACTCGGAAGTCGGAGGGTAGTGTTGAGGGAAAAATGGATTGCCCAAAACACGTGGATATATCGCCGGCACGTGATGACGAGCGCAACGACGGCAACCCTCAAGGCGCTCGACCTCGAGACACCCGACCTCAGAGCTCGCACCCTTGCAACCTTAGTCTCAAATTAAACTGAGCCCGATCGACCTCAAGCCCCAAAAGAGACCCAGTCAAAGGACGAAGCAGACCCCTCCACTCCATCGGAAATGAAGTCCTTCTCCTCCTCATCCGGAATCCAATCCCGCGATTTCCGCCCCAGCGACTATCAACGATTAAATGCGCACGATCTCAACAAACCTCCAGCCAGTTCAAAATCTCGGGCCATTCACGGCAACTCATTATTTCACATGAATACGTTCAATCATAACGGTAACTCATTAATTCGCACAGTCACGTCCAGTCACAGGTAACACTTGCACCCCTCTTAGAAAAGGGGACTCTTTCTTCTAAGAGAGGAGGATTTTTCTCTCACGCATTCTCTCTTTTCTCCACAAAAAATTCCTCTAACTTAAGCATCGGAGGGCCGGCACCGGAACCTCCGGCCATCAGCTTCTTGCAGGTCCCCCGAAGAGTGCAGCCCACCGCCGCGTCCCCTGCCGAAGCTCCTCCTCCTTGATCCGCAGTCACCCTCGGGTCTAATTTCCAGCAACAGAACCAATGACCATCGCATTAACCTCAAACAGGAGGAGAGGTGTGGAGTTGTCTCATTTCCAATCTCTCTGATTTTCCATATTGAAGATTACCACGTTCGGCCTATAATTGTTCTAACATTTGCTTGTAAAAGTCAATTTATTTTATAAGCCCTCTTTAGTCTTAAGTCCTGAAGAAATCTTATAAAATAGTCTTCAATCAAAATAGCTTAGCCATGGTCATGTGTAATCCACCTTAATCGGAAGTCCTCAGTTTGGCCATGGAATGTTCCCGGCTCTTCAAGATGTGATATGATACCCAACAACTTCAGATCCCACAAAGACTCCAGCAGAACTTCATCAAAATGGTAGGTGTATATAGGCAAAATTTCAAAAATCCTCTAAGCAACAGAGAGTTCACAGTCACATACTAGAAATACGAGACTAAAACGGTAAAATGATTCCTCGACGTATTATAATATGATAAATGATTGTTGGAGAAGCCTCAGAAAAGAACTCAGAAATAATCTGCATAAATAAAAAAATCATTGGTCTGCGATCGTCACTTCAACCTCCACTCCGGGTTCAATGGTGATTGAGGTTATCTGCTTAACAACTTCAGGAGAACTGATAAGATCAATCACCCTTTTGTGTACTCGCAGCTCAAATCGATCCCAGGTATTGGTTCCTGAAATAACACGAGTGCAACCAAAGGTTTGCACAGTTAAAAACTACAGAGAAAAATGAAGAAAAGGAAATTAATTTGAAAGTCTCGGCTAAAAAGAATTTGCTGAAAGAATGTAATAATTGAACTCAGTTGTCTATAACTGTCCTTCCATCAAAAAGAAAAAAACTTGTTCCATCCCTCAATCAACCTTATTCGTTCAAAATCAAATGGGACAACATGACTAAAATAAATGGTAAATAAGGTTAAATGGCAATATAGGAGTGCTATTTCTAAAACTGAACATAACAAAGTTTCAATGAATTCTTACTGAGGGATACGGTAGGGCTATAGGTCTACCATATATCTCCATAACTGAGTTATATAACAGAGAACTACCTCCATCTTTCAATCAACAATAGCTAAAAACAAATTGTAGTGGCCAGTTTGAAACACAGTAAACCTTGATGTAATGGTAAAATTGCTGTGACCTAGAAGTCATGTCACATGAAAACAGCCTTCTGCATATGGGAATATGGCTGCATACATCAGGCCCTCCCTGAACCCCATAATGTCGGAAGCCTCATACACTAGGCTGCCCTAATCTCTGGTCTACCATTTTCACTATATCTAAAAAACAATAAATTTCATTTTTTCCCTTGGCGACAAGAAATCATTCAAAAAGTTTGTCAACTAAAACCACTTGGCACACTCTGTTATAACTCTTTGAAATTATTATAAAAAAAGTCTTGTGGAGTAAGAGACATAAATCAGTATAAACACATTAATGGATAATCTGCTCGCACCTCTCAACAAATCCTTCTCAGAGAAATAATTACTCTAGACAACCATAACGGTTGATGAACAGGTTGGCATGAAGACACCAGTTCCAATGCTTTGAGCATTTCTCAAAATCAATTAATATGTAATTCACGCATATTTTGTCTTTGTTACCTTCTTCCTTCTCAAAAGAAAATAATATTCCTATGGTTTATAGTATAGCATAGTAGGTGACAGCCATCACAAACAAAATAAGATATTTCTTCGCAATTTTTAGTAAGTCATGCTAATCTAAGACATAAAAAAAAAAATATTCTCAAGAAGCTTAGAGAAAGTTCTGACTGAAAGAAATGGTTCTTGAACAAATAATAGGGTTTCCACAAAGGCAATATAGAAAATAAATGCACAGGTACATGTTTAAATAGTTATAATTTACAACTTCTAATTATATCATCATTTGTCCTGACAAAAAAATACTTGTCTATAAATTCTGCATTCTAGGTAGTGATAGGACTGAGCATCAGTTTTAAAAAGCTCGATTTTTGTGACTTCATAACTTTAAATCTCAGTATCAATTGCATCTTCATATCATCATCTGCTCAGCCAATTTATCAAACCACCACTATCAACACCAAAAGAAGAAAAAGAAGAAGCAAAGAAATACTCCAGAAACATAACTGTAGACATATATAAACCGAAGTGCATAACTTTGAACAAAACCATCAAGTGACCTCCAAGGCATATGAAACCAAATTAATAGATATTGGTAAAACTGATTGCAAATTGTTGCATACATGTAACATATTAGCTTTTCTAGTTTTAGTTTCTGCACTAATGGTCAATTTAGGCTGAGCATCAGTTTTAAAAAGCTCGATTTTTGACACCTCATCGACATAAATCTCAGCATCTATTGATATTGATATCATCATCTGCTCAGTCAAATCCAACAACCAGTAATAACACCTGAAGTCCCACTATGATTATTTAAGCAACTATTACCATACAAAATATGATGTTTAAGAAGGTTTAAATAGTTATAATTTATAACTTCTAATTGTATCATCATTTGTCCGTAAAAAAAATACTTGTCTATAAATTCTGCATTCTAGGTAGTGATGGGACTGAGCATCAGTTTTAAAAAGCTCGATTTTTGCGACTTCATAACTTTAAATCTCAGTATCAATGGCATCTTCATATCATCATCTGCTCAGCTAATTTATCAAACCACCACTATCACCACCAAAAGAAGAAAAAGAAGAAGAAGAAGCAGCAGCAAAGAAATACTCCAGAAACATAACTGTAGACATATAAACCGAAGTGCATGACTTTGAACAAAACCATCAAGTGACCTCCAACGCATATGAAACCAAATTAATAGCTATTGGTAAAACTGATTGCAAATTGTTGCATACCTGTAACATATTAGCTTTTCTAGTTTTAGTTTTTGCACTAATGGTCAATCTAGGCTGAGCATCAGTTTTAAAAAGCTCGATTTTTGACACTTCATCGACATAAATCTCAGCATCTATTGATATTGATATCATCATCTGCTCAGTCAAATCCAACAACCAGTAATAACACCTGAAGTCCCACTATGACTATTTAAACAACTATTATCATACAAAGTATGATGTTTAAGAAGGAGGTCATGGAGAAATATGCTCCAATGCCTTATATATACAAATACTTAATGTTTATTTTCATTTGGTCACTTATATTTGAATTTAGCATACCTAATAAAATTTTGTTCTATCAAATTAAATGCAATTTAATAATTTACATTACATCAATACAGGCAGTAACTATCTATAAAATGCAATCATTTTTTAATCAGAAGAACCAAAATTTGCCTTTAGCAAAACCAATTTACATCACTTCATGAAGGCATAAATGTAGATTCAAGATATATTGTATAAAATTACCTAAAGTCACTCTATGCACAACTTATAAAACTACCTTTACAAATATAACTGCTAAAAGTTAATGTTGGAAGCTGAATTAAAATTTTGCTAAATATTCTACTTCATATCATGCTTCTAGTGTCTTTTTTCACAAAAAAGACATCCTTAAAGCCAGCTTGGTGTGGCAAAATTTTTACAATGCCAGCACCAGTTGACACGGGCACAAGATGCTCGCATCAGAACAAACACATAGTTATCAAAATGATTGCAACATGATGCATCATTGAATACCCCATATGTCAAACTCCTTTCAGGATTTTTACCCCCATATGCTCGTTGAATACCCCATACATCATTGACCGAGCATCAGCCCTAAAAAGCTCGATTTTGACACTTCAAAGACATAAATCTCAGAGTTAATTGTATTTTAATATCATCATGTGCTCAGTCAAATCCGCAACCATTAAGCTCCAAAAATTTACTCAGTTCGCAGCTTAATTTGTCTATTATTTGACCATATTTATTCGCGCATGATCATATCTTTCTCCACTAATAAATGAAAACCCGATTCAATCAACTCGATAAACTTAAATACGTTGAAAACAATAGTCCAAACTGAATAGTCCATATACAAATGACATGATCCTTCTTTACTTGTACAACAGACATAGGGCACTTCAGAACTTCTTATCATGAAGGCATGCATACATAAGTCAATTTAGTTTACATTTTGCAATAGTTTGAAGTGTAGAAGAAGTAACAAATATTACCATTTCTTCAAATTCACTGATACAACTTTATGTTCTAAGATGACCGTGAAACCATTCTTTTTTTTTCAAGTGCTTCATCGTTCGTAGTGGTCTACCTTGTTAGTTAGATCTTAGATAACCTAATGCTGTAATCCAAAAGAACATATGGAACAGGAAAAAACTTTGCTAGGAAGTACAAGAAGGGAAGAGTTGATATCCATTTCAAGACGGATTAGAAACCCATGTAAGATATTTCCGAGCAACATAAAAGAGATAAGAAAGCAGAAGAGAGAGAGAAGGAGAAAAGGCGTCACCTTCACCACAGGGGGACTTCCTGGTGGTGATGTGGAGAACCTTGGTGGGCATCCTCACCGGTCCCTTGACCCTCAAACTCTTGTCTTTCGCTCCCCTCACCAGATCCGCACAAACTGCAGCCAACAGCACCCAGAAACAATAAAATCGATCAAAAGATCAAATGGATCAAAAACCGATCGGATCGATGAGATGAGATGGATCGAGGGGGTACCCTTCTCGAGATTCTTGACGTTTTTGGAGGAGAGGGTGATTCGGATACGGTGGAGCTGCTCCTGGGGTTCTTCCAGCCCAGCCTTCGCGGGTTTCATCGCAGCATACGCCATCCCTCGACCAAAAATAGCTCTCCCTTTTGATCGTCCGACGAGAGAGAGATCACGGAAGAGAACCCTAAACCCAGCCCTAACCCTAAGCGAAGGCGAAGAGGGCCGTGGGACGCCTCCGTTCTTATCTCGGAGTGGAGGAGTTCGAGAGCGGCGCCGCTGCGGATTCCAATGGATCGCTCTCTCTTATATCCTTCCGAGCTGAGACGGAGGGGGGTTTAGGGTTTCTTTCGTTGATGGTCTGCCGCATCGTGATTCGTGTGCCATTTGCTGGTCCTGATGCAGCCGTTGGATTGCGGATGGGAAGTAAGCCGGGATGCTAGAACGCGTTATCAGGCGGTTGAAATCATCGACCGTTGTAGTGATTATAACAAAATATTATTTGCCTGAAAAAGTATTTTTAAATTTTCTTAAAAAATAAAAAAATTCCTAAAATAAACGAAAGTTAGGCTGTTTTCCAATGCTGAATCTGAGCAAGTTGGGAAATAAATCAAAACATAGATTGCCTTTCCTGTTGCAGTATCGTATGTTGTTATTTTCTGTATTCATGAATCAATACAGGAAGGAAAAAATCTAGCGAACAGTATAATTCTCCTTTTTGCAGATTTTTATGGGTTCGTGTCATGTTTGAGCACCAAATTTCTTGTTTAGATTGCTTCATGGGAAACCATAAAACATGAATAAATTAGAAATAGAAGATATAGAAAATATTAGAGAGAATTCAAATATTTAAAATTGTCATCGCTATCAAAGCACTAAATCCAACTGAATTGAACGCTTGACACATTTTGATGACATCAATTTAATGCGGCTAATTATAATTGTTAAAGAGGATTAGGAAGTACTAAGATACAATAAGACAGGGAATTCTAAGATCAAGAAAATAATTTTAAGTGCTAGGTATTTTGTTCAAGCATAAAACTTGTTATATGGGGACATTATGAACATGTGAATGCTTTCATATGAATGAAATATTAAAACTATTATATAGTTTTAAGAATTTATGAGCGTCATGATCGCAATTTTCATTTAAGTGAGGAGCTCTGGCTCCTCTCTCCTCAAGATGCATCTGATTACAAATGTCTAATGTATAATGGACCGTAGGCTAAGGTCCTGTTTGGAGGAGCTTATGGAGGGTCAAAAAATATTTTCTAGCCCTCCAAAAGTACTTTTGGATAAAAAAGGATGTTTGGTAAAAATTTTGAAAAGCTGTTTCAACTTTTCCAGAAAGCTGAAAATAGCTTTTTGGAACTCCATTTTGGAGCTTTCTGAAAACACTGTTTTCAGCTTTGTCGATAAGCTATTTTTTTTGACCAAAATACCTCTATTTAGATCTCACTTTTTTCTCCCAAAACTCTCATCCCGCCTCTTCCTCTCTCACCCATCCTCCTCCCGCTCCCTCTTTTTTTCTTCTTCCTCTCAACACTGTCGCCTCTGTTCCTTCTTCCTCTTCTTTTTTTTTTCTTTTTTTTTTTTTTTTGTTTTGGGAGCTCGTGGCTGCCCACGGTGGCAGCCACCACGCCGGCGACCCCTCCGCAGGCAGTCGCGACGCCACCCGTGGCGTGCGGCCGAAGGCAGTCGCGACGCCACCCGTGGCGTGCAGCCGACCGGCCTGTGGAGCGACCGGGCTCGGCCGTAGGGTGGTCGGGCCTCCGTCCTCCGCGGGACCGTGGCGTCCCAGCCACGGCACCGGGGTGGTGAGTTGCAGCGAAGACCCCATGGCGGCCGGGTGTGGGGCTTCGCTGCGCCGCGGCTGGGGCGGTGAGTTGCAGCGAAGCCCCCATGGCGGCCGGGTGCGGGGCTTCGCTGCGCCGCTGCCTGCCCCCCTCCCGCGGCCGCCGGCCTCGCGGGAGAATAAGAAAAGAGAAGAAGGGAAGAGAGGAAGGAAGGTGAAGAAGAGAAGAAAAAAAAGAATAAAAGGAAAAAAAAAGAGAAGAAAAAGAAAGAGAAAAAAGAGAAAAAAAAAGAAAGGAAAGAAAAAGAAAAGAAAAAAATAAATAAATAAGGGAAGAGAGGAAGGTAGGAGAAGAAGAGAAGAAAAAGAAAAGAAAAAAATAAATGCATAAATAAATATATATACCAATGAACGAATAAATAAATAAAATAAGATAATAAATAAAATAATAAATAAATAACTAAATAAAATAAATTAGTAGGAAAATAATGAGTGAGTGGCAAATAATCTAATCTAAATAAATAAATAAAAATATTAGTAATTATTTAACTAATTTTATCATCTAGCTAGAAAATTTGTTAGAGAGATAAATGACATCAGAAGGATGAAAAATTAATTTACACTAATAATTATAATTTTTTATACATTTATTATTGTATTATATTATAAATATTATATTATATTATATGTTATGTTAAGTAATTTAATATTATATTAAATTATTATCCTATAATACATAATGTTATAGTACTATATTATAATAATATTATATTACATTACATTAATATTAATATATATATATATTTATGTATTAACACATATTATATTTTTATTATATTCCTTAGTATAATACTAATAATGTTCTTTATGGTTATGTTGTCACACAAAAATATTTTCTTCTTTTTTTTTTTTACCAAACACATGTTAAAGTATCACAATACTCTAGAAATATAGTTATCAAACAGTAAACAGCTTTTAAACGCTCTATTTTCAAAAACTCCCTCAAACAGGTCTAAGTCTTTTAAGCTTAAGCTTAACCAGGAGGGATTAAAGATGAGATCAATGTCATAGATACTCTCGAGCATGCTACCCTCATTAGTTGATGCAGGGATTGTCACATGAAAGTCAATGTCATAAGACAATATGAGTTCGTGTCGGATCTTGTCAGTGGCAATATAACTTGGCAAACAATAGCCTTCAATAATTTCTTTTATTTGACAGGTTCCTAGGTTTAAAATTTTAAATACTGGGAGAAGTACCATGCACAGAATGAACCCAGAAACTCTAGCTGCCAAACAAGGGTTCTAACAGTTGTATGCCAGCGTTTAATGCTGTAACAATGAGAAAACTTCTGATTTCTGAGAACCAGGCATGAACGTTAGACGGTAGATTCTGACTTCGAGTGAGTCAAGCAAGCAAGCCATAAAATCACCTGATAACACGCTTCACTGATAATAGAAGCAAGCAAGCCTTCTTTAATAAAGGAATCCAGGAGAATCGATTTCCAGCACCATATTCTCCTAATTACCATGCTTATCTTCTGCACATATCAATTAATCAAATGGGAACGGTTTAAACTCCCAAACATTAAAACGTTTCGTTGTCCAAGGATCCAAAACATCCTAAAACGTAACTGATAGCACCCCATTTCTGGCAGCCGACAGTCTATTATGAGTACTGGTATATATTGGGCTTGGATCTGAATTCTGCAAAATCTTGGTTCAGGTACTCATCCAATAGCAAGCATACGACGTGTTCCAAAATAATTAAATATCCAACCATTACTTATCCAAGAACAAACAGATTAAAAACAAAAATAATGTCCACTAATTTAGAGCATAGATAAGGTTGTCATATTTTGGCAAAAACAAAGACAAATTTTTCTCCCTCTAGCAAAGCATAAGCATCCATGAGGCTGCAGAGATTAAAGCCTACGCCACAAGAGTGCTGGCGGTGGTGGATTCACTGCACAAGAGCAAAGCAGGTGTTAAAAGAATATAGAAACCATTAAGTGATGATAAACACGAGAGGATGAGGGTTGACATTAAGGCGTTAACTGCAAATTAACACATAATTATTATCAATCAAGTTCATGACAAGAACATAAAGAAACAGCTCAATGCCAGAATGCCAAAAAGATGAGAACAGTGTTTGTTCCCTGGTAAAGTTTTGTAATTCAAGAACCATCTTCCCAGCACCATTAACTGAACAGTGTGCAACAAATAGAGAAAACTTGCTCTCTCTCTCTCTCTCTCTCTCTCTCTCTCTCTCTCTCTCTTCGGTAAAGAGAGAGAACTTGCTTTGAACCGTATGTAGTCAAATGATAGAAAGTTATCACACACCAATCTGACAATGCAAATTTCAAATATCAATGGAAATATATATCTATATGATGCAAAAGCATCTATACACACACAGTGATATATAAAATGCAAAAGCATGCATGCATACACAATGTGGGGCACATGAATCAATATAAATGGAGACATGCAAGCATGTAATTTATGACAGAGTAGATGTCCTCAAGGTCCAACAAAATTTCCTGTTGCATTCAAGGAATTTGTTTTAATATTTTTGAGCAATATGGTGGCCATTTGCCATCATCTAGGATTGAATGAAGGACATCTCCTACGGAGAGTTGGGTGACAACCAGTGGAGCTAACAGATCTATTGAAGGGGAAAATAAACTCCTCGAGAATCATCTTACGACAAACAGACCAATTATTCATTAGTACAGATACTTATGAACACATTTGGACATAAATGTTGGCAGGGACATAAATACACTTCAAAAAAGCAATAAGAGCACGTGTGCACCAAAAGGAGAGAGATTATTATTCTGCAGACATAAACAGCTGTTTAAACAATAAAAATCAATTGACAGTGATTAGGAAAACAATGAAAGAGAATGAAAGCAACAATCAACTTAAATATTGTGCGAAAAAAGTCTCTGGATATGGATTTCAGCAATGTCTTAAATACAGTGGGATCAGCCATCCTGGTTTTTCTATGGAATGGGATGCCCGTGTCCCAACACTTGAGACACTGGATGTTCCATCCCATCTCGGTATTCAAAACATTGGTTTTAGACAAGACTACAAGTCTACAAGGATAATTGGATTCTAGAAAAGGTCTTAAGTTCTAAATCTTCTGGAACAAAACAACTATATAAACCTTTTATGAATGTTAGACATATACAAAGCCAGTGCAAATGGTAACATGAAATCAAAAACAGAAAACAAGATAGCAGGTTATGATTTATTGAACAGAAGCTGCTTGCAACAATTTTTTGCAAATAGATAAAAGGCTACTTAAATAAATATTTTAGGCACATTTTAGCAACACCTTCCTGAAACTACACCATCTATCGGAGTTTCTACAATTTGTCAATACACCAGTAAATTAAGCTAGCAAGCATGACAAACACTGCAGTAAATTTGAGATCAGGAGTTCCTTGATGGAAACCTGCAAAATCCATAAATCACTTGCCTCAACCATGCAGCAGATATTTAAAAGATCTAATCACACGCTAACCTCTTCCTAAACATGTCTTCTGCTCTTATCTTAGGCTAAAACCATACAAATAACTGGTGTACAACATATTTCCCAAAAACAACCAGGAAAGGAAATAAAGAACAAAATCTTCAACCAAAAAAAGGAAAAACTTCACTCAAGAAAATAATAAACTTCCCCACTTCATTTACACTACTACTAGCTAGATCTGCGGCAAAGCATCATGTCAACCCAGCAAGCAGCCTCTTATCCCCACAATTTCATCCAATCGATATTAACTGACTCATAACTTAACAGGGCGGCTCTTCTCAGATAAAAGAATAGAGGGGTCAAGATAATTTATGTTGGGTTCAAGAGGCTTATGTAAAATTAGGTTAGGTTGAGTCATTATATATAGGCCCGCAGTTTCATCCAATGGATATTAACTGACTCATAACTTAACAGGGTGGCTCTTCTCAGACAAAAGAATAGAAGGGTTATGTTGGGTTCAAGAGGCTTATGTAAAATTAGGTTAGCAGGAGTCATTAAATATAGGTCCACAAGAAACCAACCAGAAAGTACAGTGGGTCAGTTGGATTTTGAATCCAAATTCTCATAATATTTGCTGATTAAACAATAAAGTCAGCCACCAGTCCAGCTTTTTCTTCAAAAAGCAAGCAGTGTTTCTTTCAAGCCCCAAATTGAAACAAAGAAACAATAAAATCTTTCTATTGACTAGAGGTGGGACAGCCTTACTGTTATTTAAGCAAAATAAGAATTTTAGAGAGAGAGAGAGAGAGAACATTCATCCTACATTTTAAGCAGATTAAAATAAAAACCATTAATCTTAATAAAGTAGAAAAATGAAAAGTAGGAAGACAAATCTGGCAAGGATGACAGAAATAACAAGAAAATCCAATTGTCAAGTTGGTAAAATCATTGTGGATGGTACTCAATGACCAAGGTTCAAATCCTGCCTACACCCTGATGGCTGAGTGGGGGGTAACCACCTACCTTTTCTCAAAAGAAAAAAAAATGGATGCAAGAAAACTTATTTACAGCAACCACTAGTGTCTGGACAAAAATAAGTTATCAATCCTAGTCCTCTTGACACGCATAAGTAGAATTATCGACACTTAAAACGTTTACCTTTTGCATTTGCAAACTAATCATTGCCTCACTTTCTCTGTTATTTTTCTTTTAACTATCTCCATACTTGAGCAATTCAACAATCTTTATCCTTCACTATTTATAAAACAAAAATTTGTTGATAAAGTTAGAATGACAGTTCAAATGTCATGCTGTCAAGCATTGGACCAAACCAAAATTTGACATAAATAAATAACATTTTACTAAAAATACATTCTATCATTAAGGCCATGTTAACTTTTTAAGTTCAAAACTCATGATTTTATCATTTGTCTGAACTTAAAAATTTTTGAATTTTCAAAATTGGAATCTTCCAAGAGACCTTTGGCTGTGAAAACAGAATGCCAGAAAATAGGGAAAAAATAATAAAAGATGATGAATTCAATGACTCAAAGGGCTTTTGCAAAATTCTACAAGACAACCAAATGCCTAGTAAAATAGAATCAGAACCTTAAATTCTTGAAATGTGTAAAACCATGAAATTTCATCACAATATGATGCATAAGAATGCACCCTACAAGAGGTTTACTAGTAAAGAACTTACAAAATTACATTCTCATATTAGCAATACTCAACTCCTAACGTCCATGAACCTTGAAATACAAAAGCAACAATGTGTTGTTATGACCACATAAATTCAAAACAGGTACCTTCTTAAGCAAATTATGCACACACAGACTGATAAATTTTTAGAATACATAGAAGCCTATAGAGAAGAGGGCATTCACACCTTAACATACGACAAAGATTTCATATGTCTCTTCATTAAGAGTTAATAACACATTGTCTTGACTGCAAATCTTACTGCTTATGCTTTCTGAGAAATCCTAATGTAGATGCATTTTCATAAACCAATTACCATACAGACTGCCAAATAATACAGATCAATCGCTCCCTTATAATACATACATAAAGAAATACCACGATTAACTCTATAAAGTCCAATCTGCCAATCAAAAGAAACTAAAACATTTTATGAAGTTTCTACAGCCAAAAATCACTACCTTTTTCACATCAATTAGCCAAACATAATATATTCTAATGTATCACCAATTGTGATCACACATAGACCAATACACCCTACATGGAATACCACTTTAAGGAATAACAAAAATAAAGAGCAGAGCAAGAACTCACTATTTCCATACAGGAGGGAGCTTCTTGGTCCTCTTGTAGTAACGAGCCAGGCGGTGGATCCTGCTCTCCACAAGAATCAACCTGAACTTGGAGTCCTTGTCCTTCCTGTTCCTCTCCAAGTGCTTCCTGATCGCCACCGCCTTCTTAATCAAATGGTACAAATCCTCCGGAATCTCTGGTGCAAGCGCTGCCAACCACATTCAAATAAAAATCAGAACTTTAAACAAAACAACACCATAGAAACCCAACCAAAAACCAAACAACACAAAAAGATGATACCATGAGCCTTAAGAATCCTGAGAATCTTGCTCCCGGTGACACTTTTCACCTGGGCAATACCGTGAGAATCACGGAGAATAACACCAATCTGCGACGGCGTCAGTCCCTTCTTTGCAAACTTGCAGATGTTCTCCTCCACCTGGGATATCGAACGCATCCAAAACCGATTAGAACATCAAAAAAGAACAAATCGAGAGAGGAAAAAGAGAGAGAGAGAGAGAGAGAGAGAGAGAGAGAGAGAGAGAGATGGCTCACGTCCTGCGCGGAGATCTTGAGCCAGCTCGGAGGAGTCCTCTTGTACGGCAACGCCGACGATGAGATACCCTTCCTGCGACCAAAGAACAAAGAGATGAGAGAAATGGTATAAACGAAGAAGAAGGGGGAGAGACAAGGAGGAATTGGGGAGAAGACGGAAGGTTACCCGTGACTGTGCATACGACCCATGGCGGCGGTGGTTGCGGTGGCAGCGGGTGCGGCGGAGGGCTCTCGAGGGAGGTCTGGAGCGAAGAGCAAACCCTAACAGGCGGAGGGAAGCCTGGGGATTAGGGTTTTCTGGATATATAGCGGAGGCCTTAGGGCTCAGGCTACCGGATATTCCCTTGCGACCGCTCGATAGCGTATATAGGAGAAGTGAACACCGTCCGATTAACGGGCTCCGCTTCGTGGGTCGGATAACATAATCAGACGGTCATGATCTGATCAGCCAAATGGACGGTTCATGGGTTGCTAATCCTCTTATCAGTTGTATAGATGAGCTAATGCTAAATTATTTCCCTATCCAGACTTTTGATTAATTATATTAATACTAATAGTAAAAGAGAAATAATTATGTGAGCTTCACCTTATAAAGAAACAATATTGTCAAATTTAATAGTCATTTCACAAATCTAATACAACATAGCACTAGGCTTCTTTAAAAATACAATTAACTTTGATATTTGTGCAATCTCATATCAGATGGTCCAAAGTAGGGGTGGCAAAAATGATCCAGCCTAAAAACCTAACCAGAACCTATTTGGGAGAGGTTTGGTCGCTGATTTTTCAATTTAGGTTGGTATAGGTCAAATATCTTGACTCAAATTTCGAATAGATCTGATATGGATCAAAGCTTTGATCCAACACGATCATGATGGTAGAGTTCCATAGGGGTTGAGATATTTCAGACCACGTTTGAGTCATGAATTTGGATAGGGATATTAATTATTTAATTAATATTGAAAATATCATTAAAAAATTGAAGTATTGGATTGAACATGTTAAGTGGGATCTCCCAAGGAATGAGCCTTACAAAATAGACCATGTTATAAGCCAAACAAGTTAAGTCAAGGGCTGACCTATGGGCGGATATCGGTAGGTGGATCTCAACCTAATATCGGGTTGGGTCAGGTATAGATCAAGATCTTTTATTTATTTGTCTAACTTGATCTGACCCAACTAGTTTCACCACTAATAAAAAGAGCTTTCCATAATTTTACCCTATGAGGGGTGATGTATTATATTATTTTGTAAGACTCAAAACCTAAATAAGGATTTCCTACTTAGATTGTGTCATGCCCTAGTATTTAGCATGCATGACATACATGTGGGTATTAAGGGCAATGATTAAGATAAGAAAGGGGGGTGGATCCACTAACAAATTATGTTAAAAAAAAACCACGGATTCTAAATATATGTTTAAAGTAACAAAAGTAGAAAATCAAGTAAAAGAATTAATTGGAAGGCTTGCAGATAGGCTTCAATATGTTATTCCGTAGGCCCTATTGCATTTAATTTATGCCTATTCCTTCTCAGTCTTCTTGACTCTCTCAGAAGTTCTCAAAGATGTATCTCAAAGATGTATATCTATCATTTCTTTTCATTTAGCCATCACTCTTAAGAAGTCTTCCGTGTCTGGATGGATCTCTAGAGAGGTCGTATCCCTGTTGCGCACATGGCAAGAACGCAATCTAAGTATGCATATCAAAGATCAAATGCTCCCTTACTTCTCATAAGTTTTTTCTCATATGTTTTTATTTTTCTTGAATCTTTGATATATAGGCATAGATCTTATTGAGGCATAGGTTGTTATTTGATCAATCTTTGGTCAGCTTATATTATTTCTATTGTTTTTTCGTTCTGTTATTTATATTTGTTGTTAAGAATCTTCATCGTATTGTTTACATTTCAAAATATGGATTTTCTTATTCACTTTTCTACTGCACAAACCATCAAGTAAAATTATAGATGCTCGATAAGGTTCGACAACTTTCATCTGACACTATAAAAACATATTTTCTTGAAAAACAATGAATTAGATAAAGATGAACAGAGGTGGTTTAGGAAAAAAATAATTTATATACAAAAATAAGAATTTTTTACATACATACCCTCCTAAATATTAGAATTTATGCAAATACCATTCTAAAATTGATATTTTTATATATATCCTTACAAAGAACTTGCTTTGTTTGTGCACCCTGCCTTTTTTTTAAAAACTTCTTTTATATATGTACCCATGCCATCTAAAGTTGTTAAGAAGATAGTGATTTAAAATTGAAATAACCGAAATCACCTTAACTGGTAAACCCGCAAAAAGAAATATTTATAGGGATATACATGCAGATAACAAATTTGCAAGGGCATTCATGCTATTTCATAAATTTAAGAAGGTATACACGTTAAAAAGAAATCCTTGAATTTTTATATAAATACTTTTCTAAATATTAAAATTTGCGCGAATGCCCTCTCAAATTGATATTTGAGTGCATGCCCTCACAAAACACTATATATATATATATATATACATATCTTTAACATAGCGATTCAGCTGACATGATTAGCCAAAATCATTTTTTTAAATAAAAATAATTAAAATTATGAAATTATCTTTTTGCCCATAAAGTGGATAATAGATTAATAGATCTTGTTGGAAACTAATATCTCTACCTTCTCTGAAAAATTTTCCGATCTCTCTCAATCCCTCTCTTTCACTCCTCTATTCAGAATCAAAACCATTCACTCAACTTCCTTCTCCACCATAGGCTGCCCTTCTTTCTCTCTCACGTTCATCGGAGTTCTTGCCATCAAAATTTGAGTTTCTCTCATTGCCATCGAAGTTCTTTCTTTATTGTATCTTTTTTACATAAAAATGGTCAGATTCTACCTTTAGCTTTATAGATTATTTAAAGAAAAGTGTTGTAAGATATTTGTAACCTTTATCTTTTAGTGCATAAGATTTGCAATGTTTATCTTTTAGAGTTGGAATATTTCTCATGGGCAAGCAGGTGGCTGATTTAAAATTGCCGGGATAAAATGGGCTCGATATACTAAATCTTTTCTTTTTTCAAAAAATTGAAGCTCCAAAAATAGTGGTTTAAAATACACGACATAAGTGATAGCCTTTTACCATATGGCTGCAGTGATTGCAGTGATTGTTAATAAGTCTAAAGAATTTTGAAGTCATACAATGATTGATGCTTGGGGATGATTGATGCTGTTCTTCCACCAATCAGTACAGCAATAATAAAAAAGCTTGACCATTACAATCTATTGTGTACCTTTAAAAAATTTTAATCTTCTATATTCTGATATATGCCCTCATATATGCATATATAATAATAAATATTACAAACTAATTTTTAATGAAATAAGATATAGTGGTTGTTATAAAAAGAGAAGAATGAAGTAAAATAATTTTATGATTAGTGAAAAACTTTCAAAATTCTTTTTCTTATATAATTGTCGAATTTATTTTTTTAAAAACAATATTTTTATAGAAAATATTAAGTACTAATCTGAATGTTAAAACAAGCCAAGATAGACAAAAAAAATAAAATCATTTTTTTTTTGCATGCAAACTCTCTTAAAGTATAGACCACGTCTCTGAAACTGTAGATGCATATCTCAATCATCGGGGCCTATGCGTAGGAATACCAGCTGCGATTCAACAGGAGGCAGCAGCACAATGCTGCCCTTATTGCAAGTATCCTAAACTCAAGCTTAAGTTTCAGGATGTAAATCAACTCTTGTATTTTAATTTGTTTAGGCCGAACTATATAGTGGGTGGATGGTCCAAACTTTGCGATCAAGAAAGGAAAAATAAAATAAAATTTCTGGAATCACCAAAGGCCAAAACCATAATGTGGCATGGCCTATCAAATTGATATCATAAATGAGTTTTCAAACCTTACAGAGATTTCATGCTTCTTCAGACAGCTCATATTTGCAAGAAAGGTGACCAATCTATGCAAGCTCGACTACTCACCACTTTCTAGCTTGGATGATGGCAACCACCTCCAACAATCACGCTCAACTCTTGATATACAAACTTGGCTACTAACTTTTTTCCTTTTCAAGCTAGCCACAAATTCAGATCTAAAGAGATGCAAAGCAGTCGGACATTTACATAACATCCGCCACGGTTTTCTCAGATATACATTGGTTTCATGTAATGCGAACTTCTTTTAAGTACCACAGAGACCTTCAGCATAGATCTTATCAGCCTGCAACAGTTGTAGATGACAATAAGTCATCTGGGAGTAGAGGCATTTCAGAATTTAGTTCCCCTGCTCGGCCTGGAGGGGTTTGGAGCACTGGGAGAACTGGAAGTGTCGATAGTAGTCTCAGAAAAGCTTAATGAGCATGCAAACAACAGGTATTTAACGAGTCTTTGGATATTAACTTCTAAAAGTTCCTGGGACTCATACATGAGTCACTAGTCGCATGCCCCAAACAATTAAAAACCATAAAGAGAACAAGGCAAAAAAACTAAAACTACTCAATCGGTTTTCAAAGCTCAAGCATTGGTAGATACTAATAGTTCATCAAAATATAACTAACAGCCAAGTAGATTATTGCTTGAGAAAATATGTCTAGTCACTGGTCAGATTATCTGCACTTCATCTTTTCCCCTTTTCTTTATGAACTCCCCCACATGAAACAGGAACTCTGCGCTGGTAATAAAGAGATGAAAAACATTGTAAGTTGGTCTTGGACAGCAACAGCAGAACAGACAAATATCAAAGGTGAAAGGAAATTTAAGGACACAGATTACAGGGCTCCGAAAAGGCTCTTTAAGCTTCAAACCAGCTCAACACCAATAAATTAAAGGTCAAAGCAACTAATCATGAAGCAATCATCTTGCCGTGCATTCAAAAATAATGTTCATATATTGATGCAATAAATGAGCCTGTGTATTACCTTCATCTGAAATTCTAAATGCTCATGGAAGTAGGTGCGGCCTGTAAATAACACTCAGCATGAGAAAAATGATATAGATTGTTGGGATGTTTATTATTTGTGGACCATCATATTGAAGGTACTCAAATAATTATTGCAGCTTCGTGCATGCAAAGAATTCTTTTTTTGTTTCCTGCCGGCATGTGTTTGATCTTCACATATTCAGAATGACTTGACCACCAGTAAATGTCTGGACGAAAGGGCAAAAATAGTTGGCAAAGAAGATTTTTCATCAAGGAACTGGAAAACAACAGCAGCACATCTGCGCCAGTCAATACAACCTTCTCTCCCCAAGTTGCCTTCCTGAATACAAAAATATAAACAACCTGAATACCTATTTCGGTATATTTGATGGCAAATAGCAATAATTCTGCCACCATCATCTAGCCCAATCAACTCCATCCCTAGCTGGTTTATGACCTGTAATTGATATGGTCTCCGTGCATTTTGCTCACCCAGTTTCTCCAGATCTAAAAAATTGAAGTTATTGTCATTGTCCCATCATAATTATGTATTTGTATCATTTGCCTCCTTAATCTTGCAACAGAACTTGATTTTGCTGCCAAGACATTCCCCTTCTTATTTCAGGTTTCAGCAGTCTTGCAATGTTTCCCTTAACTCAACAAACTTACAAAATAAAAGAGAACTCCTGCATCGTAATTTCAATATATCATTGCAAAAATTACCAAAAAAAAAAAAGGTTCCCCTTTCTTGTTTATTGCAGAAGCCAAATCTGATGTTAGAATTTGGCAGTCACTTCAACAGTAACTAGTCAGGCACTGCATGCTACCATGAGTTATCCAGGGGAACCATAGGATTGCTCTGACCGGTAAGATGTTCCAAACAGCTTTGCTGGAATTGACTTTCTTGATTCCAACTTACTAATGCTTCCTTACCCAGGACAAATCCTCTAAAACCAGAACAATCTTCACGTCTCTTTTAGATATTTCCTATATAACAGTTCTATTTTATCATTTGGCATAAAACAGATCCAACAAACATTTACAAGTTACACATACACTTGATTAGAACTATATCTTGCAATGACCTAGCATTATAAGCATCGAAGTATGCTGTTATTGGTGAGCTTGATGTTATGTAAGGAGTCTTTTCTAAAAAGGGACAAAAGCAATTATAAATTGGTAAGAATGGACCAAGGCATGAGTTAAAAAGAAAAGTAAAAGCAAATCATTTTCCCCCAAGAAGAGAATATATAAAGAAATAAAAGGACATAAAATTTCAGAGAAATTCAATATACACAAGAAGGAAGCAGGACTGCAACAATTAGGAAATAATGGGAGGGAATGGGACCATTTAGTTGAATTTACAGAATGATTAACAGGTTAAAGAACAAAAACATAGTTATCAAAATGATGCAACTCTAGACTATGACGAAAATCACTGACATGCAGAATATACCTATCCAGATTACGAAAGCTTCATTGGACATGTAATTGACAATAAGCATGTGAACAGAATATAAGACATGTTAGGTATTCATTCACTATTGGTTTTCTTTGAGAGATCAGATTAGAGGTGACAGTGATACATCTCCGAAATCATGAAACTAAATAAGCAAGCCCCATCCTAATACTAATTCAGCTTTATAGATCAAGGTATAACCATCAATTAGTGAACTTGAGATGCCAACTGCCAATTTCCTAACAAGGCTACTCTTTGGTAAAGAGAAGGACCTCCCCTAAGACCTAGAAGAAAAATTAACAGGTAGGGAGATAAATCTATATGCATTTTTGCTTGATCTGACAAACAATATTTCGCATTCTTATACAGTTGAGACTGTTCCCTTATGTTAAAATAACATAAGAATGAAGAATTCTGGAAGTTCATGTATAATAACACACATTTACTACCATGAAAAGAATATCCTATTCGTTCCTCCATATATCCTTACAATAAGTTTTAAGTGTCAAAACTTTTTCCCATGTAACCATTTCCATTAAAACTCATGCAAGTCCATTCATCTTATCATGATATGTCTCCATATGGCAAATAGTTTAACTGATCTGATGGCATGTATGCAGTTGAGACTGTTCCCTTATGGAAATAGGACCATATGGACATTAGCATGGTTTCTTCAACTGGTAATATGAAATTAGTACTCAAGATGGGTAAGTACCACTTTGAGTATAATGATCCTATTTCAGATGAAACATGTCTGGTTTTGCTGAGACAAGTAGTTTCAGATGAAATTAGTCAGATTACATCTGGAAAGCAATGCTTGCTAACGTACTTGGTTCATTCTAAAATACGATAATTTGCCAAGATTCCCTGCATATGTCAAAATTCTAGCTTGCAGATGGTAATCTATGCAGATGACATCTTATTAATTATTGCAATTTGGCCAATACTTACTCATTCAATAGCCAAGAAAAGTCCTACCATGTCAAACATTTTGAGCAAAACAGCTAGGAGATAGCCAAAAATGAAGAAAAAAGCAACTGTAAAGTAGATTTTTGAAGGTTCTGCTGAGCTATGACACCACATTTGACCATTATAAGAAATTTAGTTTCATATTGGTTATGATTTGAGAAGGAAAATACTATGATACCATTGTGTAATTGAGGAGCCTCCCAATAGATCTATTTATGACAATGAATTAAAGTTAGTTTTGGATATCAGAAAAATGCATGAAATTAGAAACTAAAATATTACATAATAACAATTTGCAACAGATATGTTACCAAGAAGAAGCTGAATCAACTGTAAATGTTCAACCCCGCTGGATACCACGGGGGGGGGGGGGGGGGGGGGGGGGGGGGGTTGGAGTGGGTTCGGGTTCTCCCAAACAGGCCCTAAGGTGATTGTAGAAGTATCTGATTTTTGTTTGTGAAAAAACATCTTCCTAATGAATTTGAACTCCAGCCGAACCACAAAAAAAAAAGAAGAAAGAAATTGCCCTTGGAGAAGAATGTACTATAGGTCCTCAGACAGCGAATCTGGTTGTTAATTACCCCAATAGAGGGATACTCTGATTTACAAACTGAAAATCAATGCATTGAAAGTGGAGAAGATATAGCTATATACAGTGTCTAGGTACATCTCGGCTTCTCCCGTTTAGACTGCTATGTGAAGGGGCAAAATTTGGTTTCTGTTTACTAACTAGAGGACATCTAGATTTTTTTTTGTATGCTTCGACTTTTGAGGCACAGGGGTTCAATTCTATCTTGGCAAGATGGCCAGCTACAAGAGGGGGGAAAGAAGAAGAAGAAACAAAAAAAATCATTGACATAGATAACCACCAATCGTTTAGTTCCTTTGATAATATTTTGGTTCCTTCTCAACCCATTGAGCGACACAAGGAACATGTGGAGGTTGTGTTGTCCATTTTGGATGAACACCACTTCCACATCATGCTCACAAGGGGTGGAGTGGGTTCGGGTTCTCCCAAACAGGCCCTAAGGTGATTGTAGAAGTATCTGATTTTTGTTTGTGAAAAAACATCTTCCTAATGAATTTGAACTCCAGCCGAACCACAAAAAAAAAAGAAGAAAGAAATTGCCCTTGGAGAAGAATGTACTATAGGTCCTCAGACAGCGAATCTGGTTGTTAATTACCCCAATAGAGGGATACTCTGATTTACAAACTGAAAATCAATGCATTGAAAGTGGAGAAGATATAGCTATATACAGTGTCTAGGTACATCTCGGCTTCTCCCGTTTAGACTGCTATGTGAAGGGGCAAAATTTGGTTTCTGTTTACTGACTAGAGGACATCTAGATTTTTTTTTGTATGCTTCGACTTTTGAGGCACAGGGGTTCAATTCTATCTTGGCAAGATGGCCAGCTACAAGAGGGGGGAAAGAAGAAGAAGAAACAAAAAAAATCATTGACATAGATAACCACCAATCGTTTAGCACTCATCAATAGAAGAAGAAGAAGAAAAAGAAGACAAGCCTTGGCAAAATATTTTGAAAGGGACAAAGAATCCAAATGAAGTACATTTAGGTCCTCCAAACAAACTCGAGTTACTTAGGATTGTCAAAAGAGCAAGTTATTCATACATAGCTTCGAGAAGAAATTTGGCTTGACATGAGCCCACTAGGTTAGCAACAATCTTGAGCTTGAGATTACCAAGCATGCTCATGTTCAGTTTGATTAAGCTCAATAACAAACAAAAAAATCATAGACATCGGTAACCAACAATCATGTAGTATTTATCAGCAAAAAATTTTTTATATTATTTATTGTTGCCAAATGGACATTATTAGGGAATATATCTCAATGAGATCTTAATCTCAAAGCTGGAACGAATAAACAATTCAGGTTACATTGTTTTTAAATAGATATAATCAATGCCTTAGATCACATACAATAAAACATGAGATACAACCCCAACTCCTTACATGTTGAAACCTCTCAACCTTGTATTTTTTTCTTCATTACTCCTCTTCTCAATGGACTCAAGGTAACTGGCCAACATGACTGCCTAAAACCCTCAACCAACTCCAACTTTCCCCAGCTGCCTAATCCCCCATCACCAGTCACTACCATTTCAATGAACGATACTGATTTCCATCAGACCGAACCATTCCCTTTGAGGCTTTTCTTGGTATCTTCTACTTGCTTACTCCACTCGTCAACCCTCATGCTAACCCCAATGCTAGCCCTTTTTTTCCTATCCTTAACCTTGCTTAAATCGAGTCATGACTGTTGGATGCCATGGAATTTAAGAGGATCATCTTTAGGCCCTTTCTTCTACTTAAACTAAGCCAACTATGAAAGTTGAATCTGCAAGACTCCATCACTGTTTGGAAAAACTTACTATAAGAAAGTGACTTATGGGGCTCTATCATCATTGTTGTGCAATACAATAGGAGAAACACTGTCAGGACAATATAATAGATTAACACAAAGTGAAACAATGCTTCATTACATCACTTTGTTGTTGACCAAACACATTGAAAGTACAGAATGATGGCCACAACTTTTAACAACACTTCCAATTAGCAACTAGAACTCCTTCAAGTGAACATGTTTTCCTTTCTCTTTGTTGGGAATGTATGGTGTTAGCAAACAAGGAGTGTTTATGCATGTTATTGCATATGAATTCCAAAGAAGCCTATCCTGATTTTTCTCTCGTTGTGTTATCTTGCTCCTCCACCAACTTGTTTTATATCGAGCTGCTTGCAGGTCTCTCATAGTTCATGCAATACATCACACAAAGGATGGACAAACGAAATTGCCCAAAACTACCCCATCCCATGACACATGGTATGTTGGGACTGGTTTGTGTTTTCTCAAAGGTAAGCACATTATCCTTCTATATCCAGCATTTACTTGCATTATCAAATATTAATTTCAGAGATCACCAAGATTTCTAAAAGCAGTCCATCTTCCTTCCTATCTAGATTTTGGACATGCACCAGTTCTAAGCTTACTACAGGACATATATAAGAACCTAAGCAGTCTGGTGCTTCTATTTATCCTCAAGACTTTAAAGCCGAAAGCTCACCCAGTTATTTTTGAAAGATCCCCACTTTAAACCCTGTCTGCTGCCACTTCTTTTTAGCTTAGCATTAGAAATCAAGCAAATCCTATTTCAGACGTGGTATATCAAACCTCCACATTCATGCCATTTTCCCTTTACTCCACAAATCCCATCCCACATGTTTCATCATATATTGCTTTTGATGTGCAGACTTGTTTCTTCATACTTCTCTCTCATTTTATTCCTGAGTAATCCAGTGCATCTCTTTCTTCCGATTTACATCAGTGGTCATTATAACAATTATGCAAAAATATGTGTAAAGGCAATAGGAACACTTACAGATATCTAAATCATGGATAATTGATTATTAAACATCCACTGCTTATATTTTTATAAAAAATATTTTTGCAACGAGATAAAACAAAAAAAAACCTTTGCGACCATGTAAACCATAAATCAGAAATAAAAGAAACTAAACTCTGAAATTTTGCAAAAAAATCGTTAAATCTAACCAAAGTAAATTCATAAGAAATACTCATCTTCAACGAAGAACTCGATAAAGAAAATTTAATCAAATTCCATTCTAGCAATCCATAAGCTAAACCTAAAATAGCTTCGAACTTATGGTTCCAACATTCATCATGGCAATCAAAGATCCAGGCAACGCGGAGATCACACAAAGAAGCAATTAGATCCCAATAACCTAATAAATCCTAATCGACCAAATCTGAACGAGAAATGGGAGAAAGAGACGAATCGTACCCACTGAATGGATCAGATCGGATCCTAAGGTTAGACCGACCATCACTATTTGGCAACCATGCGGGGGATGAATTCCTCGTAGCGGATGGTACCGTCGGGGGGGACGCCGAGCTCGCGGATCCATTCGTCGAACTCATCGGGGTCGAGCTTCTCGCCGATGGTGGTGAGGACGTGGCGGAGGTCGGCGACGGCGACGGCGCCGGTGGCGTTCTTGTCGAGGACGCGGAAGGCGTCGCGGAGCTTGGCGTCGAAGGGCTCGGGGCGGAGGTGGGCGCGCATGAGGTCGAGGAAGCGGGGTAAGTCGAAGGGGGCGGTCAGGTTCTCCGTGGCCACGATCTCCTTGAGCTGGGCCTGGGTCGGGTTACCGCCGAGGGAACGCATCAGGATCCCCAGCTCCGACGGCGCGATCCGGCCGTCGCCGTCGGTGTCGAAGAGGGAGAACGCCTCCCGCATCGACGCCACCTGCTCCTCCGTCAGCTCCTTCCCCATTTTGCCGTTTGCCGTCGATCTCTCCCCCCGGCGCTTTTTTCCTTCTTTTCTTTTTCCCCCTTATTTCCCCTGTTTTCTCTCCGATTGGAGGCTAATCGGCATTCGGCGGGGGCATTTACACACGTGAGCTTTGAAATTCGTGCTTGGCTTGATTTCGGGTTGGGTAATACTTTTGCACCAAGAAGAAGATGGGATCCGATCGTTTTGTTACTTGACAACAAGTTATCAGTGTTAACGAGTCAGTCCTATAACTCAAGTACATCCAAGTCGTTCCACGTCAGGCCAATCAATTGATTTAGGTCGAGTTGATTCTGACGGATTGGGTTCATAGTTGGAGAGAGAGAGAGCGCGCGCTAAGAGCATGAATATCCATAGATATGGATATCCGACTATTTTATGTATCTCCGAATCCAAAGATGCAATTTTAACCAAAATTAAATAGAGATGGTTTTGATAATGTTTTAGAAATCAAAAATCGTTCAATTTGGGTTTCAATTTTGGTTTTGGTAAATTCTTTGATCCGAATCCGGCTCAAAACCAAACCCAAAGCCAAGCGTACCTGACACCTCTTAGTATACCTTATATTAGGTGTAATTCCTAGTCCTTTATTCCATTCAATATGGACCATCCATAGATCATGGATGGACATATACATATAATATGCATACATAGATACATACATATATATGTGCGCGCGCGCGCGCGTATGCATACATGCACATATGTATACTCACATGCGCATGCACATATACGTGCGTACACACATAATATTTAAAAATCTTCGATCTATGTATCTTACAATCAAAAATATATGTTGCTCGTGTTATTTAAACTATCCATATTTTACCACTAGATGCTTGGACAATGCATCCCTAAATTACATGATTTTTTGACATTAAACAATTTAGAGAGACAAGAGGCTGAGTTTTGGTGCAAAAGTAGAATTGCTCCATTATCATATGTATATCATAGGTCTGAAGCATGAAAATAGAATATTTGCATATAGGGGAAATACTATATATATCTGACCCTCTCCATACTACATGGCAAGAGCCTAAGCACCAAGCCATATATAGTAGATCACATCTACCATCTCAGATCATCAGTGCCCGGTCCCAATCATATGGTCAAAATCAACCTTATTTGAGTTATTGTGCGGTGCACACATATAGATTTAGATTATATTGTTTTCTTCGACTCCTTGAAAAAAGAGTTAATAATTCAAAATCATTAATGAACTATCTAAATTCAAGATCCAACCATTAAACAAGATCTACACTAAAACAATACTTAAAAACCAAAATCCTTATATTTGATGCCCTTTAAACTAATCATCATGGGAATATCATAATGGATAGCTTTAATAATATGATACTATACTTTACTATGATTTACTCATCAAAATCTAGTGAATTTAAATCCACATATATTTTAAGATATGTCGATTCTAATTTATAAAGTGAATTTTTAATTTATATATCCTATCATATATTTTACTACATAGGAACAATTGATACATTTTCACTTTTGTACCAACTTGACTATAGATTAGAGTTTATCAAAATATATAGATTTCAATTTCTTGTTATTTTTTACAATATAGATCATTCGAACAGATGGATCTTTAATTTAGATTTGTGGGGCAAACATGAGCTATTAGATCAATAATAAACTTGTTAGCTGTTTACAAACTTGAATTAGTATGTAATATTTATTTAGAGATTTACGATTTGTATTATTATTTTATTTTCTTTGTTATATCATTTGATTTAGTTCAAAAATTACTGAGAAATTAGTATACTTATATGAAGTCCAAAATTGATAGGCCTAGACCAAACAGAAACAGTTAGCAAGCCTGGCTCAAGTAGTGCATTCTTGACCTTCTAGCAGGCCGATCGAGTTAAGAACATCCTATGGATTTTGATATATGATCTCAATCCAACTCAAATCCGATCAAATTGCCACTCCTAGTTGCAAGTGATATATATTCTTGTCATGCTTGATTGCATTGTGCTCCAAAGAAGATGCAGATTTTCTATTGGGTGCACCCTTGGTCCATGCATACATCACATTACTGTAGGTGAGCCCTCGTTGATGCAGAGGGCATGCTCCTGATGATATAAAACTTTTTTTCAAGCTGTTCCCTTCAATAATTTTTTTTTTGCACACAACTTGTAATGCATTAAGGATTATATAAACCGAAAGCTATGCTGACCACACTAAAAAATTCGCTAAGGAAAAGTTTAGGAAGCTTAAGATATCTTGATTTTTCTTGGATTTCATATGGGAAATTCTTGAATCAAATTTGAAAAGAATAGCGACTACGACTAAGCAGATAACGCAATGAAAAGTAATACAAGTATTGTATATATTAATGAAATTCCATCATGATAGTGTGATTATAGTGAATTTTCACTCTCTGTTACCAATAATAATAATAATAATGGCAACAACATATTAGACATAAAAAAAGTTTGACATCCAAATATCCAACATGCCTGAAAAGTCCATAGGGTTCATCTTCACACCAAATAAAAAACATCAGAGTTCTGGAACAATAACATGACATGGATGGATGGTCACAAACTGATATTAGTCACATCTCTGGACTACCTTTTTGATTAAATTCTATGGCTCGTTTATGATTTCCCATGGACTCAAGATGACTAATCTCCCAAGTAATGATCATGTCCTTTAATCCCCTTGTTAGGTTGGTTTGTGCTCAAGTGACTTATTGAGGGGAGGGGGAGGCCCTTTTCTTGGCAGAAGCAGTGAAAGGCAGTGATGAAAGAGCCCGAGACGCAGACAAGGCCCTACCACTTCATTCCTGTGGTCATGCTGCTGAGGCCAAGAATGGGAGTCCGGATCATATATGCCCATGGAAATGTACCCATCATCCGTGTGTCCTACTTTATATTGGTCCACTTTCTCTTACAACCATCGTTCCCTTAGGAAAAAATTATTTTTTTATAACATAGAGAGAGAATTTTGTGTGTGTATGCTGCTGCTGCTGCTTCTTCTTCTTTTCTTTTTTTTCTTTTTTTTTTTTTTTTTGTGTACAACAGCTGCTCATCCTACTCTAGTGTAGGAGCAGCCGGCAGAATGAAGAACTATAACCTAGCTCAGGTACGAGAGGGACCTCCTAGTGTGGCCAAAGTATCCTTTTGGAGTGGCAGCGTAGGAGGCTACCTAGTCTGCGGTCTTATTCGTTTTTCGACAAACGTGCATTGCCTGAAAGGCGCTACAGTTCCTCAGCATCAACCGCATGTCATAAAGTAGAGGACTCTCATCCCTCCTTCCGTATCCAATCGATTACTGTGACTGAATCTTTCTCTAAGATGATGCGCGTAACCTCTGATCTCCGTCTGGTGGTGTGTTTTTTAAATAGTATAATATTGTCTTGGTTGGTAGGAAAATCTGTCTTCATTATGCGATACAATGGAGATAATGGGATATTTATAATAATTATAGAACCGGAGGAGACGGTCATTTTTGGTCTTTTCTTTGCTCCTTGTGTCCTCTTTTCTACAATATTTTCCACAACATGCAAACCCTCCATAGGATTCCAAAGTTCCTCACGAGCCGATACCGCACGGGAATCCAAAAAGATGGGCGATCAGAGCCTCAAAAAGCGTCCACTTCCTGGTGTCCATTTCCAGTCCCAACCCCCAATGATTTCCTATTTTAATCCCCGTCCTCCAAGTAACGACATCCTACGGGATCGTTTCTTTCGCTTCCTTCCTTCCTCCCGATGAGGCTCGCACAAATTCCCATAAATCACCAAATTCCAAAGCAGGCCGTTTCCCCATACGCCGAGCACACATTCACAGTGTTTTTCAAAATTTAAAAATTATATTTAAGATTTATCCAACTAAAAATTAAAAATCTTCGAACCAGAATGGCTTTCATGAAAAGTTGTTATTCAGCACTCCAAATTTTTTTTTTGAACTTATTTCGTAGCCATCCCCCTATCATGCAATCTTTTTTTTTTAACTTTGTTGGTTGTACTCATATTAGAGCCATATGAGTAGCTGTTGTATTAAAAAAAATATTATTTTACTTAAAATTTTGTTTATCTCATCAATAAGAGATATATAAAAAAATATATGTTAAGCTTTTAGGATGCAATGAATCCTCATCTATTGTACAGTATTTTTGTATTAATTAAACAAATAGGTAGACAATAAGGGAGTGGTGACTCCAATAGCATTTTTAGTTATACAATAGCCAAGAAAATTTTATAGGGTCAAAAATACTTAATTTAAATTTTACAAATATTGTATACAAAAGATTATTTTGAGTCAATGTAAGTAAGTTTTACAGCTCAAGATAACTATATGGACCTACTTTTAAGCTTGTACAAAATTTCTAGGATTGAGATGAGATGAACTTGTACTTTATTTTGAGATGGTAAAATTTGGCTCAAATATTTGTGGGCTCAAAATAAGTCATATATTTATCACATGGCAAAAAAGAAAGCCAAGATTGATTAGGATTCCTTATTTGTTGAGGCTTCTGTATATTTTTTTTCTTCATGCATTATGATATAAAGGGACACTTGCTATTATTATATAATTTTATTATAAGTATTTTGGTCTAAAAAAATTATAAATCTAAAACAGTTTTTCGTACGTGCTAAAAGTACTTTTCGGAAAAAACTCCATTTTGAAGCTTTTCCTAAGTATGTTTTCAGCTTTTTGACAAAACTAAAATAGCTTTTCGATTTTTTTACTAAATACTTTTATTCCATCCAAAAATATTTTTGAAGGGTCAGAAAGTGCTTTATAGTCCACCAACAGCCCTGCCAAATGGAGCCTTATTTTTTTTTCCCCCTTCTAAAAAGGCTTTTAAAATCAAAAGTTGAATGAGGGATAAATTTACCATTTTCTCTAAAACAAGATCCAAGATACTTTAAAAGGTGCTATAAAAATCAGATGTCATGGATTGATTTTTTGTTTCGGCAACCAGTATACTATTGATTCACTGCTGCATTTCTCAGCCACCAAACCATCCAGCCTCTGAAAGTGGCCAAGGAGGACTAGAATATTGCTAAACCACGATTAGAGAATAATTACAAACAGTACCATCTCTTAAACAATTATAAAGACAAGATCATGTCTTTATGACTCCATTAGTTCAAAAAATAATTAAACTATTGATACCCAATGGACTTTTCCTGACCTCACCTTTCTTCCTCTAAATGATGAATTCCACAACTAGGTCCATCAGCGGACCTCCACAGGGACCCCGGCTAGATCCAACTTCTTGTCCAAGCCCCACTTGTCAATTACTTGGATCAAACGATAGTCCTTTCATCCATCACATAATTCCAAGGGTGGTGATTGTTTTACTCTTGTTTTGGGTAGTGGGAACAGTGTATAGAAATGGACAACATCCTAACCAGTGTGATTTTGAATGCCAAACTCATGTGAGAGGCTGGCCTTCGTTTCAGATTGGGGGACACAGCGTCAGAGATTTCCATTACAACTCTGCACCCAGAGCCAGCAAAATAAACATTCAATATTATAACAATTATATTAATGATTAATTTTTTTTAAATTAGTTTTTTTAAATGCTCTGTTTGCTATAGATAAAGAGTTATTTTATCTTGATTAGTCTTTGAAAGATTAGTTTTTATTTAATGTTCCAAGTAGCAGTCATCAAGAACTATTGTTCGAAATAGACACCATTTAGTGGTAAAATGGTAGAAATGATGCTATAGCAAAAATGATGTGTTTTAGTCGATACAATTTTATTGGTCATCTGGCTAAATATCACCTTTAAAATTCGGATATCTAGAATCAAATAATGTCATTATGATATTATTAGTTTCCTATTGTAATATTTAATTAGTATAAAATATTTTTTAATTAATTTTAAAAATAAAAGGTTTTATGGAATAAAGAACATAATTTAGAAGATCTCTTATTGGGTAAAGCAGTCTCTCTAAGATAAAAATTTTCAATAGTTTGTGAGATCGATTGCAATTTTGTGAAAGAAGATTATAATGGTTGCCATGGTTAGTGTTATTGGTCATCATGATCAAAGAAAACAAGAATAATAGTTTAGTCTTCTCTAACAGTCGTTACTTTGAAACGTTAGATTCAAATTTTGTTGAAAGAACCAAGATTTGTTGAAAGAACCAAGATTTTACTTCGAGGGACAGCCCAGACCTGGAAAAAAAAAGTACGGTCCTCGGAAAGGGTATTCGTGTAAATTTGTACGAAACGTGGGTCAAAAATGGAAAATTGCCGTCCCTCTCTCTTTGAGTCACAAGAACTAGTCTTGGCACTCTTCCAAAAAAATCGCGGAAGATAATTAAAAAAATTATTTTTTTATTAATTAATTAATTTATATTTTAAAATTATTTTTTGCTAAAAGAGATAATCCATACCATTTTAGTATGGAAATATCTAAAAAAAACAACCATGAAGTGTTTTAGATGACTCTTCCAAAAATTATCTTTAGATGGGCAGTGTTTATTTATAGAACAGATAGGAAAATTTATCCACCTAAAAAATGGATAAATTATTTTTCATCAACTGATAAAATAATTTTTATATTTTTATTCATAAAATATTTGTAATCCTATAATAATAATAATAATAATATATAATATAATATAATATGTTTAAAGATAAAATATTAATGCGAAAGATATTTATAAATGCATTCCATTCCAAAAAGTGCCAAGGAGATCCAAATAACTACTACTTTACCTATGCACAACATATACTCAATTTTTCTTAAGGGACTTCCGGAGACCAATTTCCAATCAGACGGTCGACATCATCTGATCGTTGTGTAGTAATCTATCCATCTATTTTTTTTATTTTAATTTTTTTGAAAGACTCACTGATTATCTTCTCTGTTTTTTTTTAATAGCTAACAAAATGTTACAATCAGCGGACCAAAAAAATAATATTATTTTGAAGGGGTCTCTATTTACTTTATCACTTTTATAGCTGGAAAGTATACTGTATTATTTTTTTTTTTAAATTTTTTGTAAGATTGTAATTAACAGTGCATGGTGGATAGCAATCAAATAGTCAACAATTTTATCTATTGATTAGATTAATATCAATAAGCTATTTGCCATCTAAATGCAGTCTTAATTATTTTTAAGATTTTTTTGGCATGAAGATTCTCTTAAATTTATATTTATTTTCATACTTTTATGAGATACTGTTTTTGCACAAATACTTCTAATATAACAATTCTTCTAACACCGTTAATAAAACCATATTTATTTTAATTAAAAATAAAATAAAAATTTAAAATTACTTTTTTTTCTCCATCGCGATCATGTTATAAATATTTTTTTTTACATTTATTTATTAAAATTATTTTAGTTATTTTACTTTCAAACTATTAATCTACTATTAGATGGTATAGGTACATATGTAAAATAAAAATAAAAAAATGATAGAATGGCAGAATAAGTGTTTTACGGAAATATATATATATAAATATTAAGTTTGATAGTATACTTATACAAAATTTGATATTTAGAGGTATCTCTATAAAAAAAAATATATTTATTTTTATTTCTTTGAACTACTCTCTCTCTCTCTCTCTCTCTCTCTCTCTCTCTCTATTTCTGAAAAGTGTTGTCCACTACCTCTTCTCCTTCAGTCCTTTGGCCTTATTCTTTAATGCAACCTTCCCAGCTTTCATCTCTCTCACCGTTGAGAGACATATAGAGATAAAGGTGCCTCTTTTACCTCCTTTGCTTGGTTTGGGCCAATGGAATCGGTTCCTCTTCTCCGTGGCTTCTCTCTTCTACTTCTCCTCTCTCTTCTCCTTCACCACCCCAGGGCTGTTCAGGAAAATGCAGAGCTGAGAGCTCTCATGCATGTCAAGGCGGTGCTGGACCCGGAGGGGAGGATTCTAGCCTCGTGGACAAGCGAGGGGGACCCTTGCCGGGGAGACTTCGAGGGGGTGGCGTGCAACGAGCACGGTAAAGTGGCCAACATCTCGCTCCAGGGGAAGGGCCTCTCCGGGTTCATCTCGCCGGCGGTGGCTGAGCTCCGGTACCTCTCGGGGCTCTACCTCCACTACAATGCTCTCAGAGGGGAGATACCCAGAGAAATCTCTAACCTCACCGACCTCTTCGATCTCTACCTCAACGTCAACAACCTCTCTGGGCGTATTCCTGTGGAGATCGGCAAAATGGCGAGCCTCCAAGGTGAGTTCGGAGCCGAGAGAAGTTAGCGAGTACTAGAAGTGAGGTCAAATCTTGGGTTTCGGCGCATTTCCGCTGCTGGGTTTTTGGTTCTTATGAGGTTTCTGTGGGGAATCAGTGATTTAAAACGTGGACAAAAGTTTCGATTTTTTTCAAAGATTTCAGTTCATTTAACGTATTCTGAGCTGGGTTTTGGACTTTCTCTCTTCCTCTGTAGTTTCTCCTCGGAAAGACTTCAGCTTTACTGTTGAGCTTTGGCTTCTCCTCCTCCTTTGTCTCTCATTTGTTGTTTATTTTTGTATTTTTTAATGAGATTGCACCACTCTTCTTTAACTCTTAGTTAAAGGTAGAGAAAAAAAAAAAAGATTTTGATGGTGGATTTATGTTTTCTTGCATCTTTTTCTGACAGGGATTACCTTCTTGTTTTAATTTTAGCACTTCGCAGGTAGTTGTTCGGCTAAAACTAAAAAAGCTTTGCAACTCTGCCTAGTTTTTATTTGAAGTAAGAGAAAAAATAGATTTTGATGGTGCATTTGGGTTTTCCTTGCAATCTTTTCATTTAAACTCTTGTTTTGATTTTTTGCTCTTTCACTGTAGTTGATCGGCTAAAACTAATAAAGCTTTGTTTTTTCCTCGTAACCTTCAGCCCTTTCTTATACTCGTTTCTTCCCATCTTTCCTTCTCTATTTGTAGTGCTGCAGCTGTGCTATAACCAGTTGACAGGGAGTATACCTCCCCAGCTGGGGCTCTTGAAGAAGCTCACTGTTCTCGCTTTGCAATCTAATCACTTAACTGGAGCTATTCCAGCCACTCTGGGAGATTTAGCTCAGTTGATGAGGTTGGATTTGAGCTTCAATAATCTCTTTGGTTCAATCCCTGTGAAGGTAGCTCAGCTTCCTCGGCTGGCCGTATTCGATCTTCGGAATAACTCCCTCTCCGGCAGCGTCCCTTCTGGTAACTCTCACTTCCTTCCTTCTGTTCACATTTGATTCTTCCCTGCTTGCCCAAGTTGAGTTCTTACTAAACTGAGACCCATACTTTTTCATCTGGATGAAGATTTAAAGAGACTGAAGGAAGGATTCCAGTACAGGAACAATACAGGTCTCTGTGGAGTTGGATTTGCCTCCCTGGAAGTCTGCTCTTCGGATGATATCCTCAAGCCCAGCAAACCTGAACCCTTCGGACCCGATTCCACCGGTCCGAGGCCGCAGCCGGAAATTCCTCGATCAGCTAACTTAAGTGCACATTGCCATGACTCCCACTGCTCAAACTCTTCAAAATCCTCAGCAGTAAATGTTGCTATCGGAGTAGTCGCCGTTGCAGTTGGAGGGATGGTTATCGGTTTATCAGCCTTCGCACTCCATCGGCGCCGGAAGCAGAAGATCGGAAGTGCGCTGGAGGTTGCAGAGAGCCGGCTGAGCACCGACCAGCCCAAGGAATTCTGTCGAAAGGGTGGCTCCCCACTTATCAGCCTGGAGTACTCCAATGGATGGGATCCTTTGGCTGATGGGAGAAGTGGTGCTGGGTTCTCACAGGAGGTTTCGCAGAGCTTTCGATTCAATCTCGAGGAGGTGGAGTGTGCAACTCAGTACTTTTCAGAGGTGAACCTGCTTGAGAGGAGCAACTTTGCTGCAACTTATAAGGGCGTCTTGCGAGACGGGACTGCGGTCGCCATTAAGAGCATCAACAAGACAAGCTGTAGATCGGAGGAGGCCGAATTCTTGAAGGGGTTGAAGATGCTAACTTTGTTGCAGCATGAGAATCTTATTGGATTCAGGGGCTTTTGCTGCTCTAGAGGGAGAGGGGAGTGCTTCCTTGTCTATGATTTTGTGTCAAATGGGAGCCTATCACAGTATCTGGATGTCAAGGATAATGTCAATGGTAGGGTTCTAGACTGGCCTAGGAGAGTATCCATCATCAAAGGCATTGCCAAAGGTATTATATTTGAACCTCTTCTTTGTCTTAATTCTTAGCTATCATGTTTCAATGCATTAACTTGACGTGGTATGGAGATTACGTTGGTGCTGACTCTTCATAAGCAGTTACCAGCATCCATGATGATTTTTTTTTTTTTTCACTTCAATTTTGTTTTTCTTAAGCTTCTCGACTTTGATTGAATCAGTAGGATCTCTCTCTGCAGCAAACCTAACTGGATTTGGTTGCTTTGTTTGCTGCTGATCCAGGCATTGAGTATTTACACAGCAATCGGGCAAACAAGCCTGCTCTCGTGCACCAAAACATATCAGCCGAAAAGGTCCTCATCGATCATCACTTCTTTCCTCGACTCTCTGGCTCCGGTCTGCACAAACTCTTGGCCGATGATGTCGTCTTCTCCACCCTGAAAGCCAGTGCTGCCATGGGTTACTTGGCCCCTGAATATACCACCACCGGCCGGTTCACAGAAAAGAGTGATGTCTATGCGTTTGGAGTCCTTGTATTCCAAATCCTTACAGGGAAGAGCAGTGTCTCCCACCTGCGACTCAATCCGGAGTCCGGCAAGCTTGAAAACCTCCTCGATGAAAATCTCAATGGAAACTTCTCCAAACCAGAGGCAGCAAAGCTGGCAGGAATTGCCTTGCTCTGCACAAGTGAGGCACCAAGCCAGAGGCCTACGATGGATGCGGTGCTTCAACAACTAGGCATTGGTTACTGATCCGTGTTGAGGTGGAGGTGGTGGTCCTCATCCTCCTATCCTAACCTGTACTCGGATTCCTTGTCTTCAGGGATGAAGCACATTGTTGTCCTCAAATGAGGAACCTTAAGTTATGTAATATATGTCTCTCCATTGCCATCCATCGACCCTTGGATGGAGGAACATGTTAGGTCTCGAGCGAGATTAGAGTCAGATGATTGCAGCTGTAGTTACCTTTTGTTTTGTTTGTCTAAATCCTAGTTTGGCAGTTCATGTGCAAGTTGTGTGTTGTCCCTACGTAAGTTAGCAAGATTGCATGGAGGAACACGTTAGCTAGGTCGCATATGGCGCATGCAAACATGATCAAGTCGAAATAGTTGTCACAACACCTATACTTTTGGAGGTCTTTTTCATATGCAGCGTTAACCGAGCACATTAGATCTTGGATTCACCATCCTTCTCAACCACAGCAATTCAAGTAATCTTACACCCACTCCTCACAGAGGCCTGCTCTAAAAGTAATTTCTAGCTCTGAAAACTCATCCATGAATGATCCAACTTCAAGGCTTCAACTGAGTTCTCCATCTCCAACCTTTTCATCCATTATTTTGCCACAAATCCAGTTCAATGTCCGAATCTTCACCACATATCTTTATATTCTGCTTACTACATATTCCAATCCACAGAACACAGACATGCATCATCCAACAGCAGCTCTTTAAAGCATGAGCATCCATCCCTCCACTATGGCCAGATTATTTTTTAAGTCAGATTTCCAGGTCACAACAGCTCTGCATGGTTAAGAACGAAGAGACGAACCATGCCAAGAGAATTAACCACTGTGGCGCTCAATTTTCTTGCTAACCGCTGCATATTCTTAGTCAGAACTTTCTTATTAATATTAGAAACACATCCAGAGGAGCCGCTGCCAGCACCAGAGCATAGCCTGGGAACCAACTTGATATTTACAAGCATATTAAATTTACCCGGCAAAGGATCAGTCAACACAGAGAGCTGTGTATAAACTAAAATACATCCAATGCACGAAGCGTTCAAGAAGCAATCCTAAACATCCTTTCCGCTTACATACCACTTCATTATACCGTGTGGTTTGTTCAATATCCGGATGCCCTGTAATGCAAAGAGGAAGGCAGACCTCCTTACAGGCCACCACAGGATCTATCATCTAATGGTCTCAATTAAACAAATCTCACAAACACAACATGCTAAGAGTTTTCGCCGGTACCACAATTACCGACAAAATGCCCCACAGTTTATAAGCCCTAACAAGGACAGCAAGAGACCCATCTAAAACTCGCAGGAGAAGGAGAACAGAACCCTTACCTTCATCCTAACTGCCCGAAAAAACGATTAATTCAGCTCTGACCCTAACAATGCCAAGAGGAACCTCAAGTCTTCATTCAAAGGGCTCGCCCGCTGAAAGAATCAGTCTAGGGCCGTGACCTCATCCTCGCTGAGTCATAGGGTCCTTCAGATGATGGAAGAGCCCATCCCCTGGCTGACTGTTCATCTTGCCTGATGCTGCTCCTGCCCCCATTCCCTATGCAACCATCAACACAAACGTAGTAAGGTGGAATCCATGAGCTTAGTCTGGGATTAGTAACAAGAACCAAACTATAACTGAACATTGTCATAATCAAAATGCAAGATGGCAGCACACAAAGGAACAAAAACTCATGCAGCTATACAGATGCAGGCCCTACACATACCCTACTTTCAACTATCAAAGCAAGACAAAAAGACACTTGGCACAAACCTAAAAGAAGCACAGATAAGAAGAAGCACAAACATAACTCCCAATATGAGAAATTCTAAAGGAGAGAGTGTCATTTTGACGATACCACTAACCCAATGGGTTATTCAAAAAGAGTTGTGACCCAAATCCTGCTGTTTAACCCCATTGATCCTCTAAACAAAGTTTACATAGCCTAGAGTTACCGCATCCAATTTACCACACTAACCTAATCACAAAACCATGACCTGGAATCACATTTTAGTCATATTAACCTATAATAATTCACCAATCCTATCAACTCCCCAATGTCAATCATTGGTAAAGAAACCTATCAATCATTCTTCTTAGGTTCAACTTGTGAACCTCTGACACAGACAAACAACAACAGAGACCCATCAGCACTCTGACTCTCTAAGTACCATTCAAATTGCAAAGTTCGCCCCCTCCCCTCCCTTTAAATGAACACCTCCACTGAAGGCCAAATCAACCATAATAAAACCGAAAACACTTGAAAACAATTCCACAAAAATTTTATTGTAAGTACTCGTTCCAACATCATCCATGCAAATACCACTAGCATGGACTCCGTCTTAGAGGTTTGTTTGGTCATTTGTGACCAATGCTGGAGATGAGTTTAACAGAATTAGGAAATAAAATTCACAAGAGGTGGGTTGTAATTATATACAATCAGCATAGTAGAAGCAGCTTCAGGAGCGAGGAAACACATGATCAGATGTAACTAAGGTTGACTACTACTAGTACTATGGTTATGGTTGGTTAATCACAGTCAAAATACTAGTGAAAATGCAAAAATGAGCTCCTTGAACCAACAGAAAGTATATGCAAAATTCAAGTTTAACCAAATCCTAGCAGTAGAATTAGTCACTTCACATACACTAATTGCCTGACTTGCATAAGTTCAAATACCATAAATGGACCACTTTCATGAATTATGTGACTCTTTTCCACACACACACACACACACATGCAAAAAAAAAAAAAAGAAAAAAAAAAAGAAAACTACTCTTCATGCTAAACTATATGGAACTATCATACTCTTGCAGCCAAAGGAATCAAGACCCCCCCCCCCCCCCCTTTCTCTCCCACGGCGCGAAAAAAAAGAAACCCAAAAAAGGAAAGCCCTTTCGCATGACCTCTCTATCACCGAATTCAATCTCAACCAACATAATATACCTTGTAAATGACCAACATCCTACAAAAGCACATTTTATAGACACAATCTATCTACATCTCAAGACCCTAAAAAGAAAACCATCATTTTAGAATTCAGCTAAGTATTGAAATATCAAGTTACAAGAACATACACTAGACCAGAGCAATCCAAGTGATTGCATGCATTTGGCAAGGGTATTTTTTGTTGTTATAAACTATCACTCTTCCCAGAGATATCTGCATGTATTTTTACCTTTTTCTTAATAGTGTGTGCACATGTGCGCATAGAGTGATGCTGGACCTAGGATAGCATCAGTGAACCTAAACTCTTCTTATTCTTAAGCGCAAATAATATTTCTTATGACAATTTATTGATCTGCTATATATAATTAATAGTATGAATATTAAGGGCTGCAAAACCGACCCAAACCGCCTTATTTAGGGCATACTGTAATGAACCAATGCAGAATTGAATCAGTTTGCTGGTTACAGGAATCAATCCAAACCAAGCAAAACCACCCGATTTTGCTCGATATTGAACCATATTGCCCGGGCAATACCATGATAAGAAGTAAAAAAAAGGGCTAGGAGCTATCTCGGAAGGGGCTTACCATAATGCACCGTCTGTACAGTACCAAACTGGTGATATATTAGCAACCGAGATTGCAGACCTTGATTAATATATAGATAGTATTATAACATTTCTATTACTACTAATAATGGTAATATTACAGAGGTTAAAAAATAATGCAAATATAATTAACATAATATAAAAATCTTATTGGTATAATAAAACAATTACACTCTAATAGTCATAATAATATTATTTATTGTAACTATATAATTGAATAACAAAACAATGACAATGCAATATACAATACAATATGTATTATATTATTAATATTAATATTTAAAAATATATGACTATTGATGCCAATATATTATGTAATATAAATATTACGTATATTGTATTAATATATAATGCAAAACATTATATGATAAATGATTTTGATCTAATATAATATATAATCTTATATCATCTAACAGATAATAGATCATTGTAATATTTTTAAATATATGATCAATATTAATATGACCATAAAAAATCTTTTTTGTTGGTACTTGAGCACTGACTAGGGAAAACAATACCCAAGCACCCCTCTCAAATGTTTTTACCCCTTTGTATAAGAATCTAATATTCACCGCAATCAGCATTTTCATCTCCTGTAACGTCCCCAGACGGGAAACCGATGCCCATCCCCACCTCTCAATTCCTACAAACCAAACATGGCGTGATAGATATCCAGGTGTTTATAATACAAACTATATTTCAGTTTTCCTAAGTGAATATTAGATGATTTAGAATGATAATCTATACAATATAAGAAAACAGAGCTTAATTTTAGTACCTTCCAAGACCATATTACCTTCTATTGAATTAATATTCTATCTGAGATCCAAAACACACACACACAAAAAACCCATCATAAAACCTCTCTATCATATTCAACTTCTTAATAAGAGAGTAAAACTAGCCCCATGTCTCTCTCCTCCCTCTAATTACTTTCACTTACATTTCCTCCTTTAATTTAATCCCTCAATTCCCCCCCCCCCTCTCTCTCTCTCTCTCTCTCTCTGTGTGTGTGTGTGTGTGTGTGTGAGAGAGAGAGAGAGAGAGAGAGAAAGAGAGAGAGAGAGAGAGCACCAACTCCATCTCTAATTGTATTTGCCATGTGTACAGCCACTTCCCAACAATCTCTCTCATGAATTTCCCCCTTCATCTTTGCCATTCAGACCTCGTTAGTAGCATCCCTATGTACATGTCACCATCCTTTACATGTCAAGAAAAAGGTAAATGTGTACAATCTTTTTCTTTGTATATATAGAGTTCTTGATTCTTCCCTTCTTTGAAGAGATAAAAGAAGGTAACTCTGCCAAAGGGGATTGTGCGTATACAACAATCATTGTTCTCATTATTTAATTATATATTTTTTCATTTTTTTTACAACATTTTAAGTTGTTGGCTATAGATTTTAAACCAATTTTTTGCCTTTTTTATGTCCTTCGTTTTATAATTTGTTTTTCTCATTATTTAATTCTATTTATTTCACATCATTTTTAGACGTTAGTTATAGATTATAGCCCTATTTTATACCTTTTTAATCTTCCCTTTGTTTAATGTTTTGTTCTTTCAGATTATCTTCCATCATTTTCTTAATTTTTATTTTTTTTATTTTTCACATCCAGTTTTGCATTTCTATTTTATTCATTACATTTCTTGGAACATGCATAGCACATGCCCATCTAACCGTATCTTCTAATTTTCAAATATCTAATAGACTATCTCAAGGTGGTTTTTGTCAAAATTGCCTGACGTATTTTGACTTCTGATGTGAAATATAAAACGGAAATTGAAACAGTGAACTTTGCCCTCACCTACATCCTCTGATCAAGACTACTGAATAATTGCTTGGAACAGAAGGTATGCTGCAAGCTCTGTTGCCGGTTCGAATAAGGGTAGCGAACAAGAGCATTTGCTGGTGAAACTACTGTTTATGCCGGATCTGGCCCCTCTACCTTTTATCTGAGACGACAGATCCTTTCACCCCACAAAACCTTCTATACAAACCGGAAAAACATTCATGAACATCCAAAGTCACCAAAGTTTTTTGTTTGCTTTTAAGGCTCCAAAGCTGCACATTTTTCAAAATTTCAGGGAGAAAAAACAGCTTTTCTTCTACCTTACATCCTTGCAAGAGCTTGAAGTAATGCAAGGCTAAATTTGTCTCTTAGCTATCCATCTGCGCTAAATTAGGCATGTAAGCATCACTTGGAAGAATTTATGCAGGCACTAAGATCAGATAAAAGCAGCAAGCACTACAACCACCCCTACTCTCTCATCTCCAATTTTATTCTCCTTTCTTCCTTTCTTCTTTATTATTAATTTTAGTCTTAGTTCATTTCAATTTTGTCCCCACGCACCCCCCCCCCAAAAAAAAAAAGATTTTTTGCGTACATACCATCCTAAATATTGAAATTTGCATGAATACCCTCCCAAAATTGATATTTGCATGTATACCCTCATAAAATACTTATTTTGTATGTATGCCCTTCTTCTTTTTTTTTTGTATATGTACCTATGCCGTCTAACACGGTTAAGACATTAGCAATTTAAAATTGAAATCACTGAAATACCCTAATGGGTAAACATGCAAAAAGAAAGATTATAAGGGTATCAATGAAAATAGCAATTTTGTGAGGGTATTCATGTAATTTTATTAATTAGGAGGGTATACACAAAAAAATCCTTAAATTTTTGTAGAAATACCTTCCTCAATATTGAAATTTGCATGAATATCCTCCCAAATTGATATTTGTGTGCACGCCCTCACAAAATACTATTTTTGTAGGAATACCTTTGATATACATAGTGATTCAGCTGATGTGATTAGCCAAAATCATATTTATTTAAATTAAAAATCAATTAGAATTATGAAACTATCGTTTTACTCCTAAAGCAGGTAACAGATTAACGGATCTTGTTAGAAACTAACATCTCTACCTCCAAAAAAAATTTCGATCTCTCTTGATCCCTCTTTCACTCCATCCGGAATCAAAACTATTCCCTCGACTCTCTTCTCCACCGCGGGCAGCCCTTCTCCCTCTCTTCCGTTTGACAGAGTTTCCGTGACCGAAATCTGAGTCCCTCTCATTGCTGCCGAAGTTCTCCCTTCATTTTTTTTCTTTTCTACATGAAGATGGTTAGGTCTTGTTTGAGCTTTATGGATTATTTAAAGAAAAGCAATGTGAGAGATTTGTAATATTTATCTTTTAGTGTATAAGATTTGCAATGTTTATCTTTTAGAGCTGAAAATTTTTCTCATGTGCAGGTTGGTGGCTGTTTAAAATTACTATGATAAGATGAACCACATACCCTAGATCTTTTCTTCTTCCACAAAGTCGAAGCTCTAAAGAAAAGTGACTCGAAGTACACAACATAAGGGGTGGCTTTCTACCACTTGGTCATGGAGGTTGTTAGTAAGTCTGAAAGGTTCAAAGTCCTTCAATGATTTTGCTTGGGGATGATTGATACTGTTTTTCCACCCATAAGCACAATAGTAGCAAAAAAGCTTGATCCTTACAATCTATCATATGCCTTGAAGACATGCTAATCCCTTTCTATATTCTGATACATGCCCTCATATATGCATCTATAACAATAAATATTACAAGCTAACTTTTGATGAAATAAGATATAGTAGTAGTTATAAATGATAAAGAAGAAAGTAGAATAATCCTTTGATTAGTAAAAGAACTTTCATAACTCTTTTTGCTAACTAATTGTCGAATCTATCGTTTTCTTGAGCAATATTTTTATAGAAAACATTGAGGAGTAAGCACTAGACTAATCCGAGTGTTAAAACAAGTTGAAATAGACAAAAATAAAATTAGAATTTTTTGCTTGTAAACCCTTCTAAATATGTGAAATTGCATGAATACCCTCGCAAAGTTGCTATTTGCATGTATACCCATATAAATGTTTCTTTTTTCATGTCCACTCATTAAGAGCATTTCAATCATTTTTAATTTTAAACCACTAATTTCTTAACGGTATTAAATGGTATGGGCACATACGCAAGAAAAAAGGAAAAAAGGAGGGTATACACACAAAACAAGTGTTTTATCAGGGTATACATGTAAATATCAATTTTGGGACGGTATTCATGTAAATTCTAATATTTAGGAAGATATGTATGCAAAAAATCCCAAAAAAACAACAAAAAAGACCCTTTGTTTTCCTTATGTTACTCCCTCGATATTCTTCTCAATGCTGGAAAATGAGGAAATGTCCCTCCCAAGTTTCTCTTCCCCTAATCCAAAATCAAATAAATCCCTAGATAATTTCCACTAGGAAGCAAGGAGGGAGTCTAATACTTCGCAATCTTAATGGAACCATTATATACAAAAAGGATGGATAGCATTATTCATTTTCCTGCCTAATTTTTGAGGGTTTAGAAATATCAGTCCTTGTTTTCCTGCTCAACTTTCTATCACCTGCTAGGGCTAGCGGTGGCAATGAATACTGTCAGTTATGTACAGGTTGGTGAGGAGAAAGAAGGAAAGAAAGAAAAACAAAAAAAAAAAACCCTAAACTCAGATCTGACGATACATAACTGGGTTCAAATGCACAATTTAAAGGTTTGCAATCTTCTAACTTCAATTCGTCATAAATAAGCAGAAAGCAAGCAGAAAGGCAATATCCCCACAAACAATTTAGAAGAGAAAGCACATTCCTCCTCAATGGATGGAAAGAGCACATAATAGCAGACATCAAATTTAAGCATACCCTAAAAGTTACTGAATAAGAAAATACTAGTAACTAGTAAATATGTTAGATAAGGCAGGTATCTACACAAATAAACACATAAAGTTACCGAATAAACAAATGAAAATAGTAACCAGTAAATATGTTAGATAAGGCAGGTAACTACACAAATAAATACATAAAGGTGTGATAAAAAATAGGGTGTCTTTCAACAGCCATCTACAAATCTGATAAGGCTATCCAACAATCAGCAGAAAACTTATGAATATATAGATTTAAATAATTAGCAATATGTATCACATCTAACATCTATATTAAATTATTAGCGATATGGACTTACCAATGTTGCCATTATCAAGCATGTCAAACCCTGGATTCCATCCAGGCAAGTGCTGTCTTGCATTCCCCTTCCATGTGCCCTCAAAGCCAGCCAGCTCATCTATTGCTTGGAAGATTGCATGTAAAGCAAGTTACAACCAGATAGCAGCAGAAAACAACAACAACAACTGAAGTTTTAAAACAAAATACCTTCATGCATATTATGTAATGTCTGCATTGTATCAACCCTCCCATCTGAGTTTAGCTTCCTTGTTAAGGAATGACCCTGCAGTAACAATACACAAAGTAATATTAACCTCACGACAACTCAATACAATAAATTAGACAAATATATATGTAGTAACATTTCAAATCACATATTCCACATAAGGCATTGCAGCAATCAGACAACCTCACAACACCTCAATGCAATAAATTAGACAAATATATGTGTAGTAACATTTCAGATCACATATTCCACATAAGGCATTGCAGCAAGCAGATAATGATAACCTAAAAAGTTTACAGATAGACAAACCTTATCATGAATTCCTCGAGATATCCTGTGGGTTGCTCTGCCCGTAGTTGTATTGGCTTCCTTATGCTCTTCTGCAGTGACCTATCAGACCAAACAAGCAAAACCTTAGCGAAACAGATCACCATGATCATCACCATAAATTCAACTAAAAAGAAAAACAAACTTGAACAACTCCTGAGTACTTACTCCATCACCACCACTTCTCCTTGTTGTAGAAGTATAATATGCTCCATTTGGACCACCATAAGTCACAGTTGAGCTCTGAAAAGTATAATTTCGAGCCTGTGGTTGCGATGCACTAGGCCTGCTAAACTCATTCCCATATTGCATGTACTTGCTTTTCTTTTCTGTAAAGCAGCAAATAAGTTTAGTTTCACCACAGCTCACTCCAAGTAGTCAACCACGACAATGGTACCATGAAGAGACCATGAAAAAGACTAACCTATACCTTCAGTTTCTTCATCAGGATCCTGAACATACGGTTCTTTACTCGACCTAGAATGTTTTCTTGGATTATCTTTCTTCAGCATATCAGTCTTCTCTTCGCCTCCTTCTTCATCATCGGATGACAGTTCTTTGATAATCGGCCCCTTCGGCTTAGGAGGGGGAGCTTGCTCCAGGAATGGAGCATTGCTTGTTTGTCCAAAGAAGCTCCTCCGGTCATCAAAAATACTGGGTCCAAACATGCTTGGGCCCATCAAGCTCCCGAAGGGTCGAGTGAAGAAAGGATCATCAAAGGGGTCCCTCCCACCAAAGAAGCTGGAGATCAGGCTCCCGGGTCTCCCAAAGCCACCAAATCCGGCAAACGGATCCCCGAACCCCAAAAAGTCATCCCTCCCACCTCTGCCCCTCTGCATATTTCTCAGTACAAAATTCTGCAGCCGAAGAAAAATGAGGAAAAAATCTCGTTCACTGTTCCATGCAAGCAAGAAATCCTAAGTTTTGAGACAATCCTACGTCCTATAAATAGAAAAAAATACACACAACTAAAGAAAAAAAGTAAAGTTGTTTTAGAGCTTTTCTTATAGAATCGAGTGGCAAACTTTTATCAAAATTTAATAATATTGGCACGAGAAGACAAATATCCAAGAAAAATAACCATCTAAAAGCAAATAAAAATCCGGTAAATGGTCGTCATCTACCAAAAAATGGCTTCTTTACACCTCCAAACAACAAAAACCAACCAAGAAAATCCCCAAAAACTCCGATTCCACAAAAACCCTAACCGACAAGAAATCGAGTAACACAAACCAAGTAACCCTTATAAAATCCCTTTCTTTTTAAAAAAAATATCGCAAACAGTCACTATGAGGAATTCCTGCTCGAAAATATTGAATCAAGAGATAAAGGACGAGAAGGAGAGAGATGGGAATTACCACCTGCGACGGAATCGAGAAGGAATCGAACGCCACCAACGAGGGAGAAGAAGAGCAAACGACGACGGAGCGGAATCGGCCTATTATTTCGATGGCTAGAAAATTCGAATGGGAATTAGGGATCAGGGAAGCGGCGTGGGGAATAAGATTGCGGGCCGGAAGACTCCAGCGGAAGAAGGCGGTCCGCGAATTCTCCAGAAACAGCGACACGTGTCAAAACGGCCATGACAACAAAAGGAGGATCCAGAAATTTGAATCTTTTTGAGTTTAGAAAAGGGATTCTCCTTTCTCCGTACGGCTTTTATTTCTCTCATAAATAATTAAATTTACGTAAATAACCTTCTAAATTGATATTTATATGTATACTCTTACAGAATACTTATTTTACATATATACTTTTTTTTTTGCATTTGTACCTGCACCATTTAACGCCATCAAAAAATTAGCTGTTTAGAATTAATAATGACAAAAATATCCTTAATGGGTAGATATGAAAAAAGAAAATAATTATAAGGATATACATGCAAATAATACTTTGCGAGAGTATTCATGCAATTTCATATATTTAGGAAGATTTACAAACAAAAAAAATTAATTTTATTTTTTTCTATTTTAGCCTATTTTAACACTCGAATTTGTTTAGGATAGCCTTCTACTACATGGCCGTGGAGATTTTTAATAAATCTGAAGGGTTCGAAGCCTAATAATTTTGCTTAGGAATGATTGATGTTGTTTTACTATCTATGAGCATAGCAGTAGCAAGGAAGCTTGATCATTTCAATATATCATGTGTCTTTAAGAGATTCTAATCATTTTTTATATTCTAATGTATGCCTTCATATATGCATTTATAATAAGAAATATTATAAGTTATGTTTTGATGAAATAAGATACAGAGGTTATTAAGTAATGAAGAAGAATAAAGCAAAATATTTTCATAATTAGTGGAAAAACTTTTGTAACTCTTTTTGTTATCTAATTATCGAATCAATCTTTTTTAAAATAATATTTTTATATAAAATATTAAGGAGCAGGCACTAGATAAATCTAAACGTTAAAATAGGTTAAAATAGAAAAAAATAAAATTAGAATTTTTTTACATGTAAACCTTTCTAAATATGTGAAATTGCATGAATACCCTTGCAAAGTATTATTTGCATATATATCCTTATAAATATTTTCTTTTGCATATCTATCCATTAAGAATATTTCAGTTATTTTTAATTTTAAACTATTAATTTTTTGACGGCGTTAGATGGTGTGAGCACATATGTAAGAAAAATAGAAAATAAAGGATATACACGTAAAGCAAGTATTTTATAAGGGTATACATGCAAATATCAATTTAGGAGGAAATTTATATAAATTTTTATAATTAGAAGGTTTTTTTTAAAAAGTATGGCTTACCCTAAGCGGCTAAGCCTAACCCGAAAAGAAGGGGCTCAGAACTCCGAAGAGTACTTGCAATTATAAAACATATCAAATTATTTAAATTATTTATATTTTTAACTTTTAATTTTTTAAATATTATTATATTTAATTATATATATAATTTTTTATCTCATTTATTACTTTATTAATTTGGTAGAATGATATTATGATATGAATATAATCTTAAAATATCAAAGTTTTTCAAGCATGTAATACCATTTTTTATTAAAAAGCTCATAATATTTTTAACTAATTATTGATTCCTACGAAATTATCGTATAATGTTATTCATGGAAAAGGAAAATAAAAATTAATATTTTTATAAGATTGGAAGGTATTTTAGAAAGCTAGTATAAAATTTTCAGGTTTATTAGTTTTGTAGTGAAAAATAAATTTTGCAAACAGTTTTTTTTTGGCATCCAAATATATTTTTAAAAATAAAGATGAAAAATTCTGGTAAAATGTTTCTCCCGGCGAATGAGGGCTGGAAAGATTATATAAATGGTACGTTGTGGAGGTGACTTTCTTTTTAATGTGGTGTTAGCTAAAATGACTACTTGTACTTGCTTTTTTTTTGGAACAAATGGCTACTTATACTTCAAAATTTTATTGATATCAAACTACAAAAATCAAATGAAAAGGCTCTTCTATATTCAAATGAAGAACTAATTTATTCTTTACATAGAAACTCTTAAATGCATATTCTAAATTTATTATTTCCAATTGCGTGGCATGTTTAGATTATTTTTTTTTTTTTTTTTGCTAAAGCAGTTTAGATTAATTTCTATTTCACGTTTCTTTTATTGATGGGGATATAGGCTGATAGTACATACTTCTTCGTCAAAAGGGCAATCTCTCATTTACAAATCAACTTCTTGAAGGTAACTAAGCAGCTGATGTCAGCTCTCTTTCTGAATTTTTTCTTGAGGGCTCTTGCTGTCACCAAAACAAAACAAAAAAATCCTACCTATAAATAATATTTCTTAACTGCATCCTTCGATTTCAAGAAATAGATTTTATAAGACAACAAAAACCACTCGCAAATATTTATTTTATTATATAACTCAAAGCCTTTAAAACTAGCTGGAGTCTCATATCAACTTTTTCAATATGATCCTATATTTAAGAGAATAATATTTGGAAGATTGAGCTCCTTTGTGTATCATTACCACACTTCCACCTACATGCTATTCCCATCTTAAGTAAATAAATGTCACATATTTTTGTTAAGGGAGAGAACTAGGAGAAGTTCATCCTTTAAAAGCTTCATAATGCAATTTAGATTTTATCGAAATAGTATAAGGTGATTTTAACTGGATACAACCATCATCTCATGTTTGGACACCAATTATGAATAATGATAGTATGCCAAGAATGTAAATTTGCATTTTGTAACTGTGCAGGTTTTCTAGTTTGCCATACCATTTATTATCATAATATTTGTAGATTAAGCAATCCAGATTATTTCACTTTGTGCATCATTTTTTACTATAAGATATATGATAGAGGTCTTATATGGATTGAGGATGAAGAGTTTTGGGAGTGGTGGTCTATGATTTCGGTTGTTAATCCTATTAAGGGCATGTTTGGATGATTGGACTGAAAACTTTAGAGGATTCGTGAGTTGCCTCAAAACCTATCAAATTGGATAGAGAGGTTAAAAAAAAGCAAATAAACCTGGAGACTGCAAAAGAGATTCTTAGCTGAGATGAAGTTTCCAGTCTACAATCTTGGATTTCCTCAGCAGAAGAGGAAGAAGGCATAAGACCCATGGTACCAAGCACATCATTAACTTCCTTCTCCAATGCAAGCAGAGCTTGAATAAATGACTGCTGCTTCTTCTTCACCTATACAAGTACGGAATCAGATTACAAGAGCAATTTTAGCCTATGAGTAGCAGAGAACTGGACATTCTTGGGCACAACCACTCTAATTTAGATAATGTAACAATAATACCTCTGCATAAAGATAGATGAGAAGAACAATACCTTCAAGTACTCCTTCAAGGTACTGTTTATGGCCTTTTAACAGTTCCATCGGATCATCCAAAACGACAGTGGGTGTGCAAGTCACCTGACATCGAAGCCAAGAAGTTGGCCATTCTGGAGGACTTGGATTAAAGAGAGCGAGTTGCTTAGAGCATTCCGAAATTTATTATATTTTGATTCTTTAAATGTATTCATATTAGATGGTATAAGTATAGTTCATCTGCTGTAGCAAATAAAAAAGAAAAAGTTAGATATAAATCAATGGTTGTCTGAGAATATATAACCTAACCAATACATTAAGGGTGCTTTACATAGCTTTGATGATATTATACTATATTAATTAATATAATATCTTCATTAAATTTAAAAGAAGATTTGAATTAGAATAATATTTAACTAAATAAATTTTTATGAAGAATCCGATAACAGTCATTATTCTCATTATACAAAGCCATATGGTTCTTACATGTGCATGATACCCAGAATCTTGAAGTGGGAGGTGTTAGATTTAATGAAATCTAACATCAAACTAGAGAGATTAATAAATATTTATTTATCTCGGTGAAGACACTCGAGCAAACATTGTAGGGAAACTTAATATTATAATAAGAACAATCTTTAAAAATATTATTTTGATAAAATGGCGTATGTTTTTAATTTAAACGTTGGAAGCATGGTCGAGTGCGGAAGAGAACTAACGGCCTCCGGATGCTCGCGTCCCAGCGACGGAGGAGAAGAAGAATAATCCCCTCCAACGGTCAGCACCGCCGTCTCACGTTCTCCGCCTCCACTCCCCGGCCTCCCTCTGCAACCACCGGCGACGCCTCCTCATGGACCCGCGCGATCCGGTCCTCGGTGGAGCTCGGCCGCTTCTGCCACGCCGTAGCCCTCTACGCCCGCATGCAGCGCACCGGCCACCGCCCCGACCCCTTTGCCGCCTCCGCAGCTCTCAAGGCCTGCGCCCGCCTCCCCTCCCGCCCCCTCGCCACCGCCATCCACGCCCAGCTGCACAAGCTCGGCCTCCGCTCCCACGTTTACCCGGAGACCGCCCTCGCCGACTTCTACTCTAAGCTCGACGGCCCCGACGCCGCCAGGAGGGTGTTCGACGAAATGCCCGTGAAGAATGTCGTCTCCTGGAACTCCATCCTCTCCTCCCGCATAAGAGCCGGAGAGTTGGGAGCCGCCCAGAGGGTCTTCGATGAGATGCCAGTGAGGGACGTGGTTTCCTGGAACTCGATGGTCTCCGGGTACGCCAAGGCTGGGGACATGGACCGCGCTGCTGCTCTTTTCCATTGCATGCCCGAGAAGAACCCTGCCTCTTGGAACGGGATGATAAGCGGGTATATAAATCGCGGGAATATGGCAATGGCGAGAGAACTGTTCGATGAAATGCCCGTGAGAAGCAATGTTTCCTGGATCACGATGATTTCTGGTTATACGCGGAGCGGGGATGTTGAATCTGCAAGGGAGCTATTTGACGAGATGGAAAGGAGGGATCTTTATGTGTGGAATGCGATGATCGCTTGTTATGCACAGAACGGATGCCCCAGAGAGGCGCTTCAGTTGTTCAACAGGATGCGGAAGCCTGATGTGGGCGTGCAGCCTGATGAGATGACCTTTTCTAGTGTCATATCGGCTTGCTCGCAGTTGGGGGACTTGAAATTTGGGTTGTGGGTTGAAGAATATATGTCTTCTATTGGGATCGAATTGGATGATCATTTGAGTACTGCTCTTATAGATTTGTACTCAAAGTGTGGAGGAATGGACAGGGCTTTTGTGCTTTTTGATGGGTTGAAAAAGAGAGATACAGTGTCTTATAGTGCAATGATCTTGGGATGTGGCATAAATGGGAGGTCTTCGGATGCAATTAGTTTGTTTAAAGAGATGTTGGATGCAAAAATAACACCAAATGCTGTAACCTTTGTTGGGCTTCTGACAGCATATAGTCATGCTGGTTTGGTGGAGGAAGGGCGCAGATGCTTTGCTTCAATGTGGACCAAGCATAAGATTCCACCCTCGGCCGATCACTATGCAGTTATGGTAGATCTTCTTGGTCGGAGTGGAAGGTTGGAAGAAGCATATCAGCTGATTAGGAAGATGCCGATGCGTCCCCATGTTGGTGTATGGGGAGCCTTGCTTCTTGCTTGCAGGTTGCATGGCAATGTAGAGCTTGGGGAGCTTGCTGCTCGGAATTGCTTTGAGTTGGAGCCTGAAGCAAGTGGGTATTATGTCCTCCTGGCTAACGTCTATGCTGAAGCTGGAAAATGGGACAAGGCGAAGAGACTAAGGAAGATGATGGTGGAAAAGGGGTTAACTAAGATCCCAGGGTTTAGCTTGGTGCAATCCACATGAAGACCCTTCTGTTCGAACACAGTAGGATCGCTGTTATGCTGCGATTCAGAGTTAAAAAATGCTTGATGTTGATGCATTATACTGTGATTTGTAAAGCCAATGACATTTCATTGGAGTAAGGCTGGCATGGTTAAGGTATGGAATCCATGAACAGCAGGTTCAACTAAGTGCTAGCATTTAGCTACATCAAACACTTCTCAGGTATTCCTTGCTTGAAATCTAGATTTTCATGGCTGATTACCACTTTAATGGAGGAATTGCATGTCTTGGCTGAGTATATGAAATGCATGAATTGCTCCTTGAGTTGATTTAGCACCGTCAAATTGTGGGATTGTGAAGAGAAACATTCACTGGCTTCTTATATGGGTATTATAATGTTGGCTGCCTTCACCGAATAGCTTTGGTGTCTTTTAACTCCGCATTGTGACCTCACATTGCCATTGACAGGGGATACTTCACAAATTGATTGGAGGAGTACTTGGAGCATACAATTGAGAATGTTGGGAACAGGAACCTTTGGGTCCTTTGATCGTACAATTGTGGGCACTGTTTTTGTCATACATTCATCTTGACATGATTTTTCCGACACCAGAAAGCTGTTTGAATTGTTAGGTATGTTATATCTGAGTATTAACTCGGATGATTTTGAGCTTTGTTTTCCATTGTTTCCAAGACTTTAATATCTTAAACCTGCGTATGAGTTCAATGAAGCTGTTCTTAGCCCAATCCCAACGGGACATTTGGGAGACTGTTTTCTTGGTTAGTTAAGTGTAATATCTTACTTGTAAATAACTTCATGCATCTTGCGCCATATGTAATAGCTAATATTATCACTGACGAAAAGGAGCTCCAGTTTGTGAGATTAATTGTTGTTACATATAGGCGCCTGATTTGCCAACTCTTTGAAAATGCCAAAGAGAAGTGGAAAGTTACAATTAATGAACCTTGAATTTTAAATCTCAACCCGACCCGTATTTGACTTGTCATAAGCAGGTTTGGGTTTGGGTTAAACGGGTTCGGATCATGAAGAGGTCGACCCATTTAACCGATTTAATATTCAGGTTGGGTTTGAGTTTCAAATATATGATCTGTTTAACCCATTTAATGCATTTAATATTAGGTTTGGGTTGGGTTAGATATCCCGCTTAATCCATTAAATCCATTTAAAACTTATTTAACCTGTTTAACCTATTTCTGTCCTATTTAACTCGACCCACTCAACATGTTTAACCCATTTAAATCCATTTGACCTGTTAAAAATCCACTCAACTTATTTAATAAATTGGTCGGGTTTAGATTTGAATTCTGATCTATTTAATAAACAAGTCTGTTCGAATTGACGAATTTTTAATCTAACCCGCAACCAACTTGATCCATATCCGACTCGACCTGATTGCCACCCCTACCCCTGCCCCCTAATTGTTGGTATACATTGAGAAACCAATTACTACGGCTATCTAAATCACTAAAGCATTGGAACTTCTGCTTTCTTGGTAGTTCTCAAAGACCAATTGCCACTTATGCTTGATTTTTTTGCGAGAAAAGTGTCCCTGAAACTCTCTTCTTGTCAAGTGAGATCATGTTATAACTAGATAGCAGTATGTGATACAGCTTTGTACTACAGGCACGATATGCGTTTCATTTTCATTAAGCAGTCAATCATTTATATTTTTCATTTATGTACCATCAATCTAAAATATGATTGTGAAATTACTGTTAAGCCTCTCTTGAAGCACTGATCTGAGTGTACCTACCTCAAACCCATATCAGGCTGCTTCAGTAGATCTTGGAAAATTTTAGTGTCAGAAGAAATTAAATCAGTCAGCTTGGTTAGAGACCACACAAGCTGTTGGGAATTGGTATTGCATGAATGCATTTGCTCGGAAGCAATTCCAGATGGTTATGCAATGCCAGATGCAAATAACACAACAATCAGACTAGTAATGGAAGCAATAATACAATGTGCTCAGAAATGAACATGCAAACTATTAATAGAGAGAACTGATAAGTACCTTCAAGTCAAATTTCTCCTTACAACACCTTATGCAAGCTTCATTGGACTTATTGCGCTCAGGACAATGCTCTTATTTCCAGCTAACTTTATCCAGTCTTTCTGCTTGATACCTTCATGATCATTACATACAATCTCTAACAATACATGCTCTAGTAAAAGTTTGCTGCAGAAAACTGATAGACTAGCATCTTATACTTGTTACGAATAACCATAAGTGAAACGTAAACGAGAAAAAGGAAATTAGGAATAAGAAGTACTCAGCAATGTACTTGGCTTCGTACTTCTAAGGCCATATCCACATGAGATAGAGATCCATGATAACTTCCCTACTGGTAAGAGAGGAAACATCAGAAGATTGCTGTCTGGAAAAGCAGGAAAAGTAAAGCAACACAAAATTTAATTTATGACCTTTCTAACCAACTTAGGAACATATATGTCCCCTCGCAGCAAAAAACAAAAAAAACAAAAAAAAAAGCCCTCAAACCATTCTCTAAAGTGACAAATGGCAGCATCATACATATAAAAAGAGTCTCCAGTGTTCAGGATGCAGTTCTAAGCTCTCTACTTAAAAAAAAGAAGAATATAGAGTAGAGCGAAACTGAAAATTGTCTGAGAACTAATAAACAATTAAAAACAACTCAGTTGCATAGGTGGAGGTTAAAGCAATGTATGGACACAGTCATGATCAAGGATGGTGAAAATTGGACATAAGAGACAAACTTGATCGCTTTCGGCGGATATGAAGGGCTTCGTAGTTCTTAGCTCACAGAGAGTGAAAGCTGAAAAAAACATTAATGAATTGCATCAACTACTAAACTTAAACTCCAGCCTAGTTATCAATCATCCTCCTCCAGAATATATAGCTGCTGTGAGGTTACTCATGTAGCCAACAGAGAGACCAACCAGTCAGAAGCCTGATCTTCCACCTAAGTGGCTAGGGATCATCTTTGAATGCCATGCATGCAAGAGGAAATCTTGAATTGAGGGACATGATAGATGGATTATTGGAACCCCAGGGCGATTGGTTCTTACTAGGGGAGCTGGAACTTCTTGCATATTGGTCCCTAAGGAAGCCATCTATCTCACAATAACCTTAGATATTGTGGACCACACACCCTGAATCGAATGAGATACAGGATGAGCAAAGTTGGCAATATGAAATGTATATAGAAATTAATTACCAAACACTGGTTTTGCGCAAACTATTTCTCATATGCATTTCTATGGAATAGATCAGTTGATCTTTCTAACCATCAGGCCATCACTGAATGCTTCTGCATTAAGTCGAGCCACAGGCAAAAGCACATGCATGGCCACCAGTCTAAGAGAGGTCACATTTGGTTGGGGCACGCTGTAAAATTATCTTAAGCAGGTTTGAAACAAAAAAGTAATCTCTTCGCATGTGGGATAAGACTGTATACATCCCCACAATCGCATGAACTTGGTACCGCCATTTTTTTTAATCAAAGGGCATGTTCGCCCTGTTGAAAAGAAAATCAGTAAGGGTATTGATCTCATGGTTGTTGGCCATTCATGGCCTATAAGAAAATTTCCCATGCTTCTCTTATTAAAATCTCCTGCAATGTTTATCACCTCACATAACTCAAGACCATCTTTCCTGAACTCCCAGTCGCCTCACCTCTTTGTTATAGGAAAAAAGGTTCATCTCACTTCACAAGTGATGATATGCTACTCAGTAAATTGTTTTGGCATTTATATCATGTTGTAGCTAGAATTAAGAACGGAGGTCGATCATCAGAGGGCCAAGCTCTAAAGATAACCTTAGTGCAACAACATAACCCATACTTGCAGCACAACCAATTCTGTCATAACCTTCAATTTCACCTAAATTCAGGAATATAGTGCTATTTGCACTCCCAAGCACCTGCACATACTCTTTTCAAAACCTACACATGCAAACTTCTCGGTTGTGGCAAAGTATAGTATCGGCAATGTTTTTGAGAATGAATGCAATGCCCAAATATAGAGTTCAGATTCTGAATATAGAGTTCAAATTTTCTCAATATAAAGTTGCTACAGTTCAAACTCTAGATATGAAGTCCCGAAGGCAGGCCATGCAGGAAGGAAAAGAGAACGGTTAAAACTTGATAAAATGCCAATATAAATGACAAATTCTGGCCTTGTTCATATAAAACATGCATTACTTCAGTTGGTCTGAAAGAATCCATATCTCAAAGCAAAAGAACATGTTTGAGGGATGATAAAGGCTAAATCTGGGCAATCACCAAGGAAGGAGCACAGCTCCACCATGACAATGACACTGGAAGACCTCCCAGCTCTGAAAACTGAGTCACAGCTGCAGCCCACAATTATGTGACATTAGTCTTTCCTGAGATCTATAAATTCACGCCGTATACCTGATGCATTGACGACGACTATTTCCAGTTTATCTCCCTGTAAAATTATCACAAAGAGATGACAGTGAGATCAAAAAAAAATGTGCCCAATAAACCGTCAGCAATGAAGCTTTTGATAGCATGACAACAATGAAATGGATCGAAGTGCAAAATCTGCGAACCATACAGTGTATATATCTCTTTCGGTTGCAGATGCGAAAACATCTTTTACCAAATCAACCGCATCTGATTCTGATAGCGGTGTCACAGGATCCTGTTCAGATTTACAAGCGTTAAGAACTAAAATCCTTGATAAAATCTCTGATATACAAAGTTGATGTGTTTGAGCTAAGCAGGAACCTTACCCTTGCAGGCAATAAGAGAGGACTAGGGGATTTAAGTTGGTTGTCCAAAACAGGAATGATGAGTGTTGACCCTGAGCCTTGGGCGCTGTACCCAACCCTTTCGTAGGACCCAACAGCATCATACGTAAACACACAGCCCTTCCCTGGTGAAAGGGTTTGAAGGAATAAGCGACGCAGAAAGCAAAGCAAAGCAAAGCACAAAAATGACCGACCATACCTTCATTGTCAAGTCCACCTAGAACATTGAAAGCATAATATGGAAAGAAACGTTTGTAATAAAGGGTATTTGAGAGGAGTTGAGCCATTGCAGGGCAGCTCATTTGTTTGTTGTGTTGATGCTGATAGATCTGCACAATTGCCAGAATTAAATAAAAAGGTGTTGTGAAAAAAATCCTACTTTACATATTCAAGTATTGAAGGTACGAAGAGAAAAGATTCAAGACCATTGAAGGCCAAGGTGCCGCAGGAGTATAAATACTTGGATCTATTTATATGTTAATATATCTAGATCCCCAGCAATCTTTTAAAAAAAGCAGCATTTGATGTGGAGTAAACATTAAGAACAACAATACAAAATTTATATGCGGTGACAAGATTCTTAAATTACAAGACAGCATGGGAAAAATCAAAACATTAGACAAGCACCTAATGAACCTTGACATCAAACCCATATTCTTAAATAATTGTCTATTAGAGACACCATATTGCCAGCAGTATAAACTTTTTTTTTTCAAAGAAAAACTCTATAATAGGAACCACCTAATTTTCTTGATAGTCAATAGTAGCCACCATATGAATAACCAGTTTCAGCTAAATGCACCCAGTTATAGAACTATATTTCAGTTACTATATCATGGTACATCAAATTATATTGAAGATAAATACACTTATATATCCATACATATCTCTCTCATAAATTTAAGAGTTATGCTGCCATAACCACCATCATTCACAGTGTATCTGAAGAGCCATTAGATCACCATCAAAAACTGATAGGATATTGCTTGTTCAGACCACAACATCAGATGAGCTCAAATGGAGGATCACAACCATCCAGCATGAGCATTCTGGACGCATTGCAAGACATCACCTTGAAAGATTCACAGGTCAAAAAGTTAACATCCTAATATTTTCAGCTACAATCATGTCAGAATGGAGACCCTACAGACAAATTGGTTCTGTAGACAACGAACGACAACTAGAAATATAAGAAGCAAACCGAGCATTTTTTTTTGGGTCAATGCTCTGAAAGTCAAAGTGCAGAATCACTGTTGTATTATGGATAAGAAGATTACTAAGAATAGAAAAAGAGTTACTTGAGGCAATTTACCTCTCCTAGTTATCAAAAACAGACGAAAACGAAATGTTGCATAACTTTTGAGAAAGACCCTGATGGTATCATACCAGCAAGATGGATGGAGTTGCACAAAAATAGGTTAATGGTCCCAACCAGTAAGACGAGAATTCTAATGATTCATCTTATACATAAATATTATGCCGTGTAAGCTTCAAATATAAGGTTTACAAAGGCCATGCCCTAAAAATAGTCCGAACCATTGGCTCAAGCAAAACAACTCTTGGTACTTTTGACTAAATAAAATAAATAGAGGACATATGACTTGAGTCTTTCATGAATTTTTCATGGAATGTAAAATCAGTTAAAGCTTATTATTTTGGCTCATAGATTTGACACAGGTTGACATCACAAGCACCATAATCACCAAAAGAACAGTGAGGACATATTTCTGCAGACTGACCCTGGCTTGTGCTATCCCACAATTCCACCAAACATAACTGCAGTTTTATACTTCTCTTCATTAAAAATACAACTATACTGGCTTCTTCAAGACCTTGTGAAATGGATGGTTCTTGAAAAGAGGATAAGGTTTATAAACTCCTTAACAACCATTTCTACCACATATGAAGCAAGAGTTTAAGGGATTGTCGTCTTTCACCTGAGACCTTTTTCTTTTTGAATAATATCTGATATCTGAAGGTCATGCCCTAGGATCAAGCCCGATACTGAAAGAAATGATAAAATCTGAGTTTTTGCACTTAGCAGCAGCTTTGGCCTTAGTTACTTCAACTGGAAGCAGGAGAGGGTTCGGTTGCAGGTGCAGCGAAGCAGGTCTCTCAAAAAACAAAAGAAGCTTAGGCAGAAGGTGTGGGAATCTCTTGAGAGACTGGGAAGCAGAGTGCAGCACCTTAGGCAGGATATTTCGGCTATTATGGGTCTGACACATCAGATTTCTAAGAGCTTGCACGAGGGGCAGCAGCATATCTCAGCAGAAATAGAGGCATCACAAAATGACAATTCAAAAGAGTGGCCAAGAACAAGGACCAACATGAACAAGATATACATTAGTGGTAACCAATCAGAATATAGGCTTTGCGGATCTATTCTTTTCTCCAAAAGCTTCACCTCTGAGCTTTTAGTTCCATGGAATTTTTTTTCTTCTCATTTTACCTTGAGGAACCTTTGTACCAAGAATGCCGAACTGACCTGAACTAGGTGGTCTGCCCGAACCGAACCCACACCAGCCCAGGATGGTTCAGCCGTTCGGGTCGGTTCCTTTATAAAAGCTTCCCCACCCTTTCAATTGAAGCTTTGAGATCGCTCGTGCTCTCTCCCTCCCTCTTCATCGACCGACACCTCTCCCCTCTTCAACGATGCCGACCATGCCTCTCTCTCCCCTCTTCGAAACCCTAGTAAACTGTCTCTCCCTCTCTCTATTTCTCAAGGGTTCCACATGCCCCCTCTCTTCTCCCTTCTTCCATCTCTATTCTCACCCCCATCTCATCTCTCTCTCTCTATCTCTCTCTCTCCATGGTTGCCTCCTCTCCCTCCCTCCTCCGCTCGCCGGTGATTGCTGCCCCCCCCCCAATTTGAAACACTAATTTAAAAACCAAAATAAATTTCTCGCTTCTCCATCTGGTGCTAGGGTTAGGGTTCCTCCCCAACTGAAACCTAATTCCTTCAAACAAAACCCCCTCCTCTGGATTCGTGCCATCAAACCGCCGCCGCCGCCGACCCAATCCAGCGATTTCTGAAGTGGGACTACAAGTTGGGTTTCATCTCCAATATCAATTCCTTCTCCATCTCTCTCCGAGAACACCTCCACTCCATCTTAGCCCTCCAGGGCGAGCACAAGTGGATGTTCCGCCTCCACCTCAACGCCCTCTGTCGTTTCTTCTCCCTCCGCGAGCCTCATTGGTCCAAAAACCACTACCTCCCCCAATCAACTTCCAATCCATCTGTTACTACTCGAAGCCCAACTGCAAGCCCAAGCTCCACGCCCTCGACAAGGCCGAGCACGACCTCCTCGCTATCTATGACCATCTCAGCATCCCCCTTTGGCCTCTCTCTGATGGTGAGTCCTCTCTCTCTTCCCCCTCCATCTCCTTCCTCTCCATCCCTCTCCTCTCCCTTCTCGTGGTTCGTATCGCATTGATCGCTGGCTGGCACACCTGTTGATACTGATTCTTCCAACCTTTATACATTCTTTTATGAATCAACCAGCCGACCTTGGAGTTCCACTTGTAACAAACAACTAGAGAACTCCATGTAGATGTTGCACCCACCCTGGCAAGCAAACACTACTCACAAAGCAGGCAGCAACAACCATGAGAAATGACGACAACTTATCTCGACTTTTCTTTTATTTTCTCATGCAAAATCTCTTCTATTTCCCCCTCAGTCTATCACCTTAACAATTAAAGTTTCCCTTTTCTATCCTAGTAATCTTCTCTTACGTATTATCTAACATGTAGCTTATTGCCAGTTCTCGAAAGAAAGAAATAATTTTTACCCATGTATAGGTATGCACCTATATGCTATGCGTTTTTGTCCCTGGAAAGGGCAGCAGCAAAAGATAGTCATACTTCGATTGTTCTAAAAGTTCAAGGCAGGTTGGCACCATGCTTAAAGTGTATTAGCCTGGCAACCCACCAATACTATCATTTGCTATTTTAGTATCCTATTAAGTAGAAGGTTTGGTATCAGCTTGCATTTATAAAGCTGGCTCAGATAAAACAGTTTGTTCTGGTGGCAGTCAAGGTTAGCATTCAGCAAATGATATGCTCTACTCAATCATTTTTATCATTTCCCTCATCAAGACATGTAGAGTTTGTAAAACCGATTAGCATACAACAACTTCTCACTTGAATGTTATGGGTCTATTCTAAATTGTTCCATAGTCAATGCTTTGCAGCTTACTGTCTCGTATATTCTTGTAATTTATCACAGATATTCTTTTACAGCATCTTTTCTGTATTTTTCACATGTACCTGCACTAGAATAACGTTACAAGGATTATGTAAACCATGAGTCAAATATAGCATAATGCTGATTTCAGTTTAACTTATCTTTTGTAAAGTTGTGCCTAAAAATGGACACAATTTCCCATAGCAAAGTTTTGCCTTCTTTTTTCATCTAGATGTTTCCAAAGAAACCTTAGGAGGTTGCTCCTTTGTTGGATGATTTTAATTTACACAACCAATGAGCTCTGTTTCCCTATGTGCCAACTGATCTTATATATTAACTGATAAACCCCTCTCTCGCTAAGAGCAACTATGACCAAGAATATAACATCAATAATGTTGATGTAGAAAGACATTCTCAAAACATGGTGGATCATGATTTGATTCATCAAGCTAACTTGATACAAAAGGGGCAAGGCCTGTAGGTGACACTGATTTTAAGGCACTCAACAAAATCACAATGACCGGATACAATTGTATTCAACAAACACATTGCTGATCCAACTGCTGAGTAGCCACACATATGCCGCGCACTCACATGAATGCACCCATGCCCACCAACCACAAAAGCCAATGGAGGTAAAGGAAAAGCCAAGGATTGAGAACAAAAAGAAATTAACAATGATGATGAAACAACATATAGTCTGCCTAAGGTCAAAACTTCATGAAAGTTGCTTCTTGTGACCCCAAATTACAATCACATCCTTCTGCAATCATATCTAACATAATAAGTTTCCATCATTGTCATCTTTCTCTTGCTGGCTTGCCACATCTAATTTTGCTCAAATCAAAAAGACCAATATCCACATCTCTACAATGTTCATGATAAAACATGGGTCATCTTTATTATAAAATCAATATTTCCGAAGTGGAGGCAGGAAGGTAATAGAGCAAATGGACTTTACACGCCAATTCTCAAGAAATAAGGTGGATGTTTAACAAATTTTTTTTTTTTGAAGAAGTGTATTGATATTATACACATGCATGCATGCACGCACAAAAAATATGAGTTGGACTACAAACTTTATATTAACTCCTTGTGAAAGGAGTAAACAATTATAAATCAATGATAGACCATTCAAATTGAAGATCCAAATTATGGAACATAATCTACACTGCGAAAAAAAATACCTAGAAACTAAAATCCTCCTATTTTAGTGGTCTCTAACCTATGCATCAAATCAGTATAAAAATGAACGGTATCAATTGTTCTAGTATGGTAAAATACGTAATAAGGACAAATAAATTGAAAATCCACATTATGAATCATGATCTACATATCTTAAAATATGGCTAGATTTAAATTCACTAGATTTTAATGATCAGATTATAGCAAAACATAGTAAAACCATCCATTTTGACATCTACTTGATGATTAGGTTAGAACCATCGAAACATATGAATTTTGGTTTATAAGCATTTTTCTAAAATGCAGATCATGTCCATAGTTTGGATCTTGAATTTGAATATTGTATCTTGGTTTTAAATCGTTGACTCCTTTTCCAAAGAGTTAACATGATGTGTAGTCCAAGGTTCGCAATCCCAGTGCAGGATGCTAATATTGATACATTATTGATTTGGTACGGTACACACTCCATACCAAGCCAGCACCCAACCACTTTTTCCACTTTTTATCATGGTACCACTTGAAACCTAGCGATACGAGTCAATATCGGTAGGTATGGTATGATATGCACCTCGATTTTGGGAGGTACTAAGCGATACAGTAGGGTTTGAGGTGGTACAGGTTGGTTCGAGGCCTATACGGACCCAGATGATATTTTCGTGAGGGTTCCAACCTGATATGGAAATGATACATCCTAAACCAAGCAGTTTGGGGTGATACGACAAACATTATCGTCCAAATCTCTCTCTATATATAGGATTGATAATGGGCCATCTCAAACTGACCCACTTCAGGCCCAGGCCTAGCCCCCAAAAAAATAACTACCAGTTCAGGCCCAAAGACTTCAATCCTAGTCTTGGCAGGGCCTGATTGACGGTCCAAATCATGAGGAGGCATCTCGAGCCCACACGGTAATGACCTACTTTTGGACAACGAACTCTTCCTCTGTTTAGCCAAAAAAAAAAAAGAACTCCTACCCTGATCCCCACCCCCACCTTTTTGCCATCACCCTTCTCCTCCATTGTCAGTCACCCACCTTGTCCTTTCCTCTACTGCTCACCATCACGGCTCCCTCCTCCATTGGTCATTGTCAGCCTTTCCTCGACTACTCACCACTCTTCTCCACCCCTCATCATTCCTCTTCTTTGCCACTTACCACCCTCCACTCCTCTCCACCACTCACCACTCCTTTCTTACCATCTCCACTGCTTGCCCTGCCCCACTGCTCGTCCTCTCCATCGCTTGCCGCCACCCTTCATCTCCCCACAATGACAGCAACCACCTCAAGTTTAGACTCACAAGAATGGAACAAGATAGGAGGAAGGAAAATAGAGGAACTAGGATGTATGTGTGTGTGTGTATGTATGTATGTACCTACATTACAAGGTTTTGCTTTTGTGTATGGACTTGATTATCATACCAAGCATTGGTAAGAACAATCTAATATTTCACATTTTAGATGTCCACAATGTAAAGGATTCGAGAGTTGCCTTTAAGCTTGATTATTGTCAAATATGTTAACAATGAAAATTCTAACACTATATATTCCGCTAGTCTTGAAGAACATATATCAAAAAGTTGCTAGCCTTGATATGACATCATGGTGTTCTTAATTACCTGTGTGTGCCTATATCTATATAGATTATAGCCTCAAGGCACCATGTAAAAGCCTAACAAAAAGATGAGCCTTGAATAACGATTGTGCCTTCTTTAAGAATGATCAGCAGTTTCATAAGACACCACAGGTCTGACTATTATTGGAACAATCTTAAGCCTCATCTGCATGCAGTGATTGAACAATACTCAAGATGCACGTGTATGCTTCAGTCCACATTGTTCAGAAAAAAAGCTGTAAAAGACTGTAACGGATGAAGAATTGGTTGCAACAAATTATCAGAAATACATCTTTTTTTTATAAGTTTTCGTTCAATAAAGACTCAGGGATATCAACTTTACAACAGGCTAAGAAGTGTCAGAAGGAAAAGGGTGAAGACTCTCTAGAAATCTCAGGTATGTAAAATCCGATCTGTGAATAATTAGTATACTTGGAATCTGTAGATCCAATAAGCTAGAAGTGATAGAGTGTAGTTCATACTTTATATGACTTAGACTTAATCCTCATGGGCATCCAATGATGGAAGCATTCTCTATGCTTCAGCCACCAACGTCCAACAAATCAGAAACAAACTTCAAAGAAAATTTAGTGTGATCAAATATGATTGCAAAAGATTATTTAAGCCATAATTGTGGCATTTATTGTTTGATAAATATTTAATAACAAAAAAGCTTGAAATAATGATGCAAGTAGCTACAAAATTATTTTTAGGTACACCTCATCAAATCCATAAGGCTTCATACAGCTGAAATGCATAATGTCCAATAAGTCAAAATCTTAAAATCTTATATGCGAGAATCAAATGTTTGGCATGAACATGGATATGCAATTCTCATGACAATATCTTTCAAATATTATTAAATATGTCTAATGGTCAAAAAAACACATGGAATTGCCTTAAGAATAGTTCAAATATGTAACAAGTAAATGGAGAATGCAGTATCATTAGAATCTTCTGGTAACTAACCAAGTGCCTAGCAGCCAAGTTTTTTTGCAAAGCTTTTATATCACCTTGGAATCCAGAAGATGCCAATACACATTTTTCTGCCCTATATACACGAACAAACAAAAATAAAGTAATCAGGGTGGAAGACTCAAGAGTTTACAAAAAACAAATATAGCAACAGAAATATGTTCCTTTTCATAAACTAAAAAGCCACATAGTCACCTTAGGAGTAAAATAGAGATTCATCGCCCAAGTAAAACAGGTAAAATTAATCGCCACTCACTATTCACATAAGTGGAACCCATGTGAAGGCAGGGTTCTTTTGTTATGTCTCTTCACATTTCTCATTATTACTAAAGCAATGGCTCTCACTAAGCAAAACACCATAGATGCATGCGTCATACGATAGGGCTTCAAAGTTAGAGTCAACTCTGAGTCTTGGAATAGTAATATATTGCACTAAAATCAGTTTTTCGCAAAACTTTGATTGATTTATTGGTTCTTCTTCCATAAGGCAGAAGAAATTCTGACGAGGGTTTGTCCTTTGGATAACGGAGGAGCCACGAAAATAGAGATTAAACCCTCAGACCTCCTTTTTTAATTTTGTTCCAGATGTCAAATTTATGTCAGATTTAAAATTAATCCCACCAGTTATGAACCTACGATCAGATTCCATCAAAATAGCTGGGAAAGAAAGTTGATTCTCGCTAAGCCTGATTTACATCATCGATCCATTAAAATATGACTTGTCAAGGTATTCATAATATGGATCTTGAACTGAAGCACATAGAGAAGCACAAAATTAAAAACAAGTGCATGATTCCCATGGAACATTTGATCAAATAAATCAAGGAGTTTTGGTACAATTTTTGAATTTTCAGCAGCCCACATCAAAATCAATGCAGAAATTTCAGCACAAAAAGGATAACCAGTAAACATTGAAAAAAAATAAACTTGTCAAAAAGTTGCTAGCAAGATGCAAGGAGATGATATTCTCTGGGAAGACAAATTGGATGGATGAACTGATGAACCGCAATGTAAAGTCCAATGATGCACAGTAATCATGAAGGCAGAAGGCTCAATCAACTGAAGATTTTATGGTTGAATTACTGACAAACAAAATCCTTAGGAGATTTTGATGCAACTCTAGGGTTTCTAGGCTCTTTAAACTAATTTGGAGGCTAAATTGCTATCAAAGTTTTCCAATTGCCCCCAGATATGACCAGTTGTTTAAACAAATCTCAATATTCTGCACATAATACTGGATGACCAGAAAGCAGAATCTATTAAACTAGAATATGGAGCACTGGAATAAAGAGATAGGATCTAAATATTTGAAGCAAGAATGGAGCAGGAGAAAGATGCAGCAGGAGAAAGAATGGGGAAAAGCTGAACTAAAGGAATATGAAGAAGATAAAGTGTAAGAAAAGGTTAATCGTAAAAGACAAAAGAAATAAGATAGCAAATAAATGTGATCACCATCTTGAAAGAAAAAAAAATAAAATTCACCGTTCAGGAGGGCACTTGCACAGAAATTATGACCCTTGAGAAATGCCAGTTATCAAATTCAAGCACTATTCAGTAAGGAAGTAGTGAGAAAAGGTACAAGAAAACAAAATAGACATATTGAACATTTCTTTCAGATTTTTGGGTAAATATAGGTAATCTTTGCTAACACATAACCAACACTCTTAAGAAAAATGTAGCATGTAAAAGAAACAAAAATGTCTAATGACTTTAACTAGTTTTGCTTGAAATACTAAGTAGCTTAACTATTGCCCATACTCATTGTGCCCTAGGATGAATTATAAATAGATCTGCATGCTGTTTTAATCACATAAGAAGTCAGAAATAAATCATTGTCAATAAAATTACGAGATGGCCCATATAAACCATCAAATTTAACTCCTTTTGAGGGGGGGCAGCCAGTGGTTTCTTTCCCTGCAGAAAAAGTCCATTCGCGGCATAATCTTTATCTCTACAAAGCCAAAGTTAACCATTTCCTTTAACCTTCTAACTAAGCTCACATAAATTAGATGCGATCTTAATGAATTGGTTATAGATTACAAAATCCGTATCTTAGAATGCATAATGTGAAAAATCAAAACCTCAGCAAACAAAATAATCAAAATCTTGCGTCAAACCCCAAACTAACCACTGAAAAGATAACCAAATTTAATGAATATTACGAGCTTGAAATCGATTTAAAAAGAAGGAAGAGGAGAGGCGCTGTACAGCTTGCAGATCTTGGAGTAGTCGCGGGTGTAGATGCTGTATCCGATGGACAGCCTCGTGTCGGCGGCCACCACGCAGTAGTCCGCTCCCGCGATCGCTACGCATGTGCTGCGGATCAGACGGTCAATGTTAGGAGATGATTCCAAGAACAAAGAGAGGAGATGGCCGGAGAGAGGAAGGCGTTACCCTCCGTTGTTCTCGTACATCCAGTTCCGACTCAAAGCCATGGCGGTTGAGGTGGGGGGAGGAGGATGAGGGGATGAAACAGGGAGAGGCCTGAAACCGCTGGGTTTTGCTTGCTTTTGCTTCTCCTTCGCTAGGGTCTCGTTTCTCTCTTTTATTTCTTGTTGGGAAAGAAAGGTTTTGTTTGGGTCTGTATAACGGGTCGGATTCGGGTCGGACCTATGTCATATCCGAACCCAGACAGTATTCAGGCCATATTTTTTTTAAACTCAGGTCAAGTAGAAAACGAAATATCTAACAATCGAACTAGAATATTTATTGAAGAATCTTATAATACAGGCCAAGTATGATTGGCCATATAACAGCCATTTAATGGGCTTCACTATTAGTTTTTTTAAAAAATATACACTACTCCAATAGAAGACAATGAATTCAAATTGCCCTTTAGGGCTCGTTTGGTTCGCGGGAAGCATTTTCCTTCCTAGGAATATGATTCCTAAAAAACAAATTTGTAGGAAGAGGGTGCCTAGGAAAGTACTTTTGGCATGTTTGGTTGACCATGGAAAAATGATAAATTTTCAAAGTACTTATGTTTGGTTGGTCATCCACTTTCCTGGAAAAGTTATGAGTAATTCCTATTATGCCCTTAATAAAAATTAGGTCTTTAATGCTTCTTTAATACTGAAAAGTCTTTTTGGAAAAAAGTAAAAATAGAGTGATTCTCGCCTCATGGAAAAGTAACTTTCCCATGTTTCTCATGGAAAGACTTTCCCATGAAATATGGGAATCATATTTCTATGGGAATACAACTTTCCCATCTCTTTCCTTTGAAAACTCCAACAAAACAAGAGGCATCTCATTACTTTCCCGTTGACCACACTTTCCCCCTTTCTTTTCCCACGAACCAAACGAGCCCTTAGTTTATTTACTGACTTGTAATTCCGCTTCCTCTGTAACACAACCCAAACAGCTCATGCCCCATACTAGTCAATAATATTTTGAAGTGACCGATACAACTAAGGTTCACTATTTCGATATAAAACCTCGTATCGGTGCCATGTTAGCACTGTATCGATATATTACAAAACAAATTTTTTTTGGCATACCTAATATTGGTCTATACTCCACCATCTACATCAAATACTGATACGATATGGTATGTCTTATATCGTCTAGTTCGGACTGATACAATGAACTATAAATACAATCCTACTGATTTGTTATTTCAGGGCCGCAGCGGAGTAAAGTGGGAGTTGCAAAGAGGGAAGGAGGCAGGAGGGGTATTAGTTAGATGGACGAGCGTGCTGATAATAATGGTTAGATGGATCACGGTGAGTGCTAGTAGTAATGAGAGAGGGTGGGAAATTGGAAATGGGTGAATGCTGGTAGCGGCGAGAGGGTAGGGAAATGGAAGCAGGCACGTGAGTGTGACCAAAGGAACTGGAAAAAGAGCATCTTTTGCATAAACAAAGGCGGCCCAATATATTTAGGGGTCTATGATGAGCTCACTAAAAAAAAAAAGTCGTTTTTAAAAAAATTATATTTTTTTTAATAAATGTAAAATATTTTAAAAAATTATTTAAAAATAATTCATATGTTGTAGAGATGGCGTTTCTAATGGTATGTTGTAGACAATCCATACTTAAAAACTAAATTTGTTTTTTCAAGAATGGCAATAAGAGAGAAATTTTGAGACAAGGTATGGGAGGTTGGCATTAGGTGACAATCAACCAAAATTAATACAGACCCACAGGTCACACATATAGAGACCATGCAGACTCTGAAACAACAGTTTCAAAAGTTATCTGACTTCCTTGATCCAGCCTTTAGATAATCAATATTTATAAATTTGATTCCAATCATAACAAAACTTCAGCATTTGATCATAATTCATAACAACCGGCAATATCTGTAGCTCTTTTTTTTCTATTGTTATGTTTTACAACTGGCTGATCTCATGTCGATGCCTTCAACTAGGAGGAAAAAAAATTGTCAGGAATTAAGTCCTCCTAATGCACTCACTAATCAGCTTTTTCTGGAGGGAGAAGGGGAAAAAATCTTCCTCGAAGCGTCAAAATCGCAGCTTGAGCTTCCTTTTGACCCAGATGAGCATATATTGACACTGTGACAATAGAACGAACACATTACAAACAACAATTTTTCCTCTACTCCACGAGCTCCCACAAACTGCAATGCTAAAATTGCCGTCCATTCTACAGAGTAATCGCCGGTTTGTCCCAAAATTTCAAATAAAAAAAGGAAGAAAATTCATGCACACGACCGCTACCGAGCAAAGCGACGTGCTCCAATGTTCTCATCGGATGACTAATCGATTAGCAACATAAAAAGATGAGGGATAAAAGGAGGAATTTCTTGACAGACCAAAGAGGAGGAAGCAGGACCTTCTTCTCCATGGACTGCACGAAGTACTCCACCGGCACCATGAATCACTGCTGCTCTTCCTCCCCTTCTATCTCCACCTTTGTTCCCACGAACCCTTTGGGCGGCTTTTACTGTAGCTCTGCGGACTGCGGTGGGCTTTTCTTTGAGCTGGCCCTGTGATAAGGATTTGCAAAGTTACAAGCCAATGTAAATATAATATAAAAAAAATTCTATTATATATAGGAATTTAACCAACGTAGTTTCACATATTTCTTTTTACTATTTCTTGATCTTTTTATATAACCATTCTTTACTAAAATTTTACAAAATGGCACTTTACTTATATGAGTTTAGAATGTCCAATCCTTCTTTTCTTTTTTTTTTTTTCGGATGGGCAATATTGTAGGTTTTTATTTTATGCACACAAACAATTTTTTTGCCATATGGTAAAAAAAGAACGACATAGCTCACAAATTTTGTTGCCAAACATAGGGGCTACTTGGCTGTAGAGTTGCCAAATCAATAGTCGTTCAAGTAAATTTTTTGTGTGTGCATGATGGGCGCCCGAAGTATTTTATTTTTTAATTTTTTTTTCTATCTTTTCTTTCCTCTCGATGTATACAGCAAGGGGTAGCCCTCTCTTGATGGTAAATTTGATTTACAATTTAATATTTTTTATGTCCAAACTCGAGCTATGATCGGCACTATTTAATACCCCCATCCTTAATCTCCATTAAAGATGGGATTTGATCTTAAATAAATTTGGCACACAAATCAAAAATTTTATTAACACAATGAGTCAGCAGATTCCGCTCTTATTATTTTCTCCCTATTTTTTTTTTATTTCTTCCTTTTCCAAACCGTGGCTGCAAATGATTACTTTGGGCATCATCTGCCAAATTTGGAATTATATATTATTAAAGTAATAACTATGATGGCAGCTATAATGCTATTGTTGTGGATCAAATCTGGCCCGAGGATGACCATGGCGATGGAGCCGATGAAGCATTTGGTGCTGAAAAGAGGAAGACCGGAGCCATCTCCCGCGCGACGGCTGTGGACTTGCATAAAGCCTCACCGATTTTCACAGTGAGGGCCCTCCGACGATCAAGTTAGAGTGGGTGAATTTGGTCGCGACCAAAAGTCCCTTAAAAATTACCTGACCGAGCTATTTATAGCCTCGGTGGAGTGGCCCATGTAACGGAGGTACTGTCAGTCCCCATTATGAGGGGGTGTGGCTCTGAGCCGGATGGCGTGTAGCTCAGGCAGGCTGATGATGTCCGGTACAACCCGTTCTTAAGAACGGTAGGATGTTGACAGTCACGGCAGAGTATGACCGGAGTAGTAAAAGTGACGTCTGACTACTGTTGGCAGGTTATGGAGACATGACACGGCAGTGTGGTGGAGTACGGCCACGTAGGTGGGCGTAGGGCCGCATATGGATGTGGTCGTTGATGAGGCCAAGCTCGTTAAGTAGTCGCATCATGCGTTTGGCGAGGTCGGCCTGATGGAGAATGAGAGTAGCTTGGTTTTACAGGTTCCGAGGTGTACTCGAGGGAGCGCTCTGAGCTCGAGGGTCAGAACGTATGCTGTGTATTGCTGAGGTTGGCGCTTGTCTAGAGGCACTCCGAACTTGGTCTGGGGAATCGACGAATGTCTAGAGTTGGTAGAGGTTTAGGCAGAGTTTCGAGGACGAGTTGGCTCTGGATCGAGATGAAGATTCAGTCATTCATCGTCAGTATTTACTGGGCCAAAACTGTGCAGCCTTTTAGTCGTGGGCTGGACGATCCATTTTTCTCTCTATCAGCTATAATAAACATTGACGACCTTATATTTTGCTACTTTCTACCAAGATTTTAATAATAATCGTTCTCTATTATAATGGACCGTACTAAAATTATTTTCGGCTGATATAATGGCTATAACTACTATCATTTGCCTCAAGATATAAATAATAAATGCGATCATTGTTTGCATAATAGCAGTTTAATGGAACTAATCAAGCCAATCTCGTGAATTACACTAATCCTCCCTTGGTTTCTCTTTGCTTTATATTATACACTATAACGTTTTCATATCCAACGGACGGTCATGATTACAGTCTGAAAAAATGAAAATAATTTGGAGGAGCAAGTTAGTTTATAGTATCCTTCTCCAGTCCGATTTTGAGTCCGTTTAATTCGTTACGTTCGATTTCCACGTGTCCGCATCTGGCAGAGAAATTATTGGCCCGATCGATCAAATAATTTTTCCACCTTGAGAGCTCACAACTGGGGGCACTACATTCACTGGTTCATCGACACGTGTCACTTTCAATAGAAATCCCCTGGCCCTTAGCATGACCCAGGGTGGCAATTCCCGTAGTTTTATAGAAACCAAGGGTTATTCAAATAGAATTCGACCACCTCGAAAACTTTGGCAACCGTGCCTTCGAGAACGCGTACCCTCCCACCCCACCCTTATAAGTACGCGAAGCCGTCGCTCGCCCCTCCCCAAGCCATGCCAAACCCTAGAGCCGGATTTCCCACTGGGAACCTAGCCCTAACCCCAATCCCAAGCCCCGCCTTCGATTCCACTTCCTCTCCTCGCTCTCGCGTCGGCGGCGGCCGCTTCTGCCCGATCCTGGAGCCGCCATGAAGTCCCGGGGCCTCGCGGCCGCGCGGCGATCCGCTTCCTTCCACGGCCTGGCGCAGGGGGCCTCCGACCGGGCAACGCCGATCCAGCTACCGGAGAACCACCGGAATCTCCCTCGGCGGCCGGAGATCAACGGAGGGGTGGCGGGGCAGCGGCTGACGAAGGTTTTGCTGAACCTGACGATCGAGGGGAGCGTGGGGCCGGTGCTCTTGGTGATGTCGCTGGAGAACACGGTGGCGGATATCGTCCGGGCGGCGGTGGAGACATACGCCAAGCAGGGCCGCCGACCGCTGCTCCCCCACACCGATCCCAAGGCTTTCAACCTCCACTACTCCCAGTATAGCCTAGAGAGTACGCTTTCCCTTCTCCTCTCTCTCTCTCTCTCTGTGACCCGCGCTAGGGTTTCCATCGCCTTCGTCTCTCTCCTCCATGGCTTCAGAATTTTATTTTAGTTTCCGAAATTGCCCCCGACGTTTTCAAATTTCCTTCTTAATTTCTCCGACGAACGCATAGAAATTTTCATGCGGGTAATGCACTGCCCCTCCAAGGCTCCAACTCTCTTGACAACCCGCATCGGAATTTCTATGCGGTCGTTCGGATGGAAGGATTAGCACGGAAGGTTGGCATGTGGTGAGTGTTTGATCTTTGGATGGTTTTTATTAGTTTTGAATCCGGAGGAGAAACTGATCGCCTTGGGATCTCGGAACTTCTTCTTGTACTCGAAGCCCTCGAAGCCGGCAAACATGGTGGTGGGACGCCAGAATTATGGAGCCAAGGAGGTGCCGGCGGCTGCCGTGAAGTCGCGTTGATTTTAGAATTTTTGAGTCGTGGAATATCGAATTTGACACGGAATTTCCGAATTTGTCTCTGGATCCATTCTTGAATTTTGGAATAATGTTAGGTCTTCCTATTTGTTTTTGGTGGAAGAAGTCTATATTTTAATAAGATAGCATGCTCTATCAGATGAACCAATTCAATGGTTCTCCCCACACCTCTTTGTATTCAAACTATTCAAGATCAAAATATGAATGAGAATTCGTTATGTTATCCACCATACACTTGCCTTGGACTCGTCTATTGGATTTGATCCATCTAATAATTTTTCCAAAGAGAGAGAGAAGCATGTACTCTTATGAGAAGGAGAGAGAATTGAGGTGTATCTTGTGATTTACCAACAGATTTGCAACAACCCCCTTCTATCACGTTGGCAAGGGAACTTAGGAGGATTTGAATGAGGCTAGCATGCATGGTTTTAAGATGGATGTTTGTTTGGAAAAATCTATGCAAGGATGGCAGTTGGTTAGGTTAGTTTGAATTCATATCGGGTCAAGTATGGACAATAATGTATAAAAATATTAACCCATATCAAACCTGACCCAAATGATCTATTTGATCCTTAATCTAATCTATTTTGCAAGACTCGATTGTCAATGGACCTAGCCTAACAATCCAATACTTTTAATTCTTATCATCTCTTTTTCTAAATTGATTAAAATAATAAGTATTATAAAAGATTTATTATTCAAAAAAAAATTATCCAAGATCATCATTTGATCCAGACTAAAATATTCCGACCTGGATAGAATTCTAGTCGCGTGATCGGAGCCAGCTTAAAGCTCTAATTCACATCTAACCTATTTAGAGTTTGGGTTAAAAATTATGATCCATATTTGATGGATAATGAAAAAAAAAATCTTATCTAAACTTGACCCAGATAAGATCAGGTCTGCTTAAGTTTTTGGCCCCCTCAATTTTGAGGCTCGAGTTACATTTTTTGCACAAAAGAATGATTGATCTTCTTTCACAATATTGACCATTGGATTATGCCCTATACAGATCTCAAAGCACTTCGAGCTTTTTCAATCATCTGCTTGTATAATTCTCGAAGCGACTATTGCACGATCCAATGGTAGATTTGTGGGAAGAAATATAAATCTTTTTTTCGCATAAAAGGTAAACCCCATCTTTCAATTTTTGGTACCCTTGTGGACCATATCAACTACTTCGACTTCTAGGCCCAGGGAGCACTAAATTGGCTTGAACTTAGTGGAGCACGGGTCTTATCATCTTTATGTGCTTGATGATCGATGCAATAAAAAAAAATGAATTAAGGTCCAATATAGCTCGATGTCATTAGTCCTATGTTGTATTTTTTTACCATGTTCTAAAAAATAGCTTTATAACATTGTAATGGATTTAGCATCATTGTGCAAATATAATAGCAATCATTTGACCTTTCCTCAAAATAAAAACAATATTTTTGACAATAAATTTACATGTCAATTTAGAAGATAATACTCTTTGAATAATGACACAACAAGACATCATTGTTTTTCACAATTATTGTTAATTATTATCTATAATAGGTATTATGGGTCATGATGGCTATGATTAAAAATCCTATGATAGGTTGGAGTAACAACTTTTTTGTTTTTTTGTTTTTTTTTAATGCTCAATAACATTGTAAAAATATATAATGGCCAATAACATTATTGAAACATGCGAATTTTCTTTAAAAACTTCAAGATTATTGAACTCAACCATCAAAATTATCTCTCTCTTACAAATTTTATTACAGGGATTGAGAGAAGTTTACAAAAGTTTTAATATATAGCAGTCCTCAAGATCTTAGCTTAATGCCAACCCTTCAAGTTAGTGACAAATTCCTAGCCAAGCCATCATCACAGATCTCACAAGACATGTAAAAGGCCAAATGGTTGTTAGAGATGCTTTCTTGTACTTCCATAAGTTTCTCTAGATTTAGAGGGCGAGGTCTAAACGCAGATGCGCAAAATGTTAATGGTGGCATGGGACATTGCGGACTTTGAGTGACAAGGTTTAGGAAGATAAATAGCAGATTTATTTCCACCAAAATAAAGAAAAGGCTAAATTACAAAGTGAGATGAACCATCTTAGAATGAAATTGGGCTTGTCCAAGTAATCATACCCTCTATTTAAATGGCATTTTGAGTGTTTCAAGCCAAGCCCAACAAATTAAGGTAAGCCTAAGTCTACCTTTTAGCTCATTCTGTGAATAGAAAGAGCCTGATTCCAATCATACATGAGCCTCTCACAAATAGCTTATTTGTTTGATGCCGTCGTCTAAACAATGTCTTTTGAGAAATATGGTGAAAATGAGAATCAGATTATTGAGCTACCAGTCGTTAGACTTAATTCCAAGAATCTTAAGCATATATGAATATGTTTCCAACTCTAAAATTTATGCCCATATTTCATAAAATGTTATGTGAACCCTTACAAGACTCGAGCAATATACCTGGTGGACAATGGCCATGTCCAATGTAAATAGACAAAGATGAATTAGATTTGAGATATATATAATTTTATGGTACATGGACATGGACAAGAGCTGATTGTGCAATTGCCAAGCAAGAAGCAATGCCTGCTTATAAAATCATTGTATACTGGAGGTATTATCTATTTAGCCAAAAGAGATCAAAGGAAACCTAATCTTTGTCCAACGACTTCACCCATCCTTGACATTTTCAAATAACTAATGCATTTCACTTTGATCAATATCATCTCTATCAAGGAGTACTGTAACTTATAAACCTATCCTTGATGGTTTTACTGGTATGCACGCTCATAGAAACCCGCATGAAGAGGGGAGGGTCGAGAATAAGTGAGTGAGTGAGTGAAAGAGAGAGCCTTTGAGCGAAATATTAAATGTACAGTTCCTTGTCTTATGGTTGATGTAGCATTTTGTCATGGTGGAAAAGACTGAATGGCAGGAGCCAGGAACAACACAAAAGATTGAGAACAGGAGAGGAGTGAAAGATTAGGAGTTCCTTTGTGGTAGGTGACTTAATTGACTAGATGTAGGGCCAGCATAGCCATGTTGACCGACACCCATTGCTTTAGAATATTTGGGAGCTCGTGAGAGAGTTTGCTTCCTTTTAGGTCATTTATGTTTATCGAGAGCCGAACAATGCTACTAATTGGTTGCTCTCTATATTACGCACCACTCAGAAGAGTTCTTTTAGAAGAGTGTGTTTCTTCTTTTTTCTGTTAATTTTTTCTTTTTGACCTTTCTGGATGTCCTCATGCACATTTGGTGTGAGTTACCGCCGTACCAAAAAAAAGAGAAAAAATTGAGAAGTTCCTTTGACTCTGCATCATGCCCATTAGTATAAATTTCTTCGCTAAACCATATTGTAGGATGAATTGGGTTAGGCAAATCCAACCAAGAGACAACCTAAACAATAAAGACTTTTGTCCAGTTCATTAGAGCTCTCTCTCTCTCTCTCTCTCTCTCACACACTATATATATATATATATATATATATTCGAGAACTACGGCAAGAAAATTCTTGGCCAAAATTCGGATGGAAGTGGGATATGAACTCACATACTTGATACCAAAACATCAAAGACTTTATAAATTGCACACTAGTTAACATCCACAGCTCTCCAACCATACTTGTTTTAGAGCAGGCTATGTTATTATGAGATTAGAGCATGCACATTGTTCATCTTAATTACATTAAATTCTTATTACATTACACATTGGTGAAGCAAAATCTATTGGAAAACTAATATTTGATACTCCCACTTCAAGCAACACTCCCATCGACACATTTCACAACCCAACGTGGGGCTGCATGATTTGGTGCCGATGTATCATCGAAAAGGGTATGCAGTTGGGTGCATTTATGGTATGTATACATTAAGTAAATATTCTTTTCTTTCTTGTGCTGGACTTGAGTTAAAAGATCAAAATCCCTCTTTTACCAAAAAAAAAAAAAAGATCAAAATCCCTCACCGCCCTGGTCCCAGCATGGGACGGGAGCCTTCCCCACAATATAATTAGAATCCCACGCCTTCTCACCGGAAGGCGTCCACGTTCCGGTGGCAGCGCGGGGGGCGAGCATTGGGGGTTGGCGGGGCGGGATGGTTTTCGTTTGGATCACCGCCTTCTTCCTCCTCATCGCCCTCATCGTTCTCATCATCTACCAGGTAACTTCTCCCGTCTAATCGAGGCATCGAGCCCAAAAATCCAAGCTTTATTCGTTTTCTCTCAAACCCTTGGATAAAAATCGAAACTTTATGTCCTCTCGAGCTCGCGAAGCAAAAATCGAACTTTTTACGAGATGCTGATCCCCTTTTCCCTCTCGTCCGTTCTTAATATTTGCTGTTTTTAGATCATCGGTTGACTTTATGGTTGTTTTGCTAACGGAATTTTTTTTTTATAATTTATCTCAATGGAACAAAATTTGAAGCCTGCATAAGGTTTTTAGATGATAGAATACTTGCTAGTTCTCTTGTCTGGTGAATGGGCGGAAGATGAGTAGGTTATTGATCTGCTCTTGGCTGGAGTTTTAAAGCAGGGTGGTAGTTTGTTCTATTCGAATAAGATGACAAGCCGTGCTGTGGTTCGGGGGCTTTTACCTGAGGGGAAAAATAGTGAAGTTGATTTCAGCGTTGGAGCTAATAAAGCTCTGAGTTTGGATGGCTTCCTCCTTTGATGTTTTGTGCTTTTGTTTGGTGGGATAGTAAGAATGACTCTTTAATCATCTTTAGAGGGTGGTATGAAGGTATGGTGCTACTTGATGGAATGGACTACTCTTTTATTGTTCGAAATGTGAAAAAGAAGGGCTTGGAAAAATTGGAGTCTTTGGGCCTGTTAGTTTAAGCAATAGTGTGGTAAAGGTTGTACATTGAGTTCTTATCGGTTGGCTTTAGTTTGAGGGCTTGTGATTTGGTTGAGACTTTCCCTCTGTTTTGGATTGCTATCTAGTTTGGGCAAGCTTATATGCTTATGTATTAACAGAAGCAGGGGAATGATGTAGATTTTAAAAAATTGAAAAATTTGAACAGTGTCTATTTGTTTGAGGCCTTGGGGGATATAGAGGATTTTGACTTTGAGAAGAAGTGAATTATTTGCTTGCAACATGTTTTTTCAACTTTATGGCAATCTATCCTACCTTATGCTGTACTTATGTACACTTTATTTGTCACATCTGAGTAGTGTAACTGGTCCAGTTATTGGCATATGAGAAGTCATAAAAGTCATTACCATGTGGGAAGCATCATGTTGGTTCTTTTTATAGCTCAAACTCTATGCGGCACATATTCAAAATGAGTGATATTCATCAATTTCTTGTGCTTTTTTTCTCTCTTTCTTTGGATTTGTTCAGGTTAATTAGGGTTTGGTTTTTTTTTTTCCTCCGCTTGTCATAGTAGCGGCTAAATCATATTATAATCTGCTGACGAGCATGTGCATACATATATATGCACAAAGAAGGTAAACTTATTTGTATATTGGAATCACTGAGAGTGCGTTCTTTCATTGATGTTCTTCACTCTGGAATTGCAATTCTTCATCTGGTTCAGAACAATGAGAAAATTTGTCAACAAATATGCTTTTGTCATGGTCGATCTCTTTCTAGGAATCCTTCATTTACGATGTCTTATTGTTCACCTCATCAATAAGTAACCACACTAGGGGGATGAAGGCGGTATTAACAAGATTATCACAAGGGGGTCAAGAAAAAATATAACAATCAAGTGTAAAATGGATGCCATCCTTTAAGGAATAAATATGAGATATTAGCTTTGTTTCAAAGGATTTTTTTTCAAAAAATAATTATATTGGTTCTGGAGGGTTGCTTCCAGGCATTTGTTTTGATGCAACTTAGTCTGAAGTGAGGAACTTGGGTTCCCACTTAACCGAAAACTCCAAACTTGAATTCCGCATGGGGGCACCAAGGTCAAGTCCCATGTGGATGAGAAGGGCACTAAGTACTGCCTTTTGAATGCACTGCCACTCACTATCACCTTACAAATGGATCATATAAGAAATATCTAATAAATGAAATGATATTTTTAATGGCAATACCTTTTTTTTTTATAACTTCACATGAATCAATTTCATCCAAAACAAAAGGCAAGCTTAAGTTGTGGGGACTTGAGTTCTTAGGACTCAAGTTCAAGCACTTCTAATACTTACATGAAAACAAACACAACCAGGGTCACAGGATTGTTTATAATAGACCCAGATATTTGTTGATGTCCTCATATTCATTGCAATAGTTGGCATTTTGGTGGCAATACACTGATTCAGTGCTTCCATGTACTTACTATCTTATATTAAATCAAACATTAGGAAATATGACCCTGAAGGTTTCACATTTTGTGTGAAGTGAAAGATATTGATTTTTGCCTATGGACAAAATTAGTGGCTTCTACAGAATCATATGTTTGTTGAATGACTAAACATGCTTTGCTGACCTTCTGATATCTCCTGCAAACATTTTTTTCCCTGAATTTAAGTTTGTATACTATACAGCTTGTATTTTGACTCTGAAATTATGTTTTTGCAGCTCATGTGCTTGGCAGACCTAGAGTTTGACTATATTAACCCTTATGATTCAGCTTCACGGATAAATAAAGTGGTTCTACCAGAATTTGCCCTACAAGGAGTCTTATGTCTGCTCTTCCTCCTGTCTGGCCATTGGTTATTGTTTTTGTTTTGTGCTCCTATCGTTTACTACAATGTGAGACTGTAAGTCTTTTTTCCCATACCTTGCACCAGTACAGGCATGCTTATAGTCATTAAAAGAAGATAGAGAGATCCAATAAATCAAGGTTCATGTTTACATAGGGAAAAATTTTGCGCTTCTTTTACGCTGAAAGTCAGTTTGGTTTCGTACACCTTGATGCAATAATGAAGATTTGAGTGACAGGGCATATCAGCTAGAGTTGATATCAATTTTTATCTGTTACTTTGAGGATCTTCGCTTTTGCAGGCACTTGAGGATCTTCTTCTTCTTCTTTTTTTTTAAGGCACATGGATTATTTTTTTTAAGATTTGATTTGACCTTGTCTCTAATTATGTTCTTCGTTTCTTGTCAGTCGTCTGTCACTGAATTCACAGACTTCTGAATAAAACATGGAGACTTCAGAATTTAGACTATGTATTGTGCAGAACTTACTCGGTAGATGCCTCCTGTTTATTTGACAGAAATTTCAAATAGATGATCTGTTTTTGTGCAGTTTGGCATCTTGTGGAGCTAAAAGGATAGTACTGTTCAACTTTGAATTAATTCCATGATGGAGTAAGCCACAAATTAAAAGATTGCATATGTGTTAAACCATCATATCCTTATAATGATTAAGATGTTTTATGAACAGGAAATTGTATACCAAATGGCTTACAAAAGTTGCCACCAATAATTAATGAATAAAGGCAACCATACAAACTGAAATTGTATATTAGAGATGACATATTTTTATCAGGACTTTGTTCTTTTTAATGTCAAGATAAGATACATTTGCCAACAAATGAAGTTATAACATGCAGTTGATTTCTATCTTCTGGCCAAAAGGTTCTCAGTACTTTTTTTCAGAATTAGGCACCAAAATTGACTCTGAAATGAACAAGCAGCTCTTTTTTTTGGGATTCCCCCCAGGTATCAGCAGGAGCAGCATCTGGTGGATGTGACCGAGATATTTAATCAACTCGACACGGAAAAGAAACGTCGCCTTTTTAAGCTGATCAGTGTTGTTGTAATTCTCTTTTTATCTTTATTCTGGTAAATGGCACACCACAAGTCTGGATTTAGATAATTTGTGGGGCAAGTTGGGCTAATTAATGTGATTTCTTGTGCATGCAGGATGATTTGGAGCATGCTGGAGGATGATGAGTAGTCCATCGAAACCCAGTATCTATGGAGTGTTTTACTTGCATGAAACATTAAATTGCCAATTAACCGATGTCAACCGATGTCCTTAATAGCTGCTGGAGCCACATCAGGGCATTTGCTGGTGATCCGGCAACAAGCTCCTGGAAGTGTGCATCGAACTCAAATTGGGTTGTCATGCTCTATTTTGTTATGCTTCCATGTAAATACAAGATTCTTATCTGTTTGATTGTCCATCAATTTCACCTGAATGGTTGTTAAAAAGGGTGACTACTTGTTTACATTCACGAAGATCTTTGTAGTTGTATGATACTTAATATTTATGTTATTGATAAAATTCTGAGTGTTGATTTAGAGCTTTTCAAGCAAGTCCAGTTCCCTTCCAGTTTATCGGTTAGAGATTCATTTGTCGCACGATGTCCTTGTGGTAGTGGTGAATAGAAGGAACTCCTTGGCAGGTTAGGTCATTTTTTCTCTCTTAACCTACATGTATTTTTATGTGATTGTTTGGGTTACCAAAAGTTCAGTGTGAGAGTTTGGCTGGCCCTTGGCACAAGGAAAGCTGAAAACCAGAAAAAAGTCATTCTTCCTGTGGATGTACTTTCTATTTCACCTATCATGGTGTAATATCACCAACCAATGCACTCCTTTCACCAGAAAAATCATTCTAGCCTCTTTGGTTAATGCTTTTAAGAAGACATTAATAGCCTCCTGGCTTAAACTAAATAAAGAACAGCATGTTAAGTTGTCATAGTACTTACATCAGCATGAACAACCATTTTTGATGGAATAAATACTCTGTTTCTTACCAGATTATCATTTATTCCTCAATGTTCTCTTTGAAGTAGTTATAAAGGAAAATCCAAGTGACGGATGGTCCACCCTTTTATATACCAAGAAAAGAAAAATCGAAGAAAAAGAGAAGTCTACACATCATGAATGGTTATTTGAACAATACAAGTGTAATGGAGATTGCAGCACCCTCTTCTGCTCTAACAAATTAAAAAGCTTTCATTAGATGAACGCTCTCTTCAAGTATTATTTGATTTTCCTATAATTTCTTTCTTGATTTAACATTAGTTTACCCATGCCTAAGACAGAGACCACACCCCCCACCTTCTACAACTCCCCTCCCCAAATAAATCACCAACAAGAAAAGAAAAGAAAATCTTTTGCTTCAAATCACTGGGAAGAGAATCTTCTTTTCTTCATCTCATTAAAGCATTTTATTCTATAATACCAAAAGTAATCATATACCATAACCATATGAATTTCCAACTTTTAACCAAAGAATTTTAGGAAGTTTTAGGTCGCTGGACCACTTGGAGCCAAAGAAATTTAGAAGATTTTAGGTTACCAGACCAGTCGGTTAACAATTACAACTATGTTTGCTTTTAGCATATTTTTTGCATGCATAGCTACAGTATTCTCCAAATTATTAAATAAATTAAGTTATTCATGATTTTTCTCTTGACCGAAAGATGTTCTGAATTATTCTCCAAAAATGAATTAATCCAGATTCTTCCAAATTATTCTCAAATTGTACATGAATTTTATAATTTAGTCGTAAAGTATTCATGACCAATTAAATACTTATATAATATCACCAATTTATAATACTGCTTACGATTGTTCGAGATGATATTTTTGCCTCTTGTTTGAATAAGCAACTCAAAAATATTTTAAAAGATCTATATTTTTAAATTTTATTATTTTTCTATTCTTTATTTGCTATTTTTCTGAAATTTTGACGATTTTTTTAAAGAAATTCTTAATTTGGAATGATTATTCATGTATGACAAACTTGTGACTATGGTTGCTTAGAAATAGGAAGTATCGTGACCCAGCAATTACAACTTAACATCAAAAAAAAAAAAAAAAAATTTTGCATCATTTTATGGCCGCCTATGCATTCTGATGGGAAACTGAAATCAAACAAAAGAGATGTAGTCGGATCTTTTTTACTTCTATAGGATTCAGGTTGGGTCACTCCCAAGTTATTTCTGGATATCTATAAATATAGGCCTAATTTAGCATATAATCCGCTAATCTTATTTGTTATACTGGCTGAACCCACGAATTCTATATGATTTTGCACTCAATCATCCAAACAGGCCCTTACTGAATTCTCAAACCTGCTGGGATCGAGGCTGAGGTGCAGGCCCAGGCTAAACCAACCATTGTTGGAGAAAAATCTTGGAAATGCCATAGCTCCTATCGAGTGTGACACCTACGAACACATCTCAGTGAGAACTTTCCATATAGCTAATTCGAGTGGAGGTCTTCATCCATTTCAAGTAACGACATAGGTTATATGTCTATTTGTTTGTCACAAAGGAACAAAATTATAGAATCTATGGCGTTGACAGACGGTTTCCAGTTTTCCATATTATGGCAAATTTTTTTTGAGAAAAAAGTCCATAATGTGGCAATTAAAAGTTGTAATTTTGCAAATGATTGATACATCAACATGTAATCAGAGAATGCATGGAATTGGCTAACCAAATTGAGGTTAGTAAAGCGAAAGGGCCAGCAGAAAAAGAGTTTGTTTCGAGCATTTTGGCAACCCCCAGTGCCGGTGTGAATAGCTTGACGATATTGGTCATTTTTGGTATACTTCTGATAAAGATTCAAGAATACTTTTGATAGTAGCCATGAATATTTATCAAATATCCTTGTGAAAAAGATGAAGAAGTATGAGCTATACTTGCTGCAATCTATCACCACCAAGTTGTTTACTTGACTATTGAAGATTTAAGATATGGGTTCCAACCAAAAATAACACATTTTGAATTCTCTAGGCATAATCAATATTGCTGATGCAAACTCAGCAACTGTGGTTATGGTGTTGTATATATGTTTTGTATGCAAATTACTTTCATATACATTCATAATTGACGGCAAATTTCTCCACAAATATAGCTTACAATCCAAGAACATGCGAATACCTTCGGATTTATCCTCGTTGATTCGCTGAAAAGCAAATGATTATAAGGGTTGCCAGCTGATCATGATGGATGCATCAGCTGTTCTCTCATCTTTTCTTCCCTCCATCCATGAATGACACTGGAAATAAACAGTTCTGATCTCTCCCATAGACAAATGGGATCAATATCGTTCTCATCATGAGCACCACCATCACAATTACCATTTTCATCATCATAAACAGCACCACCATTAGAATCTTCATGCATCATTGAATCTACTTGCCTATTCATTGAATCACCATCAACAGTAGCAGCTTCCTTGCTTATGCCTTCTTCTACTTCTTGATATGGTATCGTCGGAAGGAGAGACTGCTCGGTAAACGTGTTCGATTTTCTGGTAGATAATGACCTTGAATTACTCAGGAAGATGGCAGTAGCTACAATGTTTAGCATCATGAATACCAAACAAGAAGAGCTAGTCTTCTTCCTTGCCTTCATGACCTCTCTGCGTGTATGTGTGTGTGTGTGTGTTTGTTTGAAATTTCAGGCCACCTTGTTTCTCAAGAAATTACTTATATAGAGGTAGTCATTCTTAAAAATAGCAAACTTAACGATGGATTATTGAGTTGTCTCCAAGAAAACTCAAGCTGTAAAGCTTGAGAGCACATTTCTTCGCTGCATGAAGATGTGGTATATGCTTGGGATACCTGTTAACTGAGAACTAGTTTTGGAAGTGAGACTCTTCTCAGAAGCTTCATTAATATAGTTATGGAATGTGACTTACAGTGACTTGGCCATGTATAATTATATTGCTTAAGCAGCAAGACACCACTGCATGTATGATGTATTACCATATTTGCAGGGAATATCTTATTCATTTTTACAAAATTATAGAAGGAAGTCCTTGATAATTCGAACAAAACCCCTTTCTATCGGTTCCATGTTACATTTAAATTGACTGTAGGCCATTGTTAGACTTGCTGAAAATGCACAAAAAAAAAAAAAAGTTGACCCATGTCTTTAATTGTCTAACTTAATTTTTGAAAAAAAAATTAATTTTTTTAGATAATTGCATACTAAATTGAAAAATATGTTACACTACATGTGAGCACAATGATAAAAATTATCTTTCAGCATCCAATAAATATAACCATGTGTTTAGTTAAATTCCATGTAAATTTTATGCAGATTTAACGGAAAGGGGATTATATTTGCACAGTCAGTAGTTTTATTTATTGATATAAGAAGACTGTTTTCCAGAGATGTGTGATAATACAAGATGTTGCAAGTAAAAACTTTTATAAAAGATCACCACAAAGATTTTTCATGTTGACATTTTGGCTGTGATTTGTCACTTTTGTTTGACTTTTTGGCTTACCAAGCCATATTTAACAGAGGGAACTACGAGTTGAAGAACCAAGCCATCTCTTTTGAGAGACTACAATCCCTCATTGTCTTCATTTTTTTTGAAAAAATCTAACCTCTTGATAAGGTTCGATATCTTTATTATCAGATACAGGAGAGTGAACACAAACCAGATGGTAATCCTTTTCCTTTATCTTTCAAACATCTTTCTCAAGATACATTTTAAATAGACTTCTTTCAATTTTAGCTTGTGGAATTTTACATTTTTTTCCCTCTTCTGTTCCGCTACTTGGTTTCATTTTCTTGCCCAGATGTGCTAACCTCCGGAGGAACAAAAAGATAGCATCAAGATTTCATCACAGTGATAGAATCAAGAATCCATCGTTACAAAATTTACCGACACTGCAAATGATCATATTTAAACACCAGTGTTTAAACACCACTCAAGACATGGTTTCTTGCCCAGATGTGCCAACCTCAGGAGGAACAAAAAGACAGCATCAAGATTTCATCACACTGATAGAATCAAGAATCCATCATTATGAAGTTCACCAACACTACAAATGATTGTATTTAAACACCACTGAATGAAAACCAGGTGTTACAAATATAAATATCAACCAAGCTAGACAACAACAAAGGATAGAGTCAACAAAGTTACAGTTCTGGAGAAGCCTACAGAATCCATATATTAAAGTTCATCCCTTGATGAAAAAAACTAAATGCATGCAAACAAGCCTACAAGACAAGTTAGAGAAGGTGAGTTCCAATCATCAATTGCAACACATGGGAAGGCAGCTGTTACAAAAAGGGTATCTACTTCTGGTCAGTAAGATGCCTCGGAGGTGTGCAACAAACTGACTTTCTGAATAACTTCACCCTCCAGGCAAAGACACGTTAATATCTGTTGTGGAGCTCCTTGTCTCAGGTGTTGACTGTAGAGAAGCAGACCAGCTTTCTCCCCTAAAGGAGGAGGTCGCAAGTTTAGTTTTTGGGGTTGCTGAGCTCCGCTGCCCTTGCACAGTACCATACGCAGCCTCCATCTCTATGCTGGAAATCGGAACTGCAGCTGTTGGTGTTGACACAGTGAAAGTCGCTAATTTTGGCTTCTTGGTTTTCTGCTCCAGCTTGTAGCCTGGCAAAAAGCTTCCCACCACAACCTGATATAAACAAGGGAGAAAAGAACATCGAGTTGATCAAGTAGGTTTCTTAAAATTCTTAAGGTACATGAAGTCCAATCTGAAGAAAAACTGAGCTCATATGAGAATGAAGTGTAACTGAACACAAAGTCCAGAGATATTGTCATGCAAATAAAAACTAGATGACTAACTTTCCTTGGAATATAAAAAAAGTATTATTTTGGTTGCCAACAAGATTCGAAGGTCCTCATAAATGGATGAAGGTTTGGAAAAAGGGCTCTAAAAGCAACTGCAGATGGTTTTGGAGCAAAGTGGTAAAAAAGGAACCCTGTAAAGATATTCTCTATTATTGGAATATGGAGCTACAATATGTGTGGCTGTCTATGTATTTATGCATGTATGTATATGCATGTACCAATGGATACGAGAAAGAAAGCCATCAGTTCTCCAAAATTCATCAAAAATATGAGAAAAATCAAAGAAATAGCGTAGCCCATAAAGCAGCCACATCATCCTTTAAATGGGAAGCACTGTATATCACATGACTAGTTGACACTTTTCTTTGTTTTTAGTGGGGAAGGCAATAATTTAGTGTCCTTTTGCCTCCTCCCAGTTTGTTCCACTCAATTTTGGTATTGTAATCTTCTTCCTACTACTTGTCAATAAATGACAACCCTATTTGCGCCACTTTCTATAAATGAGAACTAACCACACAAACAGAATCCAAAATGTGGTCCTTTTCGGTATCCTAACCTCTTATTTCCAAAACCAAATTAGTTTATAACACAATCCTTTTCAAAAGTATCACAAAACTATTCTCGTTCATGTTGTCTTTGTAGCCTACTTTTTCCTTCTAGTTTTTTAAACATCCGACAGAAACTGAACTCTATTATTTAACCACAGGATCTAAGGTTTAAAGTTTTGGCAAAATGGATCAGTTTTGGCTAAAACTGATCCATTTTGCCAAAACTAACTGGTTTTGACTAACACCTATCTGTTTCAGCAAAAACAGATAAATTTCAATCGAGATTAATGCCAAACAGGCCAAAGTTATCAGTTTCAGACATTTTGGCAGGTTTAGGTTAGATTCAGCAAGTTTGGGTCAGCTGCAGCTGAAACAAGCAAAAAATGCCGCTATCTGTTTCTATTTTTATTTAACAAGTAAATATATTTATTCTTTCTAAAAATCATCAAACACAATTCAACCACACATTTATTTAAGGCTCTGATGATCTTTTTCTTTTAATTCATGTCTAAGCTTTGCTGTTATTGGTGAGCAAAATGCAATATTAACTTATAATCAACATCACAATATGTAAACTAAAGAAGCATGTGCATGTAGGGCAGCCACTTATGACCAAATAAGCCAACTTAACCTGCAGCCAACCCACAGGTTCAAGTTTGACATAAATGGGATTGGGTCATAAATTGTCAACCCAGCCTAACCTATTTATTTAACATGTCCGGTTTAGATTTAGAGTCCTAACCCGTTTAACCTATTTAATAATTAGGTCTGATCATGACCGAACCCGTTTAACCTGATTCAAGTTTATCAAATAGGTTACGCAGGTTAGGTTGGGTTACTTGTTTACTAGAAAGGTCAGATTTGGCTATGGATTTTTGACTTATACTTGACCTAATCCTACTCGATTGCCACCTCTACATGCAAGTATAGTATTTTTACTCAATAAGTTAGTGCATTTATGTGTTTTTAATATGTTAAGCCTAAATACTATTTAACTTCAGTCTAAGACTATTCAAAATACATAAATTACGATTCTAAATAACTTAAAACATAATAAAATGGTGTAAAATAACTTGCCTTAATTGGTTTAATTTTTTCTTATTTGTCCATTTTTTGAGATTTTTTGATCGAAACTCTAAAACTAAACAAAACCACTGAGACTGTCAAAATCAAAACTCTACATAAGGCACAAATAGCAAGCTGACAATGTACAAAGATACCAAGTGGAGATCTCTCTGAATCAAAATATCATACCAACAAGGCTAACATAAAACAAGACTACCCATCCCGTACATTTGTTCTAATTTTTTATAGTGGCCCCATGTCACAATGGAGCAATCTCACCATTGCAACAAGGCCTAACCTTAGCATGCAAACTCCAAAATAAACAAAATTATAAGTCCAACCATTTGGGACCTAAAGGAATCCACTATATTGTGACTATAAAAGCTAAGCCAAGCCACCACAATTGTTGAATCATTCACCACTTCTTTCGCTATAAATTTCCTCCCACCTGGTGACTTTGTTTATCTTGCCTACACTTATACCATCTGGACATGCTAAGACTCGATCACCCGCTCCTTTTGTTTTTCTCTCCCTTTGACCATTCTTTTTCCTTCCATAAAGTCATAACAAGATTGTCCTCCCTTCTCCTTTTCTTCTATAACTATTCTAGCATTAGTATAGAGCATAGGAATCGAGCATGAGAAAAGATAGAAAATGATCCAAGAACAAAGGGAACTAGCTGCCATGCTGATCTTCTCTCTTCAAAAGAATTTGGAATTGGCGGAGCAGATGCCACCATCCCATCTTATTCGAAAGAGCTCCCAGCCCCACCGGCTCTACTAAGCCCCATCATCATCTGCATTATATATGTTTAACAAAAAAGCTGTATTTTTTTCTCATTAGTGTACATATTACTTCATATAACTTTCATTTCTATGGCTCTCTTTATCCCATAACTTGATAACTATCAAGAGATTTATTGATAATAGACAACAAAAAGCTTTTTAAACAAGGGCAATATGTGAAGACTTCAACAGGAAGAAAGCATTTAAAGCATCTTGCATCTTGTTGTGTTCAACAGTGTTACCTGCACAGGACTAGCAGCCACGAGTAGACCAGCAACTCCTCCCCCAACAACACGACCATCTGGGCTTGCCAGAGAAACACTCATCCCACCAGATCGACTCCTAGTTCCTCCATTCTCGGTCGGCATGAATGATCCTGATAAGGAGAGCAACTCAAAGCGGCCCTACAAAATCAGCCAGTGGAATAAAGTGGATCATTAAATAGCAGCAGAAGAGGCAGCAGCGATGCGGACAAACACATGCATGCACAGAATGGGGAATGTTGAAATCTATATTGTAGGCACTGAAGTCCAGATTTGGGATGAAAGGATTCACTAGAAAAGTGTTATGTGTCAACAAATTAGACCCTTTTCATTTGCTGAAAGCAGATTGACCAGGGAATTAAGGTTGTGTTCTTCTAAGATCCCATTCTCCCTTGAAATCCAAACTGTTTATCTTAATAATGAGCTCCAAGCCTTTTTTCTAATAGGGGTCAGCTTTCGGGAGCATTATGGCCAATCAAAGTTAAAAAAAAAACATCTTACAGTCAGCAGAAAATCTAACAGCCCTTAATGAATTGGTGCCAATTTCCGAATTAAGGTGGACTCATCATCATTCCAGGAAGACCAACCAGCAGGAAAGGAGACCTATCTCATTCTGCAATTTAAACTATTTTAACCCAGAGAAGATGCTCCAAGATTTCCTAGAGTTAATAGTCTAGATGAAGTGGGAAGGATAAAAGGTTTGACATGGTAATCATCCATGAGATATAAATTGCAATCCTAATAATATGCATCCATTTCTTGGATAAATTAGCATAAAACAAAGAAATTCAAGAAGAAATATAGAAGGCAAAAGAAGATTTCTAACTTGTAGCCATACTTGCATTTACAAAAGCTTCAATGTAGTAGAGAAAAATGGAATTGCAAGTCCGTGTGTGCATGCGACAATGTGTGTGAGCAAGAGAGAGCACGGTTTGAGCCCACAAGTTACGATTGCAAAATACATAATCGGCCATCAGACTTATGAATCTACACAGTAATGGAAAACATGTAAAATATAAAAACCGAAGCTAAACTGTGTTTGCACGTCAATATATTAGAATAAGCCAGATGCAATGCATGCAGGCGGAAACATACAACCTCCCATGTGGAGCCTCCTGCACCATTCAAGAGTTTTCTTTTGATCCAGGAGAATCACCAGACTTGATGTGGACCACTTGGACCACTATGAGTATTTAGGAAGATCACCAAATTTGAGTATTTAGGAGGATCACCAAACTTGATGTAGATCATTTTAGCCACTACGAGTATCTAAGGAGATCACCAAACTCGATATGGATCATTCTGACCACTATGAGTATTCAAAAAGATCACTAGACTCGATGTGGACCATTTTGACCACTACGAGCAGAGCTGGATAGGATTCAGAAGCGAGATCCGCCACATCGGAAAGCCGAGTCGCATGCCAAACTTCCGGAGGCCATAACTTGATCATACAATGCTTGATTGAAACGATCTTTTTTTTTTTTTGGAAATTGAGTATCTTTACGAGATCTACAACTTTGGGCCAACCTCCTAGAAGATTGAATCGGACCGAAATTCCATCATTTAGGCTCCGAAACGGACGGGTCAAACCAAAAATTTTCTTTTCGGATAAGACTTTGACCGGACGTAATTCTCTATCCGAGAAAAATCAGGTGGAGCGACATAAGATAGGGTTGATGTAGAAGTCGAGATGTACTTTCTCGAGAGTTTTAGCTTTTTTTACTAGAGATATCTATTTTAGGAAAAAAAGTCATACTACAATTAGGAAGAGAAATCCGACCCAAATTGTATTAGGGCAGACCTCACATTATAATAGCGGCTATGTACCTCATTTTTTTAATGATCAATGAAAAAAAAGGACTTAAAGCCCTACTTTCGAGATTCCTCCATCTTCTAGTTTTTTTTTGAGAGATTCAAATTAAGCATGTTGAAAATCTTCCTTCTTCCCTATCGAATTAAGTTGGTATCAGAGCTTCGGTCCTTTACATCTATGAAAGCTTTAGTGCATGGCCCAAATATGCGAACGGTACAAGCAATCAGGAGGACTATCCGTGCTTGAAGTATATTGAAGGACAAAGGCGAGTATGGCTGTTACTTCTACCTCGACGGATGATGAGATGATGGAAAAGTCTCACACAATGAGAGGAGAAAATAGCCTAACTCACTGAGATCATGTCTCGATTGGCGAGGCCTCAACACAAGCATCAACAACTCTATCTTCGAGCAAAACCAAGTGGTTTAGCCATAAGACAGAGAAGCACGCATTTTTTTATCTTCAATTCTGATTTAGCAGGAGCTAAATCCTTTAAACAAGAAGTGCTCTGATCCAGAAGAATCACCGGACTCGATGTGGACCAGTTTGGCTACTACGAGTATTCAAGAGGATTACTAAACTCAACATGGATCACTTTGGCTACTACGAGTATTTAAAAGGATCACCAAACTCGATGTGAATTACTTTGGCCACTACGAGTATTCAGGAGAATCTTCGGACTCGATGTGGACCACTTTGATCACTACAAGCGAGGTTGGACAAGATTTAAAAGCGAGATCCGCCACATCGAAAAGCCCAGTAGCAGGCCAAACTTATAGAGGCCATAATTTGGTCATACGATGCCCGATTGAGATGATCTTTATTTTGAAATTAGATATCTTTTCGAGATCTACAACTAGAAGGTTGAATTAGGATGAAATTCCGCCGTTAGACCCCGAAACGGGCTGGTCAAACCGAAAGTTTCCTTTTTGGGTAAAACTTTAACCAGGCATAGCTCTTTATCTAATAGAAATCTGGTGGAGTGACGAAGGCAGAGTTGATGTAAAAGTCGAGATCTACTTTCTTGAGATTTTTAGCTTTTTTTTTTTACTAGAGATGTCTATTTTAGAAAAATGAGTCCTACAAGAATTAGGAAGAGAAATCCGACTCAAATTGTGTTAGAGCAGACCTCATATTATAAATAGAGGTTATGTACCTCATTTTTTTAAGAAATTAATGAAAAAAAATTTAAAGCCTTACTTTCGAGATTCGTCCATCTTCTTTTAGTTTTCTTTTGAGAGATTCATGTTGAGCGAGTTGAAAAAAATCTTTCTTCTCCAGGATTGGATCACTTTTAATAGTAAAATAGATAAAGATAAATTGTGAATTACTATGCAACTAGACAATACTTAGTCCTGCTAATGTTATAACCATACTGTAAATGTTAGTAGCAAACTAAGATCATTTATTTGGGATCAACCTTTTGAATTAAGTTTCTAGTGAAACCACTTAATGATACGGAGGGAATGCATCATCTAATATCTAAGGATGCAAATGGGTTAAGAAGACTAGGATGTAACCTGAACCCAACTGTACCTGAAGTTCTAAACTCTGGATTCCAACTAGGCTAGTGATCGATCTAGTAGAATTAGCCCCACCCAATTTGACCCAACAAATTAAATAGCATAGAGGTAGAACTAAGCACCAATTTAAACCTGGCACTGAATTTCCATTCGAACTCAACTTGTTGGGTAGATGTATCAGATCAAAGTCTTAATCATGCGGCTCAAATCCAATTTGGATCTGACCTAGATCAACTGAACTAACAGGAACCAAACCCTTGGCATCTCAAATTCATCTAGAGAGTAAAAACATCATCATTCCTATTTTAATGTTTATTAAATCCTATTCTAGGTAACACATGGTCCAACATATACACTACTAATAATGGACTGAGTAATGCAAAAAGAGAACACAATAATGCAATTCAAAATTAAGGAAAGAAAAAGTAAAGATGAATACTTCCTGGTAGCAATGCATGACATTATATAACATGAAAATTGTATAATAAAGCCATATATGCAATCAAGATACATCGTATCAAATACTGAAGTTGTGTTACAAAGTCACATGTGCAATGCAAGTTCTTAATAGTCAATAAATAACTTCTGTTGGATGGGAAAAAATTTCATACATTATAGCCTCCTAATACTTCGCACATCGAAAGCATATAACTGAATTGAAGGCTTGTTCCGAATCCAGAAAGTGGTGAAACCATTAGTAGTTCATCATGTTAATAAATATGTGCGCTCCTACTCGATATTGTTGGAAGCCTCTCATATTTCTCCTTTTGTAATTGACTAGACTGATAATGAGAGCAACTATGGCAATATTTAGATGAATTTCAATTGTTTGAATATGACTTACTGGGCAACAGATGGACGTCCAGAGAACCTCCTCAAAAGTTTTTGTTATTATATAGTAGAGATTTTAAAATGGTTTCACATACCAGAAAAGGCATTTGGATACAGCCAGAGGAGGATACACGTTACCACGAAATAATCCTCCTTTAAAAGAGTAACTCCATTGAAGGAGGCTTACCATCCAACTGAAAATATCTACCAGCCTATAGCAGTCTTAACACCTTAGGCAAAAGAAAGCCATTGATCACAGAGGAGACATGTTCGAGCCTGCAAACTCTGAAATGATACAGCTCGGGTGTTGGCTAGTGAATGATGGGATTAGGTAGTCCAAGCCCTTCGTGTTTGGTAAAATTTCAAAGTGGAAAAAGTACATGTGTGTGTAATATGTTCCATACCAGTGACTTGTTGACACAATACAGAGGGGTGTGTCATGCCCAGAATAATATCACCTTGTACATGGGCTCATATACAGCGTCTAACAAAAGTGTTTTACTTAGAATATAAGTTGATCATTTTTCCTAGATCCCTTCTATATATCCTTTGAGCAATCAACTGCTCCACGATGTGAAGGATAAACCCTAGACTTGACAGCATAAGTTTTCATGATTTCTTGAATTTTTATTAATATCATAATTTTTTTAATGATGTATATGTGTAACAAAATAAGCAATGTACCACATTTTTTCACTTAATATTCAAAATTAGATTACCAAATCCTAAAAATGAGCAAAGAGACTTTAGATCAAATTACTTATAATTACTATAATTATGTAAATAAATGTTAGCGGTCATTAGATAAACTTAGTTATAAAGATGTAATCACAAGTTATTTGCTATGTCCTCACACTAAACTATTCTGCTTAATTGTATAATACATTTGAGTCACGTCAAGTCACTGAGATCTCAATTTCTTTAAGTAGGACATTCATTGGAAGCATGAGAATATTTACATATATGGGGAAATTGGTTCCATTGGAGATGTAAAGATTGAACTTTGTCAGCATGGGTCAATATAGAAAGAAGAAATAAAAGGTTAGTGGATGCAACGAGGTGAAAAGATGATGGCAGATCAAAATAATGGGGGGAAACTATGGAGGAGTCAGAAAACATAAAGCAGGTAAAGCACGGTATTCAAAGCACTCATGCATCAACAAATATAAGCAAGGTCAAGAGTGGAAAAAACCCTAAGATATGGAGGAGGCTCAATATTAGCTCCTACTAACTCCTTGGGGGCCCATTACTAGCACATAGTCCTCAGATGTCAAACCCTACTTTGACTAGTTTGAAGTCCAGTGAGCACCCATTCATTAGAAAAACATATACATATTCACCTATAAAATTCCTCTATCCTACAACTTATAATCATTTACATTTGGAGTTATTTTTTTTAAAAAGGCTTTCATGAGTCTACTTGGTACCAACATATGCCTCGTTTGTCCTAACTTAATTCAACTACTAATATTGTGCTGTTTTCCTCATTGATCATCTATTCACTTAAATTCACACCAGACAGATATCTATTTTCATATGTGGATCTCATTATCTAGTCTCTCCCGCACCACTGATTTCATCTTTGTTTCAATCTAGTCTTCTTGGTCAATTAATTAAGTCAGCATGCTGTTATCATTCTATCATACGTTCTCATATGACTTTCAGGCTCCTATTTTCCATTTGATATAAGTTTAATGCATCTCTATTATAGAGTTCTGCTAAAAAATTTCTAGGAGTTGAGTTAGTGACCATGCAGAGTCTCTATGAATAAAACCCAAATATGATCATATATTCACTTTCCAAGTCTAATTCTTTTATTTATTAGTTGAATGTCCTAATGTAGAACATATCTCTATCTCTTCCAAAGATCGATTATTTTATACGAAGGCATAGAAAATAGTCATCAAACCTAACCTTATTTATCCAAAGTAAAAAAAAAATGTTGGTTGAGGCAGAAAGTGAGGATGAATTAATGAATGCTAAGTTTAAGCAGTTCAACTATGGCTCAGAATTCAAAACATCACCATAAATTTCATAGGGACAGATCAGTTTTCAAACCTCGTAAGTCAGTGTACCACCAGAGGAATCAGGTTGACGAAGTGTAACATTTGATATGATGCCATTAGCAGATAGAATACAAATAGCCTGAGGCCCTTGTTGAGAAAATGATATGATCTTCATAGTAACATCCTAGAACAATTGTAAAGGCAAATTAACAACAATTCACAACAATAAAGGGTTTTACTAATGGTGAAGACTAAAAATATAATATTTTATAACAAGATTTGCAACCACTTCTACTACCATTTGTGAAAAAGAATACCACTGCTAAAAAGGACTTTATTGTGTCATATTTTATGAAACATCACACTTTGATTAACCAAAGAATCAATGTTTTTCTCTCAACATTATAAACAAATATCCAAAAATAACCTCAGAAAGCATCGATTTTTTACGCACAAAAAAAGAATCTATCAGATGTTCAAAAAACCCAAAAGTTTGTAAAACAATCTAAAGATGTTGCAGTCACAATATTCATTTGACAACATGCTATCCATTATGTTCTCTCCGAGCAACATGCAAATGCAATGGAAGCATCATCTCCCCAAAACAATAAAGATGTGCAATAAAAGAAAATAATCATCATCAGAAGGCAATTGTGGACACAATTAGTGTAATCATGGTCTCCATAACATATGACTCTTGATCACTTGCATGAGAGCATAGCTGGCGTAAGCTTTTCAAATAGGTAAGAATTGTACATAAGCCTAAGGGAACCTTGATCATCAATAGGCTGCAAAGTGGCAATACAGTGATCACACTAATGTCTATAGTCTTGTAAGCATGTTCTTTGAACCAGCCAACCAAACACCGATTAAAAAATTGTACGGAGTTAACATGTACAATATGTCAAGGCTTCGCATCAACAAATGCAAATACCACTGACTAATTTAAATCATCAGTACTGAAGTTTATTATATTAAGAGAAAAAAGAATAAATACAAACTTCCACATGGTTGCTTAATCACTGATATAAAATTGGCAAAATCACCAATACTATGTCTACATGTTTCCTTTGACAGACTAATGAGGACTAAAGTAAAAGCTATAAAACAAGGTTTTAGTTGAGAAGGAAGGAAATAATGGGAAAAGAAAACTAAGATTGGGATATTGAGAAACAAAGGAAATCTCTTCGAAAAATTTCTCCTTGTTAAGGAAACCATGAGGTGCTAGGATTGATGCCAACTAATTTTATTTGTGCATTACGTATATGCATACATTTTGATCACATCTTCATGTCTAAATTTCCTGCTAGGCTAACAATCACCAGAAAGGTACTTGGTGAATTAAAATTTTCTGGTTGAAATTCATAATTGCGATTTACCAAATTAAGATAAAACAATTTTGTCAGAGCAAACCAAGAAAGAATTTTGATGGTTCCCCCAGACTAGCTCAATCAACCAACAAAATAAGTAAACCAATGATTCCATTATCCTTAAGAGTACTTGAGGAATTGTAGAATATTAAGAAAAATGAAAAGTGACGACGATATGAAAGAATAAGAAAGCCCATTATGTTGCAAGATATGGAAATAAATTCACCACATGTATTGACATTACATGTGAAAAATGATGTGTAAGTGTAGGTCCGGATTAATTTTGAAAAGAGAAATCTTCAAAGTTACTCAGTAAGGGTTCTCTCTAGTTTTTAATTATTTCATAAAGAGTTATCAATATTCTTAAGTATAATGTAATAACCTAAGTTTAACATACTACATAAATTAGTTAGTAGGCTTTCAGAATTAAAACTTCCACATGCCCCAAACTCCAATAAGATAACTACACAAGGCCACGTGGCAAATATGACTTACTTTTTAAACATTGTTGCCAACATATCTAGCCCTAGAGGTCAAATGAAACATCAATATCCTGCCCAGAAATAGGATTGGTGTGATTCTTGGTGCATTTATTGAAAAAATGGATCTTTAATCTTTTTAACGTCTAATAAGCCTGGTATCATTCATATAGGAAGCTCCACTGATTCAGAATTAAAACTTCCACATGCCCCAAACTCCAATAAGATAACTACACAAGGCCACGTGGCAAATATGACTTACTTTTTAAACATTGTTGCCAACATATCTAGCCCTAGAGGTCAAATGAAACATCAATATCCTGCCCAGAAATAGGATTGGTGTGATTCTTGGTGCATTTATTGAAAAAATGAATCTTTAATCTTTTTAACGTCTAATAAGCCTGGTATCATTCATATAGGAAGCTCCACTGATCCATTGAAATGCATGATTGAAAAGGTCATTGCTATTCACAAGACATCTTAGTCTTTGAAATTAGATGAAAATATTTCCAAACTTCTAAATTGGGGTTTCCTTAAGCTTTATACTTAAAAAAATAAATATAGCAGGATAAAAGTATTATCCATTGCCTAGAAAAGTCCTATAAAAGACTTCTAAAAGTGACAATCTCAAATTATATAAACAAGGCATGTTTTTTTTTTTTTTTTTGGTTGGGGGGGGGGGGGGGGGGGGTATCACCTAATCTGTATATTATTTTTGTGCATGTCATTGCCGTTAAAAATATCAAATGATTAGAAAAAAAGACCTTCCATGTAGTAACCCAGGGATAAACAATATGATATAGAGAAAAGATGCATGGTAGACAGTGCAATGGAAAACATGGTAGATACTACAATATATAAGAAGAGGGTATTTTGCCGATTTTTAACATTCGGTGATGAATATGAAAGATTTCTCTAAGTTTATGCTAGCAATACCTCGCCAGCTGCAACAGTGATGACATGAGGTGTGAAATTTGCACCAGCAGAGCATGCAACCATTTCACCTGCATTAAGAATGTATTAATTATGAGTGAACCAACCTATGCGTACTTGAGAAAAAAAATGTGTAAGGACAAAGGTCTTGTAAAAATCACACTCCTTTAATAGTTTAAGATGAACTAACCATACAAATTTTACACAAGCGATTTGAATGTTTAGGAGGAAAAGAAAACATTAACCAGCTGAAGCAGTATTCAAAAATCGATTTCTTGAAATCATCAGACTTAGACTTCCTAAAGGAGAGGGAATACTGCCTGACAGTCTCTTCGTCTGATTCGAGGTCCCATCATTAACAGAACATCAGTAAGACCTCATCCACAGTCCTCCAATAGAACCAAATATGGACAGTACAAGCAATTCCTAGATCTTAATCAGGTTCCAACAACCTACAAAGGAAGGCAACTAGAATTTTAACCCCGCTCACTTTTCATGGTTTTGACAACAATTCAACCCACATCAGTATAAGAAACTTACAAATTTCACCTATAACCAGAGTCACCAAGATTCAGATTCTCAGTTCCCCAAACCCACCCCACAAAACTTGCCTTTCCCCAGAAGAAAGGACCCCCATTTCTTGGAAGATCTGATGCAAGAGATCTTATCTAGCGGTCCCACACACTAATTCCAGCAACTTACCTCTGAACTCACTGGTCTAGAGTTACAGATCAAATTCGACTGCAAGCAGAAAGGAAGACAGGGACAAGAAACATATATACAGCACATAAGACCAATAAAGGGAAGTAAATATTGTCATGTCAGTTAGAAAAGTTCCAGGAAAACCAAAACTAACATGAATTGCAGCAGAAAGGGACTCATTTGACACGAAAAAATCTAATATTTTACCAAATCTAAACAACAATCCCAAATAGCATACCGTAATATTATAATAAAATTCACAAAAATCAGACAAATTCAAAAAATTGTAGAAGAATATCTAAGCATCAGATCATCTTCAGAGCTACAGCACCAATATATCCTAAATCGAACTCAAATACCATGAAAATAGAAGGGGTAAGAGGTAAGATGTAATAATTTCACACCTGAAGACTCTAACTCAAACCCATACTGTTGCTTGCTAACAAAACCCCCTGGCCGCCCTCTACCCCGCTTCATCGCCGCCCCCACCGCCGCCACGGTCTGGTACTCCCCCGCCGGCACCGAGGCCGAGATCGGCACCGGGTTCAGCGGCAGCAACAAGCTCCCGTCAGGCCCGTACTTCCTCGGCCTCCCCCGCTTCTTCTTCATCACCGGCGTCGCCAGGCTCACGGACGCCGGCCCCACGGGTACCGCCGCCGGAGGCGGCCTCGGGACCTCCACCGCCGGAACAGCGGCAGCCGTCGCGCCGCCCTGGCCAGACTCCTCCGTCTTCGCCATCATCGGCGCCGCCGACGGCGGGAAGCTCCCAGCGGTCTCCACCGCCGCCGTCGTAACCGCCACCGCAGCAGGCGTGTCTCCTTCCCTCCCTTCCATGCATAGATAAACCCCACGAAACCCTAGAAATCTCGGCGCTTGATCAGTAGTTCAAGGGCCGGATGGAGACCTCTCGACCGTCCGATTCGGGGACCTAGCTCCAGCTCTCGCCATTGGAGAGGAGAGGAGAGCTCGAGGACAAGAGAGCCATCTCGAAACCAAAATAAAAAAATCCTCTCGGACCTGGTACCGATTTCCACTCAACCGGTCGGAGAAGACAGCAGTGTCGGAAAACCGCCACGAAGTTCGCCGGCGGTCTTCGGAAACAGATGGAGCGAAGATGGGAGAAGACTCGGAAGAGAGGCGAGAGAAATGGAAAGTTTAAAAAAAAAAGAAAGAAAAGATTGATAAAAAGGATAAAATGAAAGATATAAAAAAATAATATTATAATATTATAATCTGAGGGGCTACGAAAATCGAAATATGCGTTTGTGATGGGAAATACTTCTTTTCTTCCGTCCATTATGGGGGAGATAATAAACAAAGAAATGGGTAGAATTGGAAAAAAAAGACTTTTTTTTTGTTTTATTATTTTTATATTTTTTATTTTCAATTATGATTCTGGATTTAACGCTGGGAGGCAATCAAGCAAACGTGTCGGAGACCCGCTTTTTGCTTACCACTCTTTGTCCCTTTTCTCGAACTAAGAACTTTAAAAAAGGAGATCACGAACGTGCCCTCGTAATTCAAATTAGTTTCTATAATGCCACGCTATTCGTCGTTACTTTCGCGTGCTCTTCCTTTTGGCTTCTAGCGTGCTTCCACCATGCCCGATTCTCGTCACCCCAGGTGAGCCTTCGTTGGTCGACCGCTCACCGAGCATGAGTTGAATCCAAACCGGATCCTGGAGTGGATCCGCTTACGAGTTTTGCGGCGAGTGGTGCGGTGAAGCTGCTCAAGCTTGGCTTGGCGTACAAAGTAATCAAGCTCGAGTCAAATTTAAGCAACTTGACATTATGTTCAGGCCTGGCATGTCCTTATATTAAACTAGACTTGAGCAAAATCTTGGTGAGATTCTGATTGTTGTTGTTACTACTGCTGCGAACCAAATCATTTAGGCTCAGCTCAAGCTGTCAAAAATGTTTTAAGTTCGCTAGGCAAATGAGCTTGTTAGATCATATCTATTAGCTTAAATAGTGGACCAATCCAACCATTAATCGATACACAAAAATCGACAAAAAGACAAAAAAAAAGGCGGACAATACCGATGTGTCTGTATATATTAGTTTGCGGTTGGACTAGCGTACTAGTTCAACAAAATTAAAAATTTTATAATGAGCTTGAGCCCGAGCCATCTTTAACTAGCTTTAGCTAAGCCCACAATCTGCTGGCAAGGAGCTTGATTACTGCTTTACAAATTATAAATCTGATTGATCTCAAATCAGATTATATTGAGATTTGAAATTTGTAAAAAATATAAAATATATAAATAAATCTATTTTATTCTATAAGCTCAAGTTTTGGTGGATTCAACTTGGTATCAAAGAAAAAAAAGATCCTGAATTAGAATCCTATCTTTATTTTTTATTAAAAAATTTACATGTTGGGCCATCTATTCAAGGAAAGTCAAAACTCAATGCCCGGATGATTTTTGGGGTCAAAACCAAACGATATTTGAGCGAGGTTGGGATCTTGGGTGATTGGATCTAAGGTGGGACCCAGGTGGTCGCAGAAGGGTCTGGTGGTCGGTGGTCAAAGGTTATGATTGGATAATGCTTGGAGAACGGTACTTTGGGGGGAAGTGGTGGTCAACTCGAGAGCGGCGGCGGCAACGGGAGGATTTGGGTCAGACAGAGAGGAAGGCTGCTGGGTTGGATCAGCAGGCAGCTTCAGGACATGATGTCGTAGTTGTTCGGGTCCATGGGCGAGAGAAAAAGCTTACGTTAAGGGACAGTGATCGACCAGAACTTTTGGTGTATCAGCATGCATCAGCATCGTTGAGAGGGAAGGACATGAGCCAGAAATATGTTACTGATGTGGCTCTTTGTCTTTTTCGTCAGCCTGATCTCAAGAAGACCCACATGAAAGAGCAATTCTTGATGCGCCTTACACTATCAAAGTTCAAAGCTGCTGGTCGAGTCTCATTTCCTCGCCATAGCAAAGATATGGCCTAGGTCTAATTATTAGGTGGACCAGTTCAATAAGTGTTGAAAATAATATTATTTAGAAATTACATAGCAGAAGCCGAGGTGGATGTCGATCGAGGACTTTCTATGTTTTCTGGAGGCTTCTTAACGGGAGCCTGATTTTGTGAAGAGGGGGACTTGTGCAACCTACCTGGCCTATCATTGTTGGCTATATAGGAATGCCCGAGTTTTTGAGAGAGGCAATACTTCTCCGAGGATGGTGGCAGATGGAGCTCTACTGCATGCGGCGGAGATTCTCGGTACTATTGAGCTTTCGCCTTCAGAGACGACTAGAGAAATTTGGAGCTTTTATTCTGCTCTTGCAGCGTCTAGGACTGTGCTCATCTCTTGGGTGCCCCCATCCTCTGGCTTTCTAAAGGTGAATTTTGATAGTAGCGTTGGTAAGGGCGAGAGCTGTGGAGGCGTGGAGTTTGTTATCCGAACCATGATGCCAGATTGGTGGTGGCCGAGAGTTAGCGTATCTTCGAAATGTCTGCTGTTTGTGTTGAGCTCAGAGCTGCTTGGGAGAGCATCACCTTCGCGAGGTGTGTGCTGGGTGCAAATCGGATCCTCCTCGAGGGGGACCCGGCCACGGTGATCGAGTGGGTTTGAGGTCGGGGCGGTGCTGCGAAGGGGAGGCCGTTGTTCCACGACATCCATAGACTTCTAAGGGAGTGTGGCTCTTACCTAGCCATGCATGTCTACAGAGAGGCAAATGGCGCTACTGACTGGGTTGTCTTTTTTGCTGCTTACCACTTCGATGGCTTTGTATGGAGAAATCAAGGACCCCAGCTCGAGCCACTATGTGGTCTACTGTTTTCTGATTTTGTTGGTCGCATTCACGCCCGTTGCGTGTGAGGCGCCGTTGTACCAAAAAAAAATTGCTACATCGTTATTATAGAATAGTGTTATAAAATAATAATCTACTAAAATGAATTCAGAAGATTGAAAAAACTCTGCCTAGATTGAGGCGTGTGATGCACACTGCCCTAAGAATGCGATTTACCTCCTACATACAGGTATGTGGCGATCTCGTTCTAAGGTACAACAATCTGGCTTAGCCCAATCCTCCTCTAACAAGCACGATTGCTAGAGAGGCTTAAGCCAATTGACTTCTTCATATGCTTAAAAAATAAAAAAAGATAAAAGGAAAAAAAAAATTAAGAGCAAAAGAACTCTATTTATGGAAGAAACTCTTTAGAGAAGATAGAGCACTAATGAATAAGAGAGAGATTGGATTATTTTAGATTATCCCGAAGAAGTTTATTTATAAACTCTATCCGGACAACTGAAGAGATGTGATAATTCTAAAGATACATAATATTTTGGAAACACCATATCTTTTCAGAACCAACTTTCTCTTATAAAGAGTTACAACTCTTCCAAAAGAAGCATCCAACAAATTGAAAATCATAAAGTTGAATATCTGGGCAACTTAAACTATACAATAGGCGAGGTGTACTGTGGAGTGTTGATAGTATCGGAACCATAGTAGATTAGACCTTGAACTAGGTTTTTTTGACTCAGACTTCTACTTATCACACAAATAGTATAGCTCAATTGAGTCTTTGTGTGGCCAGCGCCATTTAAAGGCCTTACGCTTAGTACCTTGATTTTTCATGAAAATTTTGTTAGGGTTAGCCCAACCCCTAATCACAATCTATATAATATTTCTCACATAGGTAAGTCTTCCAAAAATATTTGTGACCTAATACCCTACAGAATTTCTATCTTGAACTTATTAAGAGTATAACTCAACCTTTCTAAAATATTTTTTGTCACTGACAAGAGTATTCATCATAGGGATGAAAGGAGTATACTTCGAAAAAATGTGCTTTGACACAATCACTCAATCGGCTTCATTTCTATCGTATTGAACTGCCTTTATGAGATTTCCAATCATAGAGGTTAGGTATCCACTATCGGTGACCAAATAGTGGGCTTAAGCCCTATCTTCCTCGATGATTTTAAGACTTTATTTCTAGGCAAACTCTTAATTAATTGATATGCCAAGTTTTTCTCAAACTTGATAAATTTCAAAAAAATGGCATTACTCTTTTTGAGTTGTCTTATAAATTTATAACGAATCTGGATATGCCAGTTCACCTTTTTGTTAGTATTTTTTATTTTGTCAGGTTTTGAGTTAGATTCTAGGTTTTAAAATAAATACAATAAAGAGTAATAATATCTATAAAATTAAACAGCGACACTAAGAAATATAACAAGTATGGTAACTTTGTAATTTCTGCATATTTTTCAAAGTAGCAGTAGGTGTTTTAACAAAAAGTAATAATATACACAATTTTTAAAGCAATTATAATTTCTGCATAGCTTTTAAAAATGCAGGAGTTTTATGCACAGATTTTAAAAATGCAGAAAATCAATTCGTATAGAATTTAAAGTCGTAGAAAACTTCTGCATCGATTTTAAAGCTCCTGTAACTTTCTACATATTTTTTTTTAATCTATAGAAAATTTTTGTATAGATTTTGAAATGCAAAAAAAAAAAATTACAGCCTTTAAAGCTTACAGAAAAATAGCTCATACAAAATTTAAAGCTGTAGAAAACTTCTGCATGGATTTTAAAGCTGCCGTAATTTTTTGTATAGATTTTTAAATCTACATAAAATTTTTGCACATACTTTAGATAGAAAAATTTTGTAGAATTTTAAATTTGCAGAAACTTTTGTACAGATTTAAAGGTTACAGAAAAACTATTTGCATTAATTTCAAAGCAATACGAATTTCTTAGAAAACTGATTTTTGTAAAGAAAACAACTTTTAAATGATAGAGTTAAAGTTATCCAATTCTATACAATTGCACCAAATTTAGTTCTATGCTATCAAATTAAATTTGATAAATAATCAAATAACAATTTCTAGTATAAAGAATCATATTCTTACACTATTGGAAAATATATTGCCTAAAAGTTGCCATATTGTTATTATAGAATAGTGAGATAAAGAAATAATTTACTAAAATAAATTTAGAAGATTGAAAAGACTTTGCCTAGATTGAGGCATGATATGCACACTGACCTAAGAATGAGATTCGCCCCCTGTGTATGGGTCTACGGCTATCTCCTTTGCAAGGTACAACAATCCAACTCAGCCCGATTCTCTTCTAACGAGCACGATCGCTGGGGAGACTTAACCCGACCGACTCTTTCAAATACCTAAGAAATAAAAAAGGCAAAAAAAAAATTTAAGCGTAAAAGAATTCTGTCTGTACAAGAAACTCTCAAGAGGAGATAGAACACTAATGAATGAAAGAGAGATTAGATTGTTTTGGACTAATCCTAGAGGACTCTATTTATAGACTATTCGGATGATCGAAGAGACACGATAGTTCCGAAGATATGTAATATTTTGAAAATATTATATTTTTTGAAACCAACGTTCTCTTTTGAATAGTCACAACTCTTTTAAAAGAAGCATATGACAAAAGGATACTTTAAAGTATTTAAAACAACTAAAATTTAGGAGATAAAAAAAAAAATTTTAATTAAAACTCCAATAATTAGTATAAAGAATTACGTTCTTGGGGCAATGTGCATCACACGCCTCAATCCAGACAAGATTTTTTCAATCTTCTGAATTCATTTTAGTATATTATTCTTTCGTGATACTATTTTATAATAACAATATAGCAATTTTTAAGCACTATTTTCCAACAATAGGTTTTCGCCACATTACCTCTTTGCATTTAAACAATTCAAGATCAAATGAGGGATGTCTGTTATCCACCATACATTTGCCACAGGATTTAAACTGGCCCACCGGAACTAGTCCATGGTATTAGGCCCAGACTCCAAAGCTTTTTTTCTTAAAAAAAATCAAAAATATTATTAAATTTTTGTCTAAATATACCCATAAGAATCAACATACAAAATATTTATAGGAGCGATAGATATAGGAGTCTACAAATTAGTCCCGGTATGATTAGATCCATAACTTGCAACCGAATCAAGTATACTTTTTGCTTCTATATAAACATATGTTATCTTAAAAGAATAAAGGGTAACAATCATTCATTTATTTTTTTTTTTATAAAAAGGATAACAACTATTTACTAGAAATCCTGTACCAAGAGATGAAAAAGCCTCTAAAGGTGATGAAGCCGATATCTATCTAACAACAATCAGAAATTCTTCTTCGAAAAATAATATACGAGGCCTCGAACTTTTTGTAGCATATATCAAACCTTCTCATATGTCTCATAATTCTGCTATCAAAATAGTAATACCAAAATTTCTGAGACCACCTGCAGCTACAAGGAAATCCATTGAGCTCCTGATGATAAAACCTAAACCACCATAAACACCTCTTTTCCAGATACCACTTCCAAAAAGCTTTTTTTTTCCGAATATGAAATAAATTAGTATGAGATAAATGAGCTAAATTGTTTAATATGAACATGGGTTGGCACTGTGGCTGCCACTTATCATAAAGTCATTGGGAAGCCACACTGTGTCCCTATCACTCCCAAAGTCACAGCATCTTTCTGAGATGTGGGGCCAAGTAATGCTTTCAGACTTCTATTGTAAGAGAGATCAAAATAAATATTGTGCTCACTCGCCTCCCAACGAAAGAAAAAAGTTTCTTTAAAAAAAAAAAACAACTAGGAGGTGACCTCCTTTATCGGTGCAGAGTGTTTATCTTGGAGCCAAGTTCGGTAGAGATCGATAGCATTTTTGTTTGAGTAGCTTCGACGAAAGGGGTGTTGTACTATAATATTATACACATACATTCAACTTTAGTGTCACCTAACCAAACCTATTACTGATGTATGGGGCTGGCTGAGGTGGGGCTAATGCTTGAAAAAGCTTCATGTATCTTGAATTATATTGATACATCAAGATCAAAGTCTTGGTAACAAAAAGCAAGAGTGGGTAGGAAAGTGGATTAAGGTGTAGGTTCAAGACGTGGACTCTTTTTTTTTTTTTTTTTTTAAGAAAAGGTACAAGATCAGGATTAAGAAGAGGCTCCTGAAGCAAATTTATCAAATTACCTTGGGTTGGAGATCCAAGTCATGACTGTCGTCATGATATGGAAAGCGTATCAACATGCATACCGATGCAGTAATAGAATGACAACAGTATAAAGCCCGGTACTGAAATAGTATATCTCGATCATTATAGACTATCGTCATGATCCAGGCACCTCTTACAATGGAATTACGATAGCTATTCTGAATAATAGAACAAGGAGACCCATCAAAGTTAATTTTGACCCGACGGAGCTGCGGGAGAATTTAGGATACAAAGTGATTCGAAGAACACCTAACAAAGAGCGAGGAAGGACAAGGAGGAACCATCTTTACCTTGGAAAAAAGAATAAATTAATAAATAATAATAATTCAAGAATTAAATGGGAGAAAAAAAAAGGGAATGGGAAAGAGTAAGTAAATGGGACAATAGCTTCCATCTCAATATTAATACCGTCGACTATTAACAAGTCCTCCATGCTGTCATTTTGAATCCGCCATTAGCATTTCCTTCCATTCATAAGTGAATTTTTACCTAGTCAGTCTATGGTCCTTGCTGCTCCAATGTCATTGTCCCTTTGGGCTCGTTTGGTTCGCGGAAAAAGAAGAGGGGAAAGTGTGGTCAACGGGAAAGTAATGAGATGCCTCTTGTTTGGTTGGAGTTTTTAAAGGAGAGAGATGGAAAAGTTGTATTCCCATGGGAATATGATTCCCACATTTTGTGAAAAAGTCTTTTCCATGAGAAACATGAGGCAAGAATCACTTTATTTTTATTTTTTTCCAAAAAGGCCTTTTAGCATTAAAGAAGCATGAAAACCTAATTTTTATTAAGGGCATAATAAGAATTATACATAACTTTCCTAAGAAAGTGGATGGCCAACCAAACATAAGCATTTTGGAAATTTGTCACTTTCCGATGGTCAACCAAACATGCCAAAAGTACTTTCCTAGGCATTCTCTTCCTAGAAATTTGTTTCACAAGAATCATATTCTTAGGAAGAAAAAAGCTTTCCGCGAACCAAATGAGCCCTTAAAGTTTCCACCATTGCTGCCGGAATGTTGATGCCATTACTTTTGCACCACAACAAACAATGCTTATTTCCATCAGATCATCGAGGGTGGCAAATAGATCTTTTTAAAAATTGTTGGAGTAGAAAAAGTGAGTTGCGTTCCATTCAAAAATATTGTCCGCTTTAAAAAAGAGCACGACTAAAGATTTATGCCCCTCCACACCCCAAGCAAAAACTAACCTGGAACAAGTTCTATTCTGTTCCCTCATCCTGCAAGTCCATACTACAAGACTCCATGGAAAGTTACAATACCAAAGAAGATTGGAATGTCTATGTCCCTTGTGCGAGTCTTGTCCGGAATCAGTGAAACATCTTTTCATCCATTGCCCCTTTTCTGAGAGTATATGTTCAACTATCAAGTTTTGCATCGGCAACACAAAACAAAACAAAAAAAAATCTGCTCCGTTTTTTATTTATGGACAATTTGAGGAAAAAAGAAGGCACCTATGAGCAAGAGGAAGACATGGGACCAGTTAATCATGGCTGTCTGCCGGGATATTTGGAAAGAACATAAATAAGAAGTTCTTCTGGGGACGAAAATGCCTATTCCTACAATAAGAATTGCTGCGTTCCATTTGTTTGAGGCATGAGGTGCTTTCTGCTAACCGAAGGATGTTGACAAATACTTTAAGTTGCCAAGATGTTTAGGTATTTGTTAGTTAACAGGCACCGTAATATGACATTGTAGCTTCTTATCTATCCTCCATAATCTTTCATTCTCTAAATAAGATTGTTAGGTTTTTTCTGGAGGAGTTGCCGCTCGAAATCTGACCTGATAGATGGATAGATTGACAGGAGAGCTGCTCTGCTCGGCAGAGTTGGAGAAGAGTAGCATGGCAGTAGAGTTATTCTGTAATCATAACAAACGATCGGGGGTTGTTAGAACTTATCTGGCTAAAGATCCTCCAAGAGAGATAAAAGAGAGGTAGAAGTTTTGAAATATGATGATAGGAGTTTTCTTTGTCGTATGTAAAGGATCCATATGCCTAGTATTTATAGAGTAGAACTGATCACGGGCCTTCTGGCCCGCCCAGCCCAATCCAAAATTTTTCGGGCTTGGGCATTAAAAAAAAGACCCATGGGTCGGGCCTAGAAACTTTTAAAAATAGCCCGGCCCGGCCCGTGTATATATATATATATATAAAGTTTTAGAGAGCCCATTAAACTGTTGGGCCATTCTGGCCCATTTTCAGATTCCAAACAAAGAAAAAATTGGGCCTGTCGTGTCGGGCCTGTCGAGTCGGGTCTGGGACCAGATTTATAAAGTCGGGTTGGATTTAGACAAAAATTTAAGCCCGACAGTCGGGCCGGGCCGGGCCTGGGCATAGCCATCGGGCCTAATTTCTGCTGTAGAGCTCGGTCCGGGCCCGACCCGACCTGGGTTTTGATCAGCTCTATTATAGAGGAGAGGACGTGAAGCTGTATGATTAGGATCGCAAGATTCATAGATAAGCAGTTTAGCTATTTCCATATCCGCTGATCGAGACTATGAGGATATATTTTTTTTTCACATGCACTATGATTAGGCGCTTTTCTTATCTGCTGGTCAGTTATGATATTCCTTTTTGGACAAATTGAGAACGCACCGAGCTATAATCAATCACTAATTATTCAAAGATTTGATTGACCGTTAATTTTACTGAACATATATCATCGTTTGATTCAGCGAGCTGAGCTGCCAGACAAGATTTTAGGGTTGGCTGACGAATCCAAGCCATATCAGGAGGATTAGGTGGGGGAACCTATTTTCCTCTCTGGTCATTTACAACTTAGGGATAACAACAAAAAAAACCCTTTCTTTTTTTGCACAATTCTACAAAATTTTTCCTCCTACTATGAAAAATTATCATCGCTACACTCTCATTATCCTGTACCACTAATATTTCTGAATTAACATATTCTCCAACTTCAAGCAATATGTAAGCCGCTATATATTTTCTTTTCCTTTCTTTGAAAAACTCAACCAAATCTAACTCCATGTAGGTCTTTTCTTCTTCTTACTCGTGGCCTTCCATCTTGCACCCATTGCAGCTCACACAACAACGTCCTACAAAGTTAAGCGTACCCGTTAAGTTTCTTGAGGAACCTTTATGCCCTAAGCTTTACTCGTTCCACGTTCTGCATTAAATTTTGCACGGTCTTGCAGTCTGGCCATCCTCTCCCACTTGCTCTAGGGCAGCCTTGGCTTCAGTACCAATGGCTTGCTCCCATCTTCCTCACCTCCTACCTAAACATCACCACCTTTCTCATCTTCACCGGCTTGATACCTGAGACTTTCCTACAAATTATTGAGCTTAAGGAGCTCACCAAGTCACAGTGAATGACCAACGATGTAACTTCACAAGTCCTCTTCGGAAAGCCAACACAAAAGTACCGTACTGTAACAGTTCATGACTTCTTATTCCTGAAATAACTAAACTCTATAGTTATTTACTAATTCCCATCATCCATGTAGTGACCACCTATGAAAAGTTGAAAGATGCACGCTAATGTTGCAATGATGGGCATCATTAATTAATTCGTTTTGCTTAATGTTCATCATTGGCTACGTATTTGGTCAAGAAGAATTAGGTATCTATTGCTGCTGGATCCGAACTAAGGTAGGAGCGCAACTCGTACGACCCTGAGATCAGCTAGAGACGGTTTGAGCAGATTGGTTGAGGCATTGGACGCTGGACTTCTCCGCTGGATGGCCTGCAAAAAGTCCACTTGGCGGAGAATTTTTGGTGAAAACCCTCCATTGCCTAAATCAGAACAACGCGGCAATAGTATGGAAGGGAGAGATTTCAATAGAGTGAGGACACTATGAGAAAGGTAGCGCATTGCATGTACATTGTATACCCGAGGTTTTCTAGATTATCGTTACCTAGGCCGACGTGGTGTGCAATGATGACTACGCAATGCCCGATGGTACGACCACAGCATGGGTGCTAGTCCACGTGGGCAATAGAGTGTGCTAGTGGGGCGTAGGATGTAATGCCGCTATGACTATGGATTGCCAAAGCTGTCGGTTGTTGGGGCTGTCTGCCTTTATCGATGTGTGCCGATTGTTCTCTACGGCTGGCGACTCCTTGATCAAAGCCGAAGTCCTTCGCTTCGGTTTTCATCAAGCCCTTTCCGACTTCTCAATTGCCAACCTAGTTCGAAGCATCACCATGAGCTTCTCATCCCTAGTAATGAGACAAAACCTTAATTACCAAGATGAATTGAAGTAGAATAGTCACATAGATACTAGACTCACTAAGTTGTGATTTGCGTCGACCTACCACATATTGCAATCTCAACCTCAATTTTCCCCTATAATCTAGTAAAGATAAAGGGATAACTAGCCACAATTCACCGAGTCACAGCATCATGAGGCATTTAGACCTACTTCATGGAATCCATATCTAATATGGTTTTGCCCTTTCATTTTAGCCCCTTCTTGAGTTTCTTTTTTGAAGCTATAATAAGAATGTGCTTCCTAATTACAAATTTCCTATCATTCCACTCCATGCCTATTGATTGAGCTAGTGTTTCCTGTCGTTTAATGATTGCACGCTTGCTATTTGATTCTTTCTCGCAAAACTTGAAACTCTTTGGACTGGCAGTATTCATGAACGAAGAGGCCGTTCATGATTGGGTTCGGCTTATATCTAATGTTATGATAATCTTGCTCGGCTACATTGTCTAACCAAATCCACTAATAAGACACTTGACTTTTATCCATGAATCTGAGTTTGAAACCATTTGCCAAGCAATCTGCATCTGGGATAGAACGCAAATTGAAAGAGTCAAAAAAATTACCCCTTTTTTTTTTTTCCAAAAAGAAGAGTCCAAAAGAACCTAATCCAAGGTACTCTTTCATCCTAGTTTGTTCAAAGCCCATATTTTAGGTCCAATAGCAGCCCAGGTTGGAAGGACTTTGGTCATTTAACCCTCAAATTTCCAGAACAGTACTTCCACTGCAAGGATGAAATTGGAGGAGAAACCCAACCCAAACTGAAACAGATTCTTATTTTGAGGCATTAAATTAACATTAAAATATGGATTAATTTATCTTTATTCTGGAAGAAATCATCTTTTTCTTTTAATTTTTTGGTAAATGAAACCATAGTTTCAAATGACAGCCACTATAAAATGACAGCTCAACAATTTACATAACTCAATATTTGTTTAACAAGAATTTCTAACATGTCTGTAACCTCGAGAAAGTAATACATATCCTTGATGCCATTAATTTTTGTCATTGCTATAAACCCTAACTTGTCATTTATATATATATATATATATATTTGCTTTTGGAATAGTTTAAGTTAAAAAGAAAAATCTGTCATTATGCTGCAATTATCCTATATCGGTTTTAACCATGGCGGATTGATAGCAGTAACTGTATCATTAAACCATGCCTGCAACATGGAGAGGGCAATACGGAATAAATTCAATCATCATATCCAGATTTCCTATATAATCAATAGACATATGGAATGCAATGCATTACCTACATGAGATGCAACTTCCTAGAAGAGCTGCAATATACTCATTTGTGGAACATGGAAATCTGTGCCTGTATTTTGTCAACAATATCTGAACATGGTGATCTAAGACATTGCTCATCATTCAACCACTAAGCATTTCAATCAAGCCCTACGTTCTCTGAACTGATATACACCCATCTTTCTTCTAGACTATGGCAAACCTTCATTATAGAAGAAAGCAGGTTTCAGTTGGCTTGTGCTCACCTGGATAAATTAATGAGGGGGATCTTCACCTAAGCAGGAATGATCTAGGAATTAAGCAACAGCTCTCTTTCTTCATGCCATCCTTCGATCCACTAGAGGTCCAGAATGTATTCCGTCATAAGACAATTGACCCTTATCCCTTAGGGACTTGATACGAAGCCAAGACACTTAAAATGCAATTTTCAAAAGAGCAACCTTTGAATAATAAACAGATTTTACTAGATAATTTTAATAGATTTTACTAGATTTTACAAGACAAAATTCAAAATCCCGGAGATACTCCCACAGAGGCATGTATACAAGGAGAAGAGGTGAGAAGAAGCCCCTCAGCTGTTCACAAAGAAATAGTTTATTATATACTGTTAAAATCTCTTATGACAATCCATAAAATCATGAAACTTCATTTTATGCAAAACATATTTTTTGGACAAAATGAAGTTGCTTTGCATGAAAGTTATGCTTCAAGTTTTATGATTTGCTAGTTTTTTTTCTTAAATACACCTTATGAGAAACAATTAATAAGTATCTTTAATAAAACTTATTTATTTAAAAACATAATAAAAAAATGAACTTTGAACAACTTAAGTTTGCTGCATTTAGGTTAATAAGAAAGATTTTGGGGTTCTAAACCTCGGGCCACCGCTGGCAAGTTCCCGTGACGTACGGCGAATGTAGCTACCGACGCCATAGCTGGTTCTACTGTCGGATGACCGTTGACACTTAGTAGATGCTTCCCCTTGAATTGGATAGAAAATGCACCCAATCCATTCCCATAGAAGCATTAGATAATAATCCTATGGTGTTTTGGTTTGACTTTTGATTTCTTTATTGCAAGTTGAGAAAGCTCGAAAAGAGCACAAGTGATTTAAAAAGAAGATTTTTTTTTTCTTCTCTCTAAAATAAGACTTTCTTGTCCCATCCGGTAGGATATTTTGCCAGAACAAGAGATACTCTCATGGATGGGAGAAGAATGGAGGTGACATACAGTGGATGGCCTCACTACCTATGTTTTTTTTTCTGAATAGATTTCTTTCTCTTTTGTTGTTTGAATAGTCTTCTCTTTTGCTTGTGTCTTCTCCAAAAGAGGACCACCTGAATGATTCACCAAATGTTTGTCAAATGATCATTAGACAAGGAGTGTAGAAGAGGCATTTGGATCTGTTAATTAATTAAAAAGGAGCCACTTCTACTGCTACACAAGTTTCTAATTGAAAACCAATGACATTGGGTTGAGAAAATAAAAAGCTTAGTAAAGAAGAATAAAGATAATGTGATATATCGAGAGCACCACGCTAGGTAGGATGAGATATTTACATTATATAGAAATTTTACAGAGAAGTTGCTCAATTATAAGAACAATTATAGTGATAATATATGCCATTATTTGTTTCTTTATATGCGCTTATTTATTTCCTTCGTTATAAGAAGGTATATGGCATGATTTACTTTCTTGTATGCCATTATTTATTTTTTTCATCATAAGGAGTTTCTTGTGTGCCACTATTTTTCTTTCATCATAAGCAAATATATACCATTATCTATTTCTTCTAGGATATGAGTAAATCCCAATAGTGTCAGCATATGTAGTTGGTGAACAAAATTTTATTGTGTTAACGAGTGATATGCGATCAAACCCTGTCAAAGGAAATAGCACATGAGTGATATTGAGCATGGATCGAATTTAAGCGAACCATGTTATAGTGAGACCCTTGGTGAATATACCAACCATAAAAACTAATTACACTAGGTTAAGAAATTTAAGGGCTTAGTAGAAGAGAATGAAAATAATACAATATATCAAGGGAACCACACTTGGTGAAATGAGAAATGTATATTACATAAAAACTATACAAGAGACTGGTTAGACAATTATAAGCACAATTATGATGATACAACAAAGATATGATGTAACTACAGAGAGTGGACAACTATATAATATTATAAGAACGTATATTACCATGATTTGTTTCCTTATATACCATTATTTGCTTCTTTCATCATAAGGAGATGTATAACATGATTTATTTTCTTGTATGCTATTATATATTTCCTCCATCACAAGAAATTTCTTATATATATGCCGCTATTTTTCCTTCATCATAAGGACGTTTATATTATTATTTATTTTCTTTAGAATAGAAGTAAAAAAAATACTATAAATGTTTATAATAAAAAAATAATAGATAGTTTTTGTGGCTAATTATTTCGGTAGAGTTCTCTAGACCGGTGAGAAGGAGTTACCTAGAGCGTTTTGTGACTTGTTATTTTGATTTTTTTTTTTTTTTTTGGTGACGGTGGAAATTTGAACAAAACCACCTTCTTATTCAAATGAACACCAGAAAGTCAGGTCATTATTTTAATTCTATAATAACCATATAAGTTTTAACCGTTGCAACATTACAGTGGTTAATTTTCTGAAACTTTCTCTACTATTTTTACGGATTGTTCTCCTCGACTAACGCAACTTTCTTCCCGTAATCTGGCCATGGAGCTCTAAATATGCTTTGCCGAAGTCATTACACACTTCATGAACAATTACGGAACGAGCACGGAGAGAACTGGGGTGAAATTAAATAGCTGAAGCCATGGGCCCACGCGAGGGGGGAACAAAGCTGGAGGAGACAAGCCGGCATCAAAAGGCGAGAAATTATTCGAAAAAAAGTAGCCTGCGAGAATGCCGGTCATGTGACGAGGAGAAACCGGCAGAAGGCTCGGCTCTCGGCCGCCTCGCCCGGCGAGCGCGGCAGCTGGGAGAATAATAACAATAATATTTCTGCAGAAGACTGGATCTGAGTCTGCGTGTACGTGTTTTGGGAGCAGTGTAGGCTTATGAGCCATGAGGTGGTGGAGAAAGTTGACAAAGGTGTACGGGGAGGGAGGAAGAAGGGGCGAGGGAGAAGGAAGTTGATGGCAGCCGGCTTGGCAGTGGAAGAGTCCAAGAACAAATGGAATCAATGCATGGAAGTCGTAGAGAGTGTCATGTGGTTTTCCTGGTGCTCATGAAGCTTCTGAGGACCTGCACCTTAGTTCTAGATGTCTGTACCATGGGATTTATAGATACAAAATAATGCATTACCTTGATTGGATATATCTGCTTCCCCTTGTCTCTCACAATGCATGCAAGCTTATAGATTTTATATTTTCCTTCTTTTTAAAAAAAATTTACCCAGCAGCTTAAGTTTTCTAGTTTAGCAATTCGTTAACATGCTATCGAAGTTCACTTTGCTAAAGATCGTGAGTTCAAATTTCTAAGTATATTGTTGGCTCAGTCCTTAATAATTTAAACTTTTTAAAATTAAAATCAATTATTATAATAAAAATATTTACAAATATATAAAATAAATAGTAATACTCTAAAAAAAATACGGAATCCATAAATATGTTAGAGATTCTAAATGTTTATCCTTCATTATAAAACATAATGTAATATAGTTGGATTAATATAGCTACGTTGGCTTGACAATTGTAAGTTCATAAAAGCATGTGAAAAAGCTGGCGATGAATAATGTCCAACTCTTTTAGGTTTTATTACACTGTATATGTAGTGTCTTTGTCGGATATGCTTCCCATGTAGATCTACTTGCTTTGTGACTCTGCATTGGAGCCAACCTGCTCCCTTGCCACATATGCCACTATTTGAGGTTTGAAATACTTATGGAGGTTTTATATATTAAAAGTATTATGTAACACATATATAGTTTATATAATTTAATATTCCAAGTATTTTAAAGTTGGGAGGAATGGAGATTTTGTTTAGGAGCTACATTGGTTTCCAGATAATAACAGAATTTACGTCAAGATTTCAATGAGGTCTTTAACACTATTGTCAAACCATTCTTTGGAGAGCAGGTTTGGAGTTGGCATGATCAATTAAATAAAGAAAAAAAACCCCTCAATTTGGCTGCAACTATGCCTTCATTACATTTATTAATTCTACATGATATTATAAAATAATTGATAATTTAATCACTAAGGATCGATCAATAGACTATCCAGACTATTGAAGATTCATTAATGGTTGGAGAACTTTACAATGATCAAAGGAAGTTATAAATATTAAGCATCATTTAAACAGTTCTGTTTTTTTCCAGGTACTTACTGTTAGAAGGCTAGCTTAGGGAGGGGCCTTGATGAGCAGGTTAGACCAACTCCCCAAACAGTGTTTTGTATCATGTTTGTGGATCTCTTGCACTCTTATGGACTAACATGCTTATATCCAGCATTTTGATGCATTAGCTTCCAATGCCACACAGCATATTTGTAGAACCAATTTTATCCGGTTCAACCAATGCTTCATTATTTCAAAGATGAAACTAATATGAAGTCAGTTACTCTCATGCCATAAAGAAAATAAGAAGGGATTGAAGAATAGATGCACTTTGGATGCATCGATCTTCCAAACTTAGGACCAGAAATTAGGTGGTGGTATACTCTTGCATTGAAGTTATCCTTGAAGTCAAATCATGTCACTTTCTAGACCTAAATTGTTGCCAATGTTCACCAACATATGTTCTACTTCCAACATTTGTTTGGTCGATTAAACACTACTATAAGGACCAATTAATTATAAGCTTCTAGTGCAGCCCCTGTTTCCCAGGACACAAATATGAACCTGAGCACAATTTCCTTCCATGTCTAGTAGATAAAAATTGGAGGATGGCATGCTTTGGATGCATCATTTCTTTAAGCCAAGGAACACCATTTTGGATGTGGTACTCTCAAGGTGCTGTTTCCTTGGAAGTTGCTTGCCCTTGCCACCTTTTTTGTCCCAGTTGATTGCCGGACTCACCTAGGTGTCTTGTCTGTCTTCTAGTTGTACACCAACTCCCTTGGACTTTCTTCCCTTGCTCATATTTGAGGAGCTATCTCCTAATGTCACATAGCAGATTACTTGCGTCAATTTCTATTCAATTCAACTACTTCCTGGATTAAAAGATAAAGCCAGAGATAGGTCTGACTTCTAACATTATATTTGGAAAGGAAGGAATGCTTTGGAGGATGATATTAAGCATTTTTTTATGCCTTCTTTCAAATTAACAACCTACAAATTAGATTGCAGCATACTTGCATATTGTTCCAATGGAAAGTATGATGAACATTTTCAGGTCCTAAATCATCAAAGTTACATCTTGCTGTCTCCTTAAATTATGCAAAGCTGGAGGAATAGTGTCCACTAAACCGAGTAAAATGATCAGGGGGAGCAGATATTAGTAGCTTTACCGTTGAGAATCGTTGCCAAGTCCTAATTTTATTACGAATTTTGTTAGTCATTAGTTATAATAACTTTAGAATTTGGGTTCATGTTAAGTTAGATTGAACCTTAAGCTTAATAAATTTGAAATTGTTTTACAACTAGAGTGCGATATCAGTATTTTTACCTTTTAGTAGATGTTGATGCTTCTATCTTGTAGTGGAAATTTTTTTTTGGTTTTATAAATAGGAGGAAAAAAGTTATATCAAGAATTTGAAAGAATTATTATTATTATTATTATTTTGCTACAATGGATGACTCACACCACTCTAATATGAATACATCCATATAAATCGGAAGAATATCAAGCAAGATCCTCGGCAGCTGAGACTCACCTATCCGGAGCACCCCACCAGAGTGATCACCACAAATAAAACCATCCAGTCAGCAGCACCATTCGTCTTCCTTTAGACGTGCCTACCCCTAAAAGAGATCCATCCTCTCGCCAAGATATCTCGAAATAGAAGATAGATCCAAAGCATTATTTTTGACCAGATGAGACTTGTTTGTGAGAGAAAGCTAAACTCTTTATTTCGGCTTTTCTTGTTTTTAATAAAAAAAATTTTTCTAAATTTTTTCTTCCACTATTATTTTTTTTTCCGTAATTCTCAGTGTGTTTAGTATTTGTTCTAGATCTTAGGTTGGATCGATCTACTTCGGATGGATAATTTGTTATTCTACACTCATCTCATGCCAGATAAGCCAACTACAAACCCACCAGACTTGAAGAGAATTACAAAATAAAGTTCCCTCGAAGAGAGCAAGATGAAATCAAATGATGGAGTCAAACATTAGTACTAAACATCAATGGTCTATGTACAAGGTGTGTCACCCAAAAGAAGAGAAACAACCAGAAAAAAAAGGAACAAACCACACCAATCTTTCAAAGTTGGCACTCCACCAATCGACCACAACCAACCAACTCCCACCAAATTGCCCCCAACCAGCAACGTTCAAACTTCAAACCCCAAAGCAGCAACAAAGACCCCATCCCCAACCAATCCATTTCTTTCCTTCTCTTTTGTTCTTTTTCTCTTGTCCAAAACACTACTTCAGTGGCCCCTCATCCCCATTCAGAACCAAATATCCCTAGGACCCGAATTGTTTGACAATTTAACAACCATCAGATACTCTCTGTCTTTGCTTCATATCACCCACCTCCTTCTTCCCCGCCTTGTGTTATGTACAAATCCAATTGGAAGCAAGGTATCGTATGATACAAAGACACAACCAATGGAACATAGAATCTAAGAGCAAGACCTAATCAACCCCAAGTTGTACAGATTCCTCATCACTAGATTCCCCAGATAGAACAGCCCTAAGCCACCACCAGTCTGAGGCTGAGCCTCCTCCCGGGCCCTCGCCGCCTTCCGGTAGACCTGCAGCCACCGCTCCTCCTCCACTTTAAGGCAACCTGTGCCGGTCCCGATCCTCTGCCGGACAGCCTCAATTGCATCATGATCTGCTGCCTTCCCGGCGGCATCAATCACATAGAAAAAATTCGAGGCCATGTCGCCCTTCGTCGACACTTCCGCTCTTGTGACGAACAGCCCATTCTCCCGGAATGTCCGAGTGATGTCGGCGAGCAGCCCCGGCCGATCCACGGCGCACAGCTCCACTCTCAAACCCTGCCACCATGCAGATATGAAGTTAATTACATCAACACAAAATGACATTGGAGGAAACAATCAGATACTTCTGTCCCTGTTTCTTTCAGAGGAATCATGCATAATTTAGTAACAAAGGTGGTAGCTTTGATACCTCTGATGCTCTCCTTTCAATGGCGGCTTGCAAGCATTGGATCACTCGCTGCCTCTCTGCTTCTGAACTGATTGGGCTCCCATCTTTGTGCCTTATATAGAACTCCTGAACAAATCCAGCAAAGTAATTTACTCTAAGGAACCAGTTTTTTTTTTTTTTTTTACGCAAGTTCTTAATCCAAGTGAGAAAGATCAAACCTGGAGAGCTCGATCGCCATCAGTGTCAATGGTTCCATGGAACACCACGTACTCCATGTCTGTAAGCGTGCAAACAATGTCGAACAGTAGCTTGGGGCGGTCCCGGCACTGGACGGTGACGATGGAGTAGCCTCTCTCGATCCAGTTCTGGACGGAGACGGAGGGCGGCTGCGCCGTCGGAGACGGGGAAGGGTGCTCGTAGTCGCGGTCGGCAAACATCATCTGGTGGAGGCGGCGGTCGGTGTGGGCGATGGCAACGGAGGAGACGGCGGTCTTGGCGCCGCGGACGCCGTGGTCGCTCTTGAGGACGTGGCGGAGGCGGGACTCGACGCGGTGGATCCGGAGGGAGTTCTCGATGAGCTCGCCGCAGCCCTCGTCCCGGACGACGAGGAGGCACGCGATCCGGCCGTTGTGGGTCCAAACCTTCGCCTCCACCACCCCGCACTGGAGGTCGGCGAGCACCGCGAAGACCTCCGAGAGGAGTCCCGGCCGATCCGCCCCGGTGAGCTCCAACACCGTTACGCCGTCGCCGCCACAGCTGCCGGAGGACCTAGTGGCGCTCCCCGTCGCCAAAGACTGCGTTTTTACGAGAAAGTAATTGACGGAGCTTCTAAAAATGAGATTTTTGCGGGATTTTATGAATTTTTCGAAGCAGTAAGCAAATAGAACTCAAAATAATCGGATATTTTCAGGGAATTTAGAGGGAGAAAAGACCTGTTCGATATAGGAGAGGACGCTGTCGTCGGTGAGCTTGCAGCCGAACTTGTCGGTAACGTGGAAGACGTCCATGAACCAGCGGCCGTCAAAGGAGACGTAAGCCTTCTTAATGGACAGCTCGAGGTCGGTGAGGACCTGGACGGCCTCCAGGAGAATGCCGTGCTTTCTCGCGCTGTCGACCTGGTTTCATGACAACAGGGGAAATCTGCGTTAGTGTCATTTCTCCCTAAAAATCCTCCATTCTTGCATCTCGGAGTTTGTTTTTTTTTTCTTCGTTACCTGGACCAGCGTCGCAGTGGGGCAGACGGCATTGTCAATGACCACCCTGCAACAAAGAGCCAGAACAAAGGCGTAAGAAACCCGTCGCAGAAAAGCACTTCTAGGTCTGCAACAAAAACTAAAAGAGAAGTGCTTCGAAATCGATTAAATCTCGACGCTTTAGAGGAAAAGAAACAAACAAATCAAACGAGATGTAGAGATTAAGCAACTAGAGTTGTAAACAGTTTGAAACGAAGGAAACAAAAGCTTACAGAACAGAACATAGAGCAAGAGAACGAACCTAGGAGTGTTCATCCGGATGACGAGCTTCTCGTACTCATCCAAATAGGCCGGCCATTCCCTCTCCTCTCCCTTCAACACCTCGAACGCCATTTTTCTCTGAAAAAAAAAGGAACTCCCTACTCTGTCCTTTTGAACACTCCTTCGTCCCGCTCCGTCCTCCCCTTCCTCCCGCTCGAAGTCCCTCGCTCTTCCCTCTCGCTTTCTCCCTCTAATATCCCCGCAACGCGACGAGACCAGCAAAGCGAAGTCCCTCCAAAATCCCCGCCGCGACCAAAGATCACCCAGTGGCCGACAGGTTCCTCCCACTCCTTTGTCCCGCCTCCACCTCCCTCTCTTCGATCAAATCGCCTCTCTCTTGGAAGGGCACGAGCTTCCCACTGGAACCGGGACCCAAGGGGCTTCGTATTTAAAGCGCAAAGCCACGCCTCACTCCACGGTTCAGGCGGTCAACCGACTTGGTCCAGGGGGCCCGATTCCGGTCCATTGAACCGAGCCCACGTTGCCTCCGAGTGTCATCCAACACAGCTGCAATGTCGCTCCGTGGTCCAATCTTTGCTTCCGGTTCAAGAGACCACCGGTCCGGTGGGGACCGGGTGGAGCCATTTTGGCTTGGTTCACAAGTGGAGAGTGATGGGGGGCCGACCGCCTCGACCGCCCATGTCGGACCCGCTGCCCTTTCTCTCTCGTCGTCATCGCCGTCGCGCGATATTACTAACTAACATCCTAACCCTCCATTCTTTTTTTGTCATTTTGAGTTAAAATTGCCGTCCAGCCATTTACGTGGCATTAACCGCCTATAACCATTATTGGAACTCTGGATTCTCGAGACCCAAATCCATGACGAACGTGGAGCCACGTGTAATTATAACGGATGGAATCTTGCTTTAGCTTTGGAACATTCGCTCTAACCTTTAGAATTTAATATAAGCCGGAAGAGCGGTTGGATTTAGCAAGAGAAAACCATCATTGGGTCGCCTGCATGCGGATTACTGCTCCAAATACGGTGTTTTTAAATTAAAACCAGCTATTATTATGTACATAAATATCACGTGACTTCGAGTCAGAGGCACGAGTGCCGTCTTTGGGACTTCATGGGCCTGCACGACGTTCCCACACAATTCATCTATTTTTGTTAAAAAAATAGAAAGATAAAGTATTTTAAAGCGTATTATTAGCGTAAATAATTAATTCATAGTAATGGTGCTATGTTGGACGTACGATCCCTCGTGTTTCCGTCATGATGTTGCCACGTGGTAGACGGGAGCATTGATTACATCCGTCGTGCTTCCAGCTTCCCACCTCTTGACGACGACTAATGACAGATGTTTTTTTCTAAAACTAATATTTCATACGAGTACAGAGACATTAAATAAAATTAAAAAAAATAAATTACCGAGTGTCCTAAGTAGTTCTTCTTTTCAGCTCATAAGATATTTATAGAATGACAGGCTACATAAGCAATCACAAAGTGCTTTAGCTCTTTTTTTTCAGCTCATAAAATGCTTCCGGATTGACAAGCTACATAAGCAGCCATCCAATCTACAGCATTATTGATCTTTAACATTTATATCTGTTGCCCAAATATTTTAAGGTCGGAGGGATGGGGGCTTAATTCTTGAGTTTTGTTTAATTCTTTTATCAGGTAGAGATGGATGGCGGGAACGGGGGTGGGGGGTTACTTGACGTCCGTTTGTTTTTGCAGGTCAGAGGAAGGTGGAGTGGTTGACGGCGAAATGACGGAGGGAAGATGGCTCTTGGGGCCACGGAAGGGGCGTGTAAGGGGGTACGACGGGGAGACACGGAGTAATGAAACCTGGAAAGGGAGCGGTGACGGGAACCGCGTGGCGGACAGCTCGGACGTGGATCCCAACGCCTGCTTCCCACCGAATCAAAGCCGCCGCAAGGCGAGCCCCAGCCGAGTCCCGTCACCACCCCGTCATGTTTGCCAGAGTGTTACGATGGGGACCGGGGACCGGGCTCCCTTTTTTTGAATTCCCGCCATATAAGCCTTGCTTTCCCTGGCTTGGCGCTAAGGTTCGAACGAGCAAACCGGCGGGATGCGAGTCGGGACCAGCTGATGTTTGAACCAGTGGAGCTTAATTAAGCATGGGTCTCGTCAAGCTTACTTCAAAACTAAATTGGATTCAGCTCAAAATTAATAATAAGAGCTTAACTAATTGGTTTGATGATCTTAACTCAAGATGACTTAGGCCCTGTTTGGGGGAGCTTTTAGAGGGCCAGAAAGCACTTTCTGGCCCTCCAAAAGTACTTTTAGATGAAAAACTGTGTTTGGTAAATTTTTCAAAAAGCTGTTTCAGCTTTTGCGGAAAGCTGAAAACAGCTTTTGGGAGGAAGCTCCAATTTGGAGCTTTTGGGAGGAAGCTGTTTCAGTTTTTTCGAAAAGCTGTATTTTTGACAAAAATGTCCATATTAAAATAACATATTAATGTATTATATTGCATTACATTATAATACATTAATATGTTATTTTAAATAATTTAATATTATGTTATATTATGAGAAATTAATTTATACTAATAATTATAATAGTTTATACTTTTGTTATTGTATTATATTATAAATATAATATATATTACATTATATCATAATACATTAATATGTTATGTTAAATAATTTAATATTATGTTATATTACCAAATATTAATTTACTCTAATAATTATATCACTATTATGCTATATCAACATAATATTATTTTATATTACAATAATATTATACTATATCATATATTTATGTATTAATTTATGTTATGTTTTATTATGTTCTGTTATATAATACTATGCAATGTCCTTTATGGTAATTTTGTCATACAAAAGTACTTTCTCAGTTTGTTTACCAAACACAAAACAAAGTACCACAGCACTTTACGAATGTAGTTACCAAACAGCAAACAGCTTTTTATAACAGCTCTACTTCTAACAGCTCTACTGCCAACAGCTCCCCCAAACAGGGCCTTAGACATTACCTTAGTGGTCACAGCTCCGCGTTTCGAAGAGATTAAGACTTCTTACGATAAAATTCTTGTTTTTGACTAATAAATCTAAAACATATCGAGGTACCTCCTTTTCTCCTAAGAGTAGAGGAAAAAGCCTAAGCAGTATGAATCTAAGTTAGTATTTATCTAATTTAAATAATAAAATAGACTAATTAAAATATTATCCGACAACATTATTTGAGATTTATTGCACTGATCTTGAACAAATAGGATCAATTTTCACACGTTCGAGTCCAAAACTTTTTTTGTTTTAGCTTTAAACAAAGCTCGAGGAGTTGCTCAATGCATTCGACAGCGCCAAATCGGTGCACAAAAAACATTCAGAGAAAGGAAGTATGGATTCAAATAATAAGCCTAACTCATCCAAAAGAAATAAAAAAAAAGAGTTTTGTGCTTGAATACCTTTCTAAAAATTCAAATTTGCATAAATACCTTTTTAAAATTTATATTTATTTCTATATCCTCATAAAACACTATTTTTGCATAAATGCCCCTAATATAACGGTTCGTCTAACACCGTTAATAAAAACTATATATTATTTTAATTAAAAAAATAAATATTTGAAATTACTTTTTTATCCTCTACCATGATAACCTTATAATTTTTTTTTGTTATTGCACATCTACCCATTAAGAATACTTTAGTCATTTTAATTTGAAAATTGTTAATTTTTTAATGGCATTAGATAGCATGGATACATATGCAGAAATAATAATAATAAAAAAAAGTAAAATGGTAAAACAAGTATTTTACGAGGGTATATATGTAAATATAAATTTTGGAAGGATATTTATGCAAAATTTGATATTTAGAAGAATATTTATATAAAAAATCTAAATAAAAAATTAGGGGCATGACACTTTTTTTTCTAAGTTGGAGTCCAGCGAAACATCCGGTAGCATGATCCAGTGCTTCCTGGCTTCTTGCAATGCAAGCCGGATGCACGTGAGGTGGTCGGCTTTAGTGGCCTCCCACAACGATGTCCCACTTCTCTTTAATGGCCAGCAACTTATCCACTAATATTGGAACATATTAGATATGTCTGGCCCTTTTTCGGTTTGACTCAGATTAGACCAGACCGGAAGGAATTAAGTGATGGAGTGGTTCGGGTCCTTAAAAAGGAAGACCTCAATGATTTTTGCAGCCAACCATGGCTATCTTTTTGGATTCAACTCCAGAACCAGGCCAGCAGCTCCGGGTCTCCAGGTTGGACCACGCCATTTATTGTCAGAACTATTTGGAGACACAATGTTCCTTCACAAAAAGGAAGGTTCCTCTATAACATCACCACCACAGCTGTCTTCTGGCTATTACTTTTGTTTACTTCAACATCTCTCATAGAAAGAGAGAGAGAGAGGGTGCTAAATGTTATCATGCATATTTGTTGAGAACCTTGTGCCATGCAACCTAAAGACCAAGGACAATTATATCAGATGACACCCATCAGATGAACTATATCAATAATCTTTGGATGATGGGTAGGACATACTAGCATGCCATGTGAGAAGCCACATGATGAGAGAAGAGATGTGATCTCTTAAAAAAACAAATGTTGGTGTGTGGGGGTCACCCTTGCTTCGAGATATCCGGACTATAGTTAGTGGCGATGTGGAGTTACAAGCCAAGCATATTTATAGAGAAGCCAATAAGACAGTAGACTGGATGGCCTTGTACGTGGCCAAACATTCCAAAGGTGCCCTGTAGATTGGAAAGAAGACGCTGCCTAGAGCGCTTCGAAATTTGTTATTTGTCGATCTTTTTTTATGTGTCCGTACTAGAATTGTATGAATCATCCGTCTCAGAAAAAAAAAATGCTAAAAAATATGAATCATGATAGAAAATTTCAGTTCGGTGCTCTAGCATTGTGCAATCGATAATTGTTGTGAAATGAATGATCTAGTGAAGCCATGTGCAACCGATAATTGTTGTGAAATGAATGATCTAGTGAAGCCAGTGTAATTAGATGGCTAGGAGTGTAAGGGATACAATTCAGCTTAGAGCTATGTGGTTTTATAAGAATCAAAGTCATCAAGAGAAGATCACAAGCCTAGTGTACCCAACAGCAGAAGGAGCAGCAGCAGAGGAAATTAATTAAATGATGTCGATTCAGAATTTTGGAAGGTGAATAGGTGCCGACCACAGGAGAGATGAAGGACATCCTTGTACACGATACAGGGACGAACTCATAACACTCAGATCAAGCTGTGATACATAGCCGATCCATACTTGCAAGCTTCTTGCAGCATTAGAAAGCCAGGAATTTTATGAAATTATTGCTAAAATTTTTTTGAGCACTTGAGAAGGAAAGTATCTTAAAAGAAAAGTTTATCAGATTGTTAATTGCTAATCCTCAAACAATTATACCTCGATAATCGGTAGGTCTTACTTGTTAGAATCATTGTTGATTGATTTATAATGGATTGTGCCAAACTTAGTCGGCCTTACCAAACTTCGTCAACCTTCTATTACTATTTAAAGGCTACTTCTGTACATTATAAACACAATTAGAAATATAATTCTCTTCTCTTATGCTTCCTTTTCAACTTACTTGTTTATAAATGGTGGGCCAATGATTTGGATGTTTGTAAATAATTCAGATAAATTTTTGACAACTCATAATAAATGGTTGTAGTGCTCAAAAGCATAATTGTTTGAGAAATGAGTGAACAAAAGGCCCTCATGGTGATGGGCCATAAGACTAAGTCCGTGCCGATCTTTGAACACACAACCTCCACTTATTCTTGGATTTTGCTACTAATATGGCATTCTGAAGGATGGTCCCTCTACAGTAGACTATTAGGGCACAACCAGCTCTCTTCCTCGGATCCTTTTTTACTGAAAGCATACATAAAGCAAGTTTGATTAAATTAGTCTGAAACACGTTAATGTATAATATATATAAGTATGGTGTGCCATAGGACATAAATACTTAACAAAGTAAAACTAATTGATTCCACTTTGTTCAGCACCAGTGACAGTTAAATTCACTTCAAACATTGCCTAGAGAAATCAATGAGCTTCTCAGACCAAGGGTAAATGGAAGGCCCACAAATCTTAAAACCAAGAAGGGATTTTCAGACTGGGTTCGGGTTGTGTGTTTCGCACACCGCAGATCTCGAAGTGCCCATTGCACAATCCAATCGTGCAAAGGAAGGTGAATCCTTCTTAAATTAGTAAGTTGCATCCATTTTATGAACAAATTTAAGGTTGAAGCATCAAATCAATCTGATCTTTGGTCCCCTATCAAAAAAACAAATGAGTCAACTCCAAGACCTTGCAACCTTAATGGAAGCTATAGTGTTTAGTGATTAAGAGAGCTGGGCATCTCTGATCAGCCTTGAGTTTCCTGCCATGGTGTGTGAAAGAAGAGGTTGCACCAAACACTGAACTGCACCACTGGCGCTTTTAATTCTTCCAACAAAAAAATAACTGCAGAACCACATTTGTGCAAGAAGGAAAATAGATCTTGGAGGCCCACCAAATCTAACAGCCTTATGTATCAGGATTTTGCACAGCAGTGTTTTGATCACAACGATGTGAACTGAAGAGAGTGAAAGGAATCTACCGGACCTCTGTTCTGAATGACAGCTTCTCTCCTTTATAGCAGAACTGCCTTAAAGCAGCAACTTATGGTGAGCTCTTGTACACTAACAGTTTACCTGTCCAGAATAGAGAAGACCACTTATCAAAGATCATGCTAAACTTGAAAAGAATATATGCTGCATTGTAAATATATATGGGGCAAGAACCTAAGTGCAGATCTTGTTGAATAAGGTTGTGAGTTTATATAGGCATCAAGCCTGTCAGAGCCATTGAATCTAACTTCAGCCCAGCAAGCCTGTCAGAGCCCAGTTCTTTTGTGAAAAAGGAGAAGAGCTTTGGTTTGTAGGATCACAACCTTGTCATGGTGTGTTGGTACCAGGATCTCTGCTGGTGTGTGCTTAATATGGCATTGGTTGGGCACCAAAAAGATCTTGAGTACTTTTAAAGGGCTGAAGAATATAAATAATACGTTTCAACTAGATTTTTTGGGGCAAAAATCCGAATCTTTATGAATGGCATCAGAGCGAGCCCGGCTCATGGCCCATGTATAACCAGGGGACACTGTAACATGAGCATGTTTGGATTTGACGATAGGCTAATCATAGTATTTATGTTTAGATTTGATTGAATTTGGATCATAGGCTTGGCATGGATGCCAGGTTTAAATGGAGAGTATACGAGGATCCACGGCCATGCTAGTATGTGTTTAGTTTTATATTGGTTGTTTGCTGAAGAAGCCCAACTCGTTTGCACACTTGATTAACATTCCGTACAACCAAATGCCCCCATTTCTTGCAGGAATGTCATCCTTCTCATGCAATCACTTCAAGAAAAAAAATTCTACCTTGTTATCTGGTAGGCAGAATACATGGTTCCTAACGTTGCAGAAAGCAAAGATCTCATGCATTGAAACTTCGGCAACATAGCTGGCTGGGTCCCTGTTTTTATTCCAGAGCCCCTCAACGAAATCAGTTACTTTGAATCCCATTCTATTCTTATAAAACAATTGTTTAGTTACCTTACTCTTCGCACTACGGGCCTCAATGGGTACAAAGCCAACAAGGATAGCCCGTTCTTGACCAGACTTTGGCCCTATAAATTTCATAATGGAAACAGATATATGTGCACAATATTTGTAGAATGCAAGTATTAGCTAAATATAATTACTACCAAGTGCTTTTCCGTGCTATAATCTAGTACATTATGATCACTATTTTATGTTATCCTTTTTTAATTTGTATATATGTATATATGTATGTGTGTGTATGTCTACATGTATGTATATGTAAAACAATCAGCAGTTCTAACTTAGGCTTGGTATCGCCTAAGATTATGAAGCAGCATCAACCAAGGGTGAGAAAGGCCAAACCTCTGTGAGTAAAGCCTATGATTGAAACTCCAGCATCCTAATGTCTGCAGTGAGTTTTTGAGGGATAAGAACACTTAAACATCAAAATTTGTTAGGGAGATGGACGGACAACAACACTTTAAACTTCAAGATAAATCAATATTCTAGGAGGATTTATATTAGCTTGAAGTTCCCAAGGTGCTGCTGCAAATAGGTAGCAATCCGATTGATTCCGAAGTATGAATTTAGAATATTCACATTAGCAGCATTTGCATAGAATATAATCTTCAAAAAAAATCAAGTCGACATGATCATCGCATTCCAAATTCTTCATGGCATGTAAGTCCTAATTAATTATCTGATTTCAATTTCTAAAACAATTTTGCAATCAAAGAAACCAGCTGATGCGAGGGCAGGTGAGCCTGAGTGGTTGGCAAGAGGCGTCATAGACTTTTATACCTCTGAAGAGATATACAACCACTCCTGAAAGTTGAAACTATGGCACATGCAAAGTTTCCAACGTATATGTTACTTGAATTAAAGCTTCTTTTCTTCATTGACTGCCATCTCTACTCTTCAGTTAATTATGCTTGGCAAAATTCATAATTAATAACTAAAGGATATAGTTAATAGCCGTTGTCTTTTTTGTTGAAGCCGTTGTCTATTCAATTTACATCCAACACCGAACTTCTTGCTATGTGGTTTGAATGAAGGCAAGATTCTATCAATAAATTAAGTACATGGTAACCGCTGTGAAATATCACCCTAGCTAGCAAGTACATTCGGAGGATTTCTTTGTCTCATATGGGTCGCTGTTAAAAGGATAACAAAGCATTATCCGCTGTTCAAAATCAAAGGTAAGAAGAGCTATTGTAACGACCTAGGACCTCACCCAAAATGGCTAGCCGGAAGGTATTATTTGGGCTCCTTGATTCTGTATAAGTACCCAAGATCTACCCAGCAAATAACTAATTTGGGACTAAACACACGTCCGCACGGATCCTCACATACTCCCTCCATTCAAGCCCTGACGTCCTCATCCGGCTAAAGTTTCAAATCTATTCACAAACACCACTATCGGCGCATGGTCAACCACAAGGAATTCGTGCTGCAATGTCTCCTGGTCCATATAAGTTATGAGTCGGGTCCGATCTGATACCATTTGTAATAACCCAGGACCTCATCCAAAATGGTTAGTCGGAAGGTATTATTTGAGCTCTTTGATCCTACATAAGTACCCAAGATCTATCCAGCACACGCCCGCACGGATCTTTACAGCTATACTGGGAAAGCAAACAACTACCAAATGAATATAGTTCCATCAAATAGAAGTTTGATGTGAGCGTCCGAATTTTTATATCGGATCGTCACAAATATTGTGATTGGTTTGTGGTCAGCGTCAAAAAGAATCGTACTGCATTGTTCTCTAATCTACATCGATCATAAACTAAGTACGCTCCGATATCATTTATAGCAATTCATAAAAAACTAGCTAGAAAATATTATCTGAAACATTTGGCTCCATAGAGATATCTTGGATTACTCCCCGCATTTACCCATCGCAATCAATGTGAAGGTGGTAGATCGTTGACAACGTAAGGTGGCGCTTTTGTTCGGCCGGGCTCATGCGGGGTGGCGAGAGAAGGACAAAGGATGGGTCCAAAGCGATCGCCATCGCTCACATGGGAATGGTCGGCAGCCAGCGAATAAAATAGCGCCTACGATCGATGCTCGCTTAGCCAAAGAATAATTTAAGCTCGCAAAGGGAGCTCTTTCCTCCTCCGGTCACCTCCGGCACGGAAAGTGGACTTCAACGAAAACGAAGGCCTACGACCTCGTGCCGATTCCAGGCGGCTGCTGGTGCCGATCACATGGACATGGCTGTTTCCTTGGCGTGGTGGTCCCTTTGGTTAGCTTGGTGCTTGCAAGTAATTGTTTATTGGACAACGTTAATTAAAGGATTAGCTGCTTTAACAAAGAGCTAGGGGTAGGGGTGATTAAAATATGAGAGCCAGAATATGGTCATGCTAATGGCTTGGGAGTTGGAACCGCTCCTCTGTCTCTTTCCCCACTTGAGAGGGTGTGGAGGACTGAGTTCACAAGCTTCTGTTTGCATCTGGGATTATCTCTTGCTTCTTGGTGCAAGGAAGTAGAGAGAATGGACCAAGTAAGCAAGGAAACAGTGAGCGAAAAGTACGAGAGAGAGAGAGAGAGAGAGAGAGAGAGAGAGGAGGGGTTATTCGGTTTGTAGGCCAAATGTGCCGAGTGTGACGCTGGAGATTAATAGTCCAATATTGTTGGGTTAGAGGTTGCTTTCCACACAAAGTACGGCAACTTGAGTTTGGTCTGTGTAGAAATCTGGATGGGCATGCATTGAAGGCCATCTGGCTTAGCTCATATGAGGTTTTGTGATTTTGTGAACAGATAAGAACAGTATGATTACAAGAAAAAAGAAGAAGATAAACAGTAGGAGAAAAGAACAGGAAACTATTTCTTTGGGGCCTGCTGATTGGTTTAGTCACTTGCAGAAACAGGAGTCCTTGCTGGATTGGGGACTTAACCTGGCCGGATTTAACACGCACTAAAATCATCTAGAACTTATATATATATATATAGCTTATATGTGAGAATCCATACAGACATGTGTTTAGTCCCAACTAAGCAAATTTTGGTACTTATACAAGGCCAAAGAACACAAATATTATCTTCCAAAACTAGCCTTTTTGGATAAGATCTTGAGTTGTGACAAATAGTATTAGAGCGGATCCGACCCATAACCTATGTGAATTAGGAGACACTGCAGCACAGATTGATTATGGTGCTTGGCAAGGATGTCGGAGCTTAAATTGGGGGAGTATATGACGACTCAAGCATATTTAGTCATATATATATCGAATATGTACTGGGTAGATTTTAAATACTTGTACAGAGTGAAAGAATCCAATTAATACCTTTCGGCTAGCTTTTTTGGATGAGATCCTTAGCTATGATATTATATATATTTTTTGCAATTATATGGTGATAACTTAAATCTAACTCTTCTGAATTTTGATATGATTCAGGTCAACAGATGAACAAGACTTCAAATTTTAAACACTGGTCAAAAGCTGGGACAGATGATAATGTGGCTTCAAATGTAAGTTATCAGATGGTTAAATATCTGGGACTATGAAGATGACAAGTGATAGAACCAATCACACTTAAAGTTCATATGCTTTGTTTTTATCTTATGGTTGACCAATTAGTATCTGCCATTTTAGCTTTGGTTCCTCAAGATAGGTGAAGAAATAAGCAACAACTTATGCATAAATGCCCTTAATTTGTGGATATAATCAACCATTATGGAGATTAAACATGGCAAGAGTGATATGAAACATTTCATCCACCATGATTCCCTATATATTACTGTCATAGAGCAGTGATCTATGAGCTCGGATTTCTGCACTGCAAAGAATTGTGCATACACTAATTGCTGCCACGTCTTCCATCTCAGAAATGGAAGGCTCTCGCTCGTTTTGAAAACTAAGATCATTGTGTATATATATAATTCAGAATGGGGACTTTGGATAGTCATGTTGATGTTCTTTGTTTTTTTCAACTTTTTTTTTTTTTTGAAATATGGTGGGGATGCCATTACCATGGTTGAAACAGTGGACCTCTCCACAAGTGGAGGGGGATACTAAACAGTTATGGCTGATTGGCATTTCACTTGAGAAGTAATATATATACAGATGGCTGTATTCTCCTAATGCAATGAACATGAGAACTAATCTATCTGGCTATGATCTTCCTATCTAATTAAAGTTTTATTATTCATATTACTTGATAATTATACTGTTAATTATGGAAGGCGTACTTCTTTGTTTCTCTCAGGCAAAATCAAAGTAAGCAAGATATACTAATTTCATGTAGGAGCAGTTATAGTTGTGAAGTTTGCAGAGATGAATGATAAGAGCCTCGAAGAATAAAATTTTGGAGTTCAGGTTTAATAAATATTTAAGAAAAGATAATAAAGCCTGTCATGTTGTAATCCTCAGATGAGATAAATTCTTGGTTAAATTAATCTAACTGCCACATCATAATTCTTAGATCTTCGCATTTACTCAACTGAAGATTCTAAGTTAGGCAATAAAGGATCCGACCTAACCATATGTCGATACACACTTTCAAATGCACTGTTACGAAGTAGTCCCCAACAGAACCTCCTCTTTCTTTTTGTTCTTCTTTTGTTTTTTCCTGTTTGTCGTGAAAAAAAAATGAAGCAAGAGGTATTCCAAGATTTCTGGAAAACTAAATGGTATTCTGAAATCATTTAACCAAACTTTCAGAGAGGCTCAAGCAAAATCTACTTAATTATGTTCCCCATGAAAAAAATCAACTTCTTGTTCGATTTGTCTAAGGTTGGATCCTATCTCTAAATGCATTAAACAGAGACTATTAAACTTCTACCAATCAATTTCTTTTATTTACTTCATCATCATGACGGCATTCCTTGTTTGACTAAATGAATGAAACCTAAATGCCGAAACCTGTCTGTGTCTTTTAGCCCTAGCTAGAAGGTAATTTGTTTTGGATAAACTGGAAGTCATATAACGAAATGAGACATATGGACTACTAATTAATTTGACCAGCACCAGAATCAGCATGTATAGCATGCATGCATTTTTGGTTTCATGAATGTGTTAAAAGTTCCATGCGTCGATTAGTTTCAGTTCTTTTTAGAATTTCAATCTATATTAATTGAAAATTTAAAGAAGTGGCTTATAGAGTTGCATGAATACTAAATGCATGTATTGATTGAGTTTATGAAATTGATGTACTAATATAAGAAGACATTCTTCATATAAGAAATGATATCTTGGTGACTGTATAAGCTATATATGCAGCAACTTGGAACTTCTAAAGACAACATCAGTTGTCATTTTTTCCATCCATCCTGCGCACCTCTTCTTGTTCTCTTTCTCTTGCAATTTGCCATGGAGAAGCAGTTGTTGGGATTTTTCAAAAGAAAACGGCAGAGCTTGCATTATCTACAGGAAATATAGGGTTAAGGAAGAGCACCTTAACCAATGGCAGAAAAAAAGGATGGTTCAAAGTAATTTCTTACGATAAAACATCACCGCATACTTCGTTTCAAGATCTTCTAGCAAAGGGACGAGGTAGATGGATGGAAGAAAGGGAAAAAAGAAAAAAAGGTGTCCATTAGGCAAAGGAGAAGAACCTGGCGGAAAGAAAGAGAAACCCATGGATCTCTCTCCATCTGTGCTGCTGCTGCTGCGGGGGGGTTGTCTCTAAGTCCTGAGAAAAGTAAAGAACTTTGCCGCCCATGTCCTTGTCCTTCTTCTTGCCTCGAAAAGGAGCTTCTTCAGAGCAGCGCATGTGTAGCCCAGTTCTCTTCATTCACACCCTTCTACACAAAATCCCCTTCACTTTTTCTTTGCATGGCTTTACCACCCTCAAAGTTCCAACTAAGAACCTTTTACCAATCCAAAATCAAGCCTCGAGTTGCTCCATTTCCTTTTTCTTCCATTAACAAACACAACAGAAAGGCCAACTAAAAAATGGCGATAAATAAGGTGCACTGTACCGATAATAGTGCTAGATTTTGCATTAATAATATTCTTCTCCAAAGAAAATGCTGCCAAGGGAGAACAAGGGTTTAGAGTTGTTTTATGTTTTGTTATGTTGCGTACTAGAAAATTGAGTAGGCTGGCTAATGTGGATTAGGTGATGATAGCTTGGACTGAGAGAAAAGAGGAGTATGAAATGAGCTGTTATGGTCGGAGTTTGTAGGGCAGCAGCGAAGAAACCGATGCAGCTACAGTGTAACATATTCATAGTTGACAGAAAGAAATCACTAGAGCACAAGTACATTGAATCATTTCCTTTCGGATAATTTTCTAAATTTTTTCCTTTATTTCCACGGTTTTCCCTTTCTGGGTCTTTTAAGAGGGTATCAAGAGCTACAACTAATTAAGATCTGAAATGTAAGAAAATGAGTGAAACTTCACTGCCAAAATGTAGTGCACCAGATCGGAAGACGGAGTGAGAGAAATTACGAGAAGAAAAAAAAAGGTCATCATTTTTCCGTTCTCTTCTTCCTCAACACCTAGCTCTTTGTGTTGCGGCCATTCCTTTAAGCTTTCTCATCAAATTGAAACCACCAAGGATTCATAGATTTGTACAAGCATTCTTAAATCAGCACAAAGAGAAGAAAGCATCTAAATATGATAAAAACGAGAAAGGAGAGAGAAGAAAGCCTTAATACTGCAACCATAATTGACCCCAGCTAGTTGGGTCTCCGGCAAGGCTTCCATTCACAGTGCAACTTAGTAGAGAGACTAAACAAACAAGAGCAGCTCAGTACAATCAGTACGGGGGACGGCCTCCTCCGGTGGCCCAACTGTATGCCTCGGCCGGCAGTTGGATATTATTGAGTAGATTCGGCGGCAGACCGTGGAGAAGAGGTGTGTTGGGATCTAGAAGCTGCTGCTGCAGTGGTGGTGGTGGTGAATCGCCAACCAGTCCCGGGGAGTCGAGAGGCCCCGGGGCTGGTACAGGCTCCTCCTCGTCCAGAGGGAGCCTCTCGTAGGCGGCGTTACTGAACGACGCCGCCATTATAACCACGGGGCCCGACGCTATCAGGGCTCCGACCACGCTACCGCCCACAACCTGCCCCTGCCCGCCGGCCAAGTAGATCGTCAAGCCGGTCGCGGCAGGGGGGGCGGGCGGGGGCAGAAAGGATCCGGACAGCGAGAGGATCTCAAAACAGCCGTGGAGTGTCACGACGGCCCCCGGCGACGCAGGCTGGCGGAGGGTGACGTTGGTGACGGTGCCGCTGCCGCTGAGGATGCAGACACCGCGCTGGCGGCGGCGGGCGAAGGTGGCAACAGTCTCAGCGATGTCGCACCCAGCCGCGATCTCCATCACATGCGACCGCAGCGCGTTGGCGCTGTCCTTCGTGATGATGATCGGCGGCTTCGGCTTGTTCTTCGATCCGGCGGGCCGGCCGCGGGGCCGCCGCGTCATCTCCCCTTCTCCGCCACTGCCTGACAGCGGTGCGGGCACCAGCTCCTTCCCCTCGCCGCTGTTCCTGTCGCTGTTGTCGTGGATGTTACTGTTGTTGATATCCTCGAGATCCCGTTTCTCGCCATGGTTCATGCCGCTGCTGCCGCTGTTCTCCTCCTCGGCCTTCGGTTGCTGGCGGTGTGGGAGGTGCTTCTGCTGGTGGAGGTGGTGGAAGCCTCGGGTGTGAAAGGGAGGAGGGAGGTGGTGGCCGTGTGCAGATGCCGCCAACGGATCCATTCTTCCTTATATTGTTCTTCCCTTTATCTTATCTTCTCGTCCTCAATTTTCTTAGAAAATGAAACAGTGCAACCGAAGCAAAGAGAGGACTAAAGAAAGGGAGCAAGAAGAAGGTGTTGAAAGCAGATAGGTAACCAGTGGTAGGGTCGTTCAATTGATTAAGAGAAAAGGGAAAGACTAACGGAAAGACTGCTGTATTCCTCCCTCTTCTTCTCCTTTTTTGCACTGCCCGACGAAGCTGAGGAGTCCCCACCGGAATCTCCCAGCCAGATTTCCATTCTCCTTTGCTGCTCCTCCTTGGTGGTGTACGTACTTGCTCTTTGGTGGCTGGAATTGTTGGAGTTCAGGAGGATGGGGAGTTTTGGAACTGGCTTAGGGTAAGGGTTGGTCAAAAGAAGGAGATGGATGATGGTTTTGGGGCTATTTAGTCTGGGCTTGGATGGCAAAGACAGCGCGCATATGGGCGGTAGATGGGCCCCTTCCACCCCCTCTCTCTCTCCACGTTATCGTACTCTCCTCGTCAACACCTTTGCCTCTCTATATATCTTTCCATTTCCAAATCTCTCCTCTTCTCTTGTCCTCTTATCTTCCTCTCCTCTTCCATCTTCTCCTTCTAAGCAAGCAAAAGAAAGCTTTCTTTCTTTCGTCTTTCTATCTCTTTGGTTCTTCTTTGCCAGGGATGTCTCTAGCTCGGAAACCATCCAAAAATGGCCCTATCTTGCTTCTTTTTTACGTTCCTAACCCCTACAGGAAACCCGCTGACCGGGGGAGCCGGGATTGCTGTCGTAAGCCCCAGCGTGCTTCCCACGTCGTTGACCCGTGGACCAGGGGAACCCTCGTAATTAAGTGAACCATATAGGGGTATTACGGTAATTGAGACGACGCATGTGGCTCCCTTTATTGAAATTTTCCAGCGAGGTCAGGCGTTGTCGTAAGGCTCGAATCTCGGGAGGAACCCATGAATGGACGAGGGCCCCACTACTCCGTCGATGCCATGTGGCAGATTATCGGCCGTTTATCTTGATCAAACTCCCAGTGTGGGGTCCATAACCGACGTGACTTCTCGATCGTAGCCGTCCAACAGCTCCGAGCATGGATCGGTGGTCAAGCAAGAAGGAGCACGGATTGGACGCCCGCTGATCCCCTGCTGCTCCGCCCAAATTAGCGCTCCCCGCGGCACACGTATCGGAAGGAAATTTTTTTTGGCCGGGGAATTCAAAGGGGAAGTACACTGGAACGCTACCGAGATGGTAGCCGTGGCCTTACTTTCAACCAAGTAATTCCAAGTTCGAAACGCACGGGCATCGATTAAATTGTAGAGACCGGATGCTTCCTGCTCTGACACAGAGTCTGGAAGGATGTATCGCTCTGCTAGTAGCTTCGGTGATGCCAGTTGTAACGTACTCACACGTGATATTCGTGCCAGAGCTCAAAGGAGTAACCGAGCCGAGCTCATGGATGGAAAGGGTATGAGTAAAACCGGCTGGAGTGCCCAATACACGGTCATTTTTATCCACATCGAACATTTTTCTGGCGGGGTGGAGGCCCAGTGAGGACTGCTACGCTGGGTGGGCTTGTCCCCCCCCCCCCCCCCCCCCCTCTTAAAAAAAAAAAAAAAAGTATGCTGGGGAAAAAAAAAAAAAAAGTACACTGGAACTGGCTGGAGACCTTTTTTTTTTTTTTTTTCTGCACCCCTATAAGAGAGAGAGAGAGAGAGAGAGAGAGAGAGAGAGAGAGAGAGAGAGCGATAAGAGGTAAAGGGGCAGAGAGAAAACAGGAATAGGTGAGATGGAGAAAGGAGGGAGTGGTACTATCCCATGGAACGCTAGGTTTCTGCCTGCAGGGAGTGGAGAGGAGTGGCTCAAAGGCTGAAATTACAAAGGGAATGTAGGGTGATGCTGAGAAAAAGAGGGTGCTTTTGTGTCAGAAATAGCAAGCTAATTAATGAAATATTTAATTATAAAAATTATTATTAGATACAATTAGTAAAAAATGATTATATTGTTAAAAAAATAAACTAATATTTATTTTAACAAAATAATTTTCAAAATTCAAGATTAAATAGTTCTCTCCTCTTAGAGCCCAGAAAAGACTTATAAACAAGTTAGTTCGAGATCTAAAGAAGTTTTGGAAGGGACTAAACTTCTAGTAACAAAAGAGCTATTCACAAGTAGCAGTTGTAAGCTTTTTTTTTTTTTTTTTTTTTTTTTTTGTTCGAGTTCAGAATAGATAATTTGTAGATTGAATAACCTATTCCTTAGTTCCAACAAAGTGTATGTTCAAACATCATAGTTAATTTAGAATTTTTTAGTTATTTAATTCTTGGTAGTTGTATTCGAGAGAGAAAGTTATGAAACTTATTTGGCAAATTACTAGTTTTGGTTTTGATTTTTCAAAATTATATGAAAATACTATCCCATACCTTAAATTATTTTATTATCTTAAGAAAAGAAATTTTTACTGCTCATATTTTTTTTGACACACTATGAGTTATATCTAGCCAATATAGAGTATGCACTCGTCTATATAAGAGAAAAATATATGCACAAAATTATATAAGGAAAGCATAGTAGCACCAGTATTACTACTAAGTATGTGAAGTGATCTACGAAGATTAGATAATTTTATTGAAAAATGATTAGAGATCATGCCGATTTATGCTTTAAACATGCGTTTAAACATGATTGGCCATTCATGTGCAAATGATATTGGTTGACCCACTTGTATTTTTTAATTTAATTATCTTGAGTTGATCATTCTTTTTCTCAAGCGACTGGTTGGAGAGGAAGGAAGCCAAAGGAGATGTCACCTATGCTAAAATAATATAATATTTTTCAGAAATCTCTTATTCTCAGAGAGGATTGATAATCTAAAAGTTATTCGGCTAGAATCTGATACACCTCCTTCTTTCGTTCTATTATTTGGATCACCGAAGAGAATTTGAGTATTAGCTTCGTACCACTTGGCAATATGGCTAAGACTTGGAAGAAAGAGCTCGTAGGACAAATAAAAACAAAACAGCATCTGAGAAGATGTTGTATAAAGATATTATTCAGTTACGGACCAACTTATTAATTGTGAGATATGCAGCCATACGACATCTACGGAAGCCAAGCGTAATCATCAAATAAGTGTTGGAAAGTATCTCGGATCCCAAATTAGTGCCAAGCTTCAATATGGACGCTATTCCCATGTAACTGGCCACCTTTTAATTTTTTTAAAAAACAAAGTACGAGACAAAAAAAAAAAAAAATACCTTTGAACTGATTGCTATATTATAGCGTGATTAAAAAAAAAACAGAAAAACAACTTGAAAATCAACCCTTAGAAAGTTTTTTTGAAAAACTAGATGTAAAAACGCGTGCAGACGTGTATTTAATCCCGCATCAATTATTTACTAGGTAGATCTTTGAAACTTATACAAAATTAAGGAACCAAATAATACTTTCTGGCTAACTTTTTTGAGATGAGGTTTTAGATTGTTACAAATAATATAAGAGCGGATTTGATCCATAATTTATGTGGATTAATGTATACTGCAGCATGGATCCATTGAGGCTGACCATGGGCCGATCGTGGTGCTTGTAATTAGATTTGAATGAATTTAAACTCTTAAACTAACGATAATGTCATAGCTTAAATAGTAAAAATATGTGAGGATCCGTGCAGATGTATTGTTTAGTCTCACATTGGTTATTCGCTAGGTAGACTTGGGTACTTATTCAGAATTAAGAAACTCAAACAATACCTTTCAATTAGCTTTTTTTTGGATGAGGGCCTGTGTTGTTACATTAACAATTAGATTTGTATAATGCACAACTGAGGAAAAAAAAAAAAGAGGCAAAACTATTTCTTAAATCAAAATTTTATTGATTTGATTTTTCAAAAAATAGAGGATTTATTTTACAGAAATTAGTTATGCATTGTAAGTGAGGTAAAAGTGTATTTTCTGATGGCAAAATGGCACACAGAATCATAATAAAATATTTCTCATATTCAACACTGTTATTTATATATGTAGTGCAGACAAAAAATATTGATAGACGTTAGGAGCACGGTTGCCATCCCAAACAGCTTTCAGATCTCTCGTACTTTTAGGGAAGGAAACCAGCCTTGACTGGGCTGCTAATATTGGTTATTTATAATATTGCAACTAGAATCATTTGGAATGACCAAGATCCTTCAGGTGTGAACAATTTATTAAGTTGAAATGCATGCTTGGACTCCCACAGGGTATATGTAGTCTGATTTACCCCACAACGAGAAGAAAAGGGATAGCTGTTATGATGGTCATTATTGGCCAATACTAGGGAAACAATGGAGAGTAACAGTAAATAATGACACTATATATTGATCATCGATCCATCAAATAAGTCGAATAATTTTTAAATGACTTCTCTAAGTTATCATTTCCAATTTTAACTAACACAGAGATTTGTCGCTTCAAAAAATGTAGCATAGAGATTTTAGAGATTTGATTAAACTAGAAGAATTATTTTAACTAATATATAGTGCCTAATTTAAATAACATAAAGATGGTAGTATATTATGGCTGTTGCTTAATATCCACTATGTTTCCATACAATAACAGTAGAAAACACCTTGAACATCAATTTGTTAGGCTATTTTCTAAGCCACCCATCCATGAATCAATTTTGTGATAAAAGAAGAAAGACCTTAATTTGCTTTCAATGTGTTCGAGATCGCTGCTTTTATTCCAATTTGAGATATGCACATGGGTCGGGTTAGTTCAGGTTAGAGGCTAAAATGAGATGAAACTGGTGACTATCGATTTTCCCATGTTTGGACCCAATACAAATCATTTTGTGGATTAGTTTTAGCTAATACAAATTTAGGACAAAACATATAATAATAACATGAAAACTCGATACATTATTCTAGAAGACAAAATATAACATGAACCATGAGCATAGGAACAATAAAGCATGAAAAGATATGTATGCTAGTTTATAAACTATATATATATGGTTTGGCTGGGTTAGAATATTAGGACATCCAACCCCTGAACCTGCAAATGAACTAATTCAATTAGTGAGAATTGGAACCAAACTAATCTATATTATTTAGACCTTGCACTGATGATGTACTTCTTATTATCTGATGAAATATTTCTCAGAAAACATTTCTATATCAAGAACAGTTGCTAGCCATGCCAGGGACCTTCTCTGTTTTTCAGTTACTATATTTTGCATAGGTTGTCATTCTTGGATTCCATCAATTTGCCGCAGCAGATTAGACCTAGATGGCTATAATTTGATTCCAACAGGCAACAGTATAACTTAGAGGTCATCAATGCCTGAAACGAGTTGTAATTAATCTAGCTTCGATACACTTGCAGAAAGTCAAGGCTTAGACTATCTAGGAGCGTTTAGGAAAACAATCCAAGCTTTCTGTTGCATGAATATATTCATAATCTCTCAGAAGTAGAGCACATATCTGTAGTTTGATACGGTAGAAATTATTATAAGGTCTTAAGGTTTTCATTTCTTATTTAGGTAGAGTTAGTAGTCTATGAAATTAGAGTTTATAGTGGTAGATTAGAATCTTCACATATAATGTGAAGATTTATTTAGAATTATCTGAATGCATTGCGGGGGCCTCCTTTCTACCAATATTGGCCGACAGTTTGGAGGTTGGAAGCATTAATTGCTTCAGAGCGTTTAGTCTGTGGTCTCTATATTATGAATTGCATAAGCTTATGTTTGTACACTGAGCCTTCAACAGTAGACAATAAAAGCCATGTTAATTTTCTGAAAATGAAAAACATTTGTCAAAAACCGGGCACTGTTTCAGTGAAAACAGGAGGAGGTTCCATGTTCAAGTCTTGCACGGTCATCCCAAGCATTTGGACATGGATAAATTGGAAAAAAAATCGTAATTCTACCCATTCCTTTGTTTCACTGCCATTTTACCATCAGCCCCTGTTGCGCATACTAGCACAATTACATGCAAACTAAATGTAATGGTCCAGGGAAAGAAGTGTAAGCTAGTTTAAAATGACATGTTATTTATAACTGGTCGATGTGTCAAAAAGGAGGCTAACTCGGTAATCTTCGTTTCATGGAAGGTGAAATAAAGATAACCAGGGGAGAGCTCCCTTCGCTCTCCAATTTCTTTTCTAGTTCACACTTTAACTCATCTTCTTGTCAACGAAGTTACAAAGTCCTTAACCGATCAGCTACCATCGTTCAATCAAACAACATATTTCTCCATCATAACATTTATGGCAGGTAAAGTGAGTAGCAAACAAATAACGGATAATTATAATCCATGGTTAATTAGCTAATCTAAAGATGGTTACCGATGGTTAAATGTATTTATCCCCCGTCTAACTCTTCAGCATCCAAACACAGCCTACATATGTAAGGGACGTTAAAAGCTTGATAAATAGTAGCTAATTGAATTAAGGACCGGTGTACATGTTAACTCTAAAAAGAAAGAAATGGAAATGGGAATCATTTGCAATTGCAATCCGAAATGTTTCCTTCTTCAATTGATCATGGCAAATAAAACCCTTCTCTATCTCTCTCTCACCCACACACACACACACACAGAGAGAGAGAGAGAGAGAGAGAGAGAGAGAGAGAGAGAGAGAGAGAGAGAGAGAGAGAGAGGTGGTTTTACGGGATTATGTTATCTCCTAATCCAACAAGATGTGGACATGGATGTGGATAAGACCAAACTTGATTATTAAATCCAAGCCTCCCAGAGGATTAGCCCGATCCTCTTATAATAAGCACTTCTCCTAAAGTAATCCTCTCTCCGCTTCATGGGGTGCAAGCCAAGCCCTGAGAAATCCAAAGGCTCAAAGTTTCAAGGGACCTAACATATATAATTTGTCGGACAACGGATTGGAACTCCATAGCCGAAGGAATCGACCGCCCATGCATATATACAGAACAAAAAGTTCTTAAATTCCGGGTGGAAAACGGTGTGGATGCTGAGTATCTGTCCTGGGCTGGGGGACATCATGTGCACGTAAATTAAAGCCGCCAACATCGGCAGCCGGTGGAGGCGCGGTCCAGTGCCCAAGGCTAAGGTGGTGGCACTACGTGCCATGCCGCATGCATGGTACGAAGACTGTCTCCACGTCCCGAGGCCGTATGACGCTATCCCTTCACTGGGCTTGTCGGACAGGTGCCCGCCTGGGGTGGAGCAACCGAGCTCACCTCACGCACCCAGAGAACCCAGACTTTCAGATGAGCTGGTATAAGAAACCAGAGTCATCAGCACCCATGCTCGTCGTCTATAATTGGTGGTACCCGTGGAGCATGATATTGTGATATTTTGATATAAATATTCTAAGTTAAAGGTTCATTTTGTGGCTGTTGAGTTGAATCATTTGTGTATGCAGTGTAGCTACAGGCAGATACATGATTGATTATCAACATCATGCATGCACCAACCAGCAAGTCATAATCCACCATGCATTGCACTTAGTTGGAGCTTCATTTATCGCAGTTATGCGATAGATCAAAATAGAAAGCATATTTTGGTAGGAAACTGGCATTAGGAGCTTGTTTAGGATTCTTGGCTCGTACTTAGTAGACCAAAGTTTCAGTTTTGGCAATGAAGCTTTTTAAGCTTGGATCTTATTGCAACAGTAAAATTACTTTCGGAATGTTATAGATTCGAAATATGAAAAACAACTCTGTGCATGAGACAACATTTAAACTAGACTCGAAGCTCAGGTTTAAGTTAATCTCCATCCAAGCTCAGGTTTAGTATTTAATATTTTGTTCTCTTGAATTTATGACTAAGGATTAAGATTTTCATTACTGATCTGAAATTTCATGCAATCAGACTTGGAGTCAATCAATCCATACATAAGGGTACAAAATCTTTGTTTCCTTCAATCCTCGGTAAACTCTGACCGAGTGGAGTTTCCATAACCCATCAACACATGAGCAAAGAGCACAAATCCAAAAGAAGACTGTCGAGAAAAGGATAGGTAATACAGGACAGAGCATGCCATGCTCTGTTTTAGTAATCACATGACTATGGAGTGAGATGGAAGGACACATTTAGTGAGCATACGTAAGTCTGACAGGGGCAAGAACACGATGCAAGGGAATCGAGTGGTTAAGCTGGGGCAGGCAGATAGATGGGAACAGAGAGAGAGAGAGAGAGAGAGGGAAGGAATGAGAAGAACGATAAGGCCAAGTTGTCACATCTCTGTCTTGCTCGTATCGGATGAACGCATTCACGTCACCACACACGAGAAGCCCCAGTAGGCGACGCGTACGGTGCGCTGACACCCACACGCCCGCCGGCCCATGCCCTTCCCCTCTCCCCCTCTCTCTCTCTCTCTCTCTCTCTCTCCCTCTCTCCTTCTTGCTCTGTTTCCGCGGCCACGAGAGGATCCCAAATGACAGGGTCGGGCAGGAGGGACCCGGCTTACGAGGAGTGGGCCCATGCGCCATACCTTAGCTTGTTCGCGTTGCCGGGTCATGACGTGGCGTGACCGCTGATGAGATTCATTTCCACAGGTGAGTACCGAGAAGAGAGGGTAGACGGACCCAGTCTAATAGCCACTCCCCACAGGGTATTTATTACCTCTTCGTGTTTAAACCATTCAAGATCAAATGAAAGATGCATGTTATCCACCGTAAATATATACTCCCATATTTAGATTGAGATACATATAATAATTTTTAAAAAGAGAACGCAACATTGCGTATCCGATCATGGCTGCTAAGCAGACACTTTTGATTTATGAATTATGATCTTGTTTGGAATCGCAGTAAGCAATAAAACTTTTAAAAATAGATATAAAAAGTTATTTGCTGTTTAGTAACTATATTTTTAAAGTATTATAAAGCTTTAATATATGTTTAGTAATCAAAATGAGAAAATATTTTTAGTATAATAAAAGGACAATAAAAAATATTGTATAGTATTGCATTGTAAAGTACAATATAATATAATATTGCATAATATTTGTTGCTGGAAATTGGACCCGGGGGCGATCGTCGGTCGAGGAGGGGGAGCGGCGGTGGACACAGGAGAGTGGCGGTCCGTCGGCGGGCGACGTCCTCCGTCGGGGTGCCTGCAGAAAAGCCGGTGGCCGGGTTTTCCGGCGCCGGCCCTCCGATGCTTAAGTCAGAAGGGGGCTATCTGTGTTCAAAGGAGAAAGAGGAGAACGGTATCTTTTGAGTTTTTTTTGTCCCTCCCCCCTTTTGAGAAGCAAGGGTTCCCTTTTATGGGGGGTCGGTTTACCTGTGATGTGACGGGGCGAGGCCGTCGTACGGCTCGGCATGTTGCTTGGACTGACAAACGATCGGGTGAATCATTGCATTGATGTCGGAGGTGAGGCCGAGATCAGAGGCTTATCACAGTTGATTGGACTCCGCTGAGCTGATTTGCCATGGAGAGCCGTAGGTCCGTAGATAATAGGAGCCATGCGCATTAATTGTTGAGTAAGCCGGAGGTGCGCATTAATAGTTGAGTAGGCCGGAGAGTCGCATTAATTGTTGAGTAAACTGGGGGTTTGCAGAGGTCATGCGCAATAAATGCTGGGGCAGTGGCAGGATATGGCCCTCGACCGGACTTTGGAGGGGTTCGGCCGTAGTAGGTGGTCGACAGGGACAGACCTTTGGGGTCGGGAATTCTCCAGGTCGGACGTTTCGAGGTCGGACGTTCTGAGGTCGGACGTTCAGAGGTCGGACGCCGACCTCAGTCGTCCAAGCTCGGTGGCTATGCGGCCTTTTGGAGGTGGGGTTACTATATTGCTGGGGAAAAACTGTATTCCCCCAACACTACCCTCCGACTTCCGAGTTCGAGCGGCTTGCCAGCTCGGACGTGGGAAGTAGAGGTTGTCATTATGGCTATTGAGGCCGAAGGGGGTCACGTTTGCACCCTTACGTACCTCGAAACTTTTAAAACGGAGTCTGCGCCTTTTGGCTCTTCGAGGTCGCTCTACATGGCGAACTTATACCGGGGTTTGCATCCTTACACATCCCGAAGCAGCTACAACGGGGACAGCACCCTTTGGATCTCCGAGATCGCTTTGTGCGGCGAACTCATGATGAGGGTCCCTGGGCCCAATGGGGCGGCGCCTCGATCCCGTGGTCGAGGCCTCCCTTTTAAATAGGTGCGCCGCTTCGCGCCTCAAAACGGACACGCGGCGTGATCCGAGGTCGGATATTTCTGATCTCGTATTGGCAGGATAGTGATCTGGGGAGGCTGAGGCTACATCGGCGCTCCACGTGTCCCTGAGGCTTATTAAATGGAGGGAGCGGGGGTGACGTCCGCTCGTCTTTCAAGGTGGTCCGGTTTTGCGGACCCATGATGAGGCCGTGAGATCCGATGGGACGGCGCTTCGATTTTGTACCCGACTTATTGATCTGGAGTGAATGCGGTGCTTCGGCTTCCGAGGCCGACACGTGGCGCAATCCAGACGGGGGGTGGGAACCGAACCTGCCGATCTGGGCCGTCAGGGGGGTCTATATAAACCCCATGAATCTGCCCTAAGATTTCCATTTGGTTGCCTTTCATTTTGCCGTTTCCTCCTTCATCCTACCTTTCGACCAAATCTTGCCGGCGGTGCCCGGAGCGATTTCCGGCGACTTTCCTGTAGGTTTCCACCCTATATTAGCTAGGGTTCCCCTTCCTCCTCCTCTTTACTCCCTTTACCTTTAGTTTATTTCATTTCTCTGTAAAAATGGGTCTCGGTCCAGAGGAAGTAGGGTCGAGTTTGTCGGGGGAGGAGTTGGAATTAATCTGCTCCCGGTTCTTCTTCCAGCCCGGATTTCGTCTCGAAACCGCGGGGCCGGAGGATAGGGTGACGCGGCCGCCCCCAGGTCGGATCGCGATCCATCGCAAGACGCTCTGGGCCGGTCTACGGTTTCCTGTTCACGAGTTCGTGAACAACTTGCTGGTAGAGTATCAACTCGTTCCAGCACAGCTTGCTCATCGGGTTCTTGTCCTTGTGTCTTGCGCACGGGATCCCGATCTCGGTGAGTATTTTCCGCCGTTGTTTTTTATTAAAGAAAAATCTGGCGAATGCGGGGTGGCTATACTTCGCCTTTCGGGGCGGTATGTCACTCTTTCAGGGTGCCCCTTCCTCTATTCATGATTGGAAGATAAAATTTTTCTTTCTTGCGTCCGAGGCACCGTGGGGGTTCAACCCGAGGTGGGGGCACCCTCGGTTGAAAGCTCTCAACAAGCTCTTTGAGCCCTCGGGGAGGGAGCTGAGGGTCTTGGACTCCCTACGGGCCCTCGAGAAGGGGTTCAACCTAACCGAGCTCCTACGGGAGGAGGCCTTGGCGAGCGTGGGCTTGAGTTCGGCGCACCCCGAAGGTAAGAGTAGTCGCATCGCTTTATTTTTATCTGTTTTCTCTTTTTACTAACATTGGTCTGACACTTAAGAAAATTTTTGGTTTCAGACATCTCCCATATGCCGACCAGCAGCACGTCCCTCTTCTCTCGACTGAAGAGGCGGGAGGCCGAGGCCGGGGGGGCTATTCCCCAGCCTCGTAAGAAGTCCAGGTCGGCCGCCACTTCTACCTCGGCCGCGACGGGAGGCCCATAGGCGGGGGTCTCTGGAACCATTTGAGGGCGAGCATCAGCTGCCGGCGATGCGGGCTCGGCGGCCCCATCTTGTCCGGCTCCTGTCGCCCAACGGGGAGGGCCGACAGTGATCCGGCTGCAGCGTTCGGGGCCCGAGCCGAGCAGGGGCCCCGAGGTCCCCAGCTCGGATGAGCCGAGCTCCTCAAGGGGCCAAAGGGGGGAAACAGCCGAGCCAGGGTCCCCGCTCCTCGAGGGGAGCTCGGCCTTCCACGATGCCGACGTCGCGCACGCGGTGTTTCGGCATGCCATGCTTCCAGCGGACCGAGCCGAGTTCCGAAGCTCGTTGCTGGAAGAGATCGTCGACAGTACTTACCGCAATACTGTTCGGGTGAGCCATTATCTCAATTTTCCTTTGACTGCTAGCGTATATACATATTGCCTGTTTTTTACTTATAATCGCTTCCTCTTTTTCCTCTTGCAGCATATTTATGAAGTCGACGCCCTGTGTTTATTGCCCAAGGGTATCAGGAGGAGACTCGACGACTCAGCCGGCAGTTGGAGCCGGCCAAGAAGAGGGTCACCGAGCTAGAGGCCGCGCTGGCCGAGGCCGAAGCGCGGAGGGAAGCGACGGAGGCTGGGCGGCTGGCCGTCGTCGAAGAGCTCGAGGGGGAAAGGGCCGCTCATTCTCTCGCCAAGTCGGCTCTGCGCGCTTCAGAGGCGCGTCTGGCGGAGGCTCAGTCCGAGGTTGCAGGCCTCAAATACGAGGGCGGGGTCTTGCGCCTGAAGGTCGAGCAGCTTGAGGCCCGAGAGAGGAGGGCGCTCGAGCGAGCCGAGCATGCCGTGGACTTCTTCAAGGACTCGGACGAATTCCGCGACATGCTAGAGGAGGAAACCGTGGATGGGTTCCTCCGCGGCTTCGAGAACTTCCGGAGGCAGATGGCTCGATTCTGCCCCCGGCTCGATCTCTCCACGATTCATCCGAGGATGAGGTTGGGCTGCGACTCCAACGACGACGTTCCTGATGCCCTCGCGCCCGAGGAGGAGTCTGCCGAGGTTGAGGCGGACACAGCCGCGCTGGCGGTGACGGAGGCTCCCCCTCGCGGAATTACCGAGGACGCTCCTGAGGTCCCCGCCGAGGTCCCCGCCGCAGACTCCGAGCCCGTGTCCGCCGAAGGCCCCTAGGTCATCGCCATAGATGACCCCGAGGGCGACGCCGACGCTGCTGCCGCCTCTTAAGACGTAGACTTTTTTCTTCCCTTTACTGTAAATGAGGTTGGCCCTCAAAATTGTTGATCGGCCGACCTCTAATTTTGTACTTAGCCTTCCGGCGCTTTATTAATGAAAAGATTTTCTTTCGCGATTCTGCGCCTATTCTTTCCTTTTACTTTCTTCAGTTGTGAGCGAGGCCGGTACTTCAACTTATTATTTTATCGATCCTCGACTTTGTATCCTAGCCTTTGGGCGGCTCATCAATGAATACACGTTTCTCAGCTGTATTTTGCTTTTCTTTCCCTTAACTTGTTTTCCAACAAATTTCACCAAGTCTTGGAGCTCGGATTTGAGCGTCCGACAAGTTTTGGAGCCCGGATTTAGAGCTCGCAAAGGTTGCCGGGTTTGGTTTTCGGATTCTTGAGGCACCAAGCTCGGGCCCCGGACCCCGAGAGGGGCCTTGTCAGACTCGCATAGGTCGCTATCAGGGGGCCTAGCCGAGCTTTCGGGCTCGGCTCTCGGACCGTAGGTCAATAAAAAGGTTAGCTATCGCCCTTGGACCCCGCCGAGGCTTCAGCAAGCGGGGCCGGAATCTGTAGGGGATACCTCGACCTTCTCGAGCGCGATCAGTATGCCCGCGGTCGAGGTCATCTTCATAGGTCAACATTGGGGTTTCTGCGTATGAGGGCCGAATTGGGCCCTGGTGCCTGTGAGTTCACATAAGTTGTCGAGGAGGTTATCGGTAGATGGAGCATGCATGAGGTCAGTAGACTAAACCGACTTGCAGGAGCAATGCGACCTTGGCCAGAATAAGGTCCCGATTTTAATCGGGATGTGGCTGGCAATATGTAGATAAATATAACAAGGCAAACATCAAGTAGGGTATACCTTTTGTATTTCCAAAATTGCGCTCCTCGTAGCGGAGTGGGCGGCCTTATTTCCTTGCCGACTTTCGGAGTGATTCTTTGACTTTAGGAGAACTCGGGCTTTTCATGAGCCTGATGGCGCCCGCCGAGGTTGAAGGGGTTTGGGAATGCTCCATTAATCTGCAATTCTTCTCGGGGTCGAGGGAGTTTGGGACTCTACGGTCGACCCTCGGGGCATCCCGACCTTGGTCGAGGAACCGTACTTCAGGTCGATGGGTCTGGGAACGCTCTATCGACCTGCGACGCTTCCCGAGGTCGAGGAAGTTTGGGACTCTACGGTCGACCCTCGGGACATCCCGACCTTAGTCGAGGAACCGTACGTCAGGTCGATGGGTCTGGGAACGCTCTATCGAGCTGCGACGCTTCCCGAGGTCGAGGGAGTTTGGGACTCTACGGTCGACCCTCGGGGCATCCCGACCTTAGTCGAGGAACCGTACGTCAAGTCGATGGGTCTGCGAACGCTCTATCGACCTACGACGCTTCCCGAGGTCGAGGGAGTTTGGGACTCTACGGTCGACCCTCGGGGCATCCCGACCTTAGTCGAGGAACCGTACGTCAGGTTGATGGGTCTGGGAACGCTCTATCGACCTGCGACGCTTTCCGAGGTCGAGGGAGTTTGGGACTCTACGGTCGACCCTCGGGGCATCCCGACCTTGGTCGAGGAACCGTACGTCAGATCGATGGGTCTGGGAATGCTCTATCGACCTGCGACGCTTTCCGAGGTCGAGGGAGTTTGGGACTCTACGGTCGAGCCTCGAGGCATCTTGATCTTAATCGAGGAATCTGAGGATCACAAACGACCCGACGTTAGAAGAAATAATCATAATTATTGGAATGGACGAATCATTTGTAAAAAGGAGACTGAGTCCATGTTCCTGATTGTCTTGAACCCCTAAGGGTTTCATTGGTAGTACATTTGTAGATTCTCGGAATTCCAGCTTCACGGAATTGGAGTCCCTTCGAGGGATTTCAACTTGTATGCTCCGGGTCGTTGTACTCGGGCGATTTGATATGGCCCTTCCCAATTTGGGGCGAGCTTTCCCTGTTCAGTTGGCTGAGAAGCCTCGGCTCTCCTGAGAACGAGGTCCCCTACTTTGAAGAGCTTGGGCTTGGCTCTGGAGTTGTAGTATTGGGCCGTTTTCTGTTGGTATCTTGCCATACGGATCTAGGCGACCTCTCATGTCTCTTCAACAAGATCCAGATTACCCCTGAGTCGGGAAGAGTTGGAGTCGGGGTCGTAGTGCTCCACCCTTGAAGAAGGGAGGCCGATTTCCAGCGGGATGACAGCCTCTGTGCCATATGATAGGTTGAAGGGGGTCTCTCCTGTGGGCAATCGGAACGTAGTCCGGTATGCCCAGAGGACGTTGTACAAGTCCTCGACCCACTGTCCTTTGGATCGATCAAGCCTAGCCTTAAGTCCCTACAAAATGGTACGGTTAGTTACCTCCGTTTCTCCGTTTGTCTGGGGATGGGCGACCGAGGTGAAGCGGTGATCGATGCCGAGCTCGGAGCAAAATTCTCTGAAGTGGACGTTGTCGAATTGTCGGCCATTGTCAGATATAAGAATTCGGGGGAGTCCGAATCTGCAGATTATGGACTTCCACACGAAGTCCCGCATCTTTTGCTCGGTGATCCGGGCTACAGGTTCAGCTTCAACCCATTTGGTGAAGTAGTCAATGGAGACGACCAGAAATTTTCTTTGCCCGGTGGCCAGAGGAAAAGGCCCCAGAATATCGATCCCCCACTGGGCAAACGGCCAGGGGGCGATGATTGAAGTTAGCAGGGCCGAAAGTCGGCGTTGGATGTTGGCGTTCCGTTGGCACCGGTCGCACTTCTGAACGAAGTCGGTCGCATCCTTCTGGAGCGTGGGCCAGTAATATCCTTGCCGCAGGATCTTATGGGCTAACGCCCGACCTCCCAGATGGTTACCGCAAATTCCTTTATGGACTTCTCGGAGGGCGTAGTCCGCCTCAGAGGGGCGGAGACATCTGAGAAGAGGGGAAGTGAATGATCGACGATAGAGCTTGTTTTCATATAGGACATACCGAAAAGCTTGGCGCTTGATCCGGCGAGCCTCTGTCTCATCATGGGGGAGGGTTCCGTCCTGGAGATAACGGACGAACCCGTCGATCCAGCTCGGCTCGAAGTCGATGCACATGGTGGGTTCGGGTTCTTCCGTGCTGGGTGTCTGAAGATACTCGAGCGTTGTCTCCTTGGAAAGCTCGCTCATGCGGGAGGTCGCCAGTTTGGACAACTGGTCTGCCCTGAGATTCTCCGCTCTGGGAATGTACTGGATGCTGAAAGAGCCCAAGGCAGACGTGAGCTCCCGCACTTTTTGGAGATATTTTTGCATTGATGGCTCTCTTGCTTCAAAGTCTCCCTGGATCTGGCTCACTATCAGCTGGGAATCGCTGAAGGCCTTCAGGTCTTCCACTTTCAGTTCCTTCGCCAATTTGAGCCCGGCAATGAGAGCCTCATACTCTGCCTCGTTGTTTGAGGCCGAAAATTCGAGGCGCAAGGCTTGTTCAGCCACCACTCCGTCCAGGCTGGTGAGGATGAGTCCAGCTCCGCTACCCCCCGAAGTTGAGGACCCATCCGAATATAGGACCCATGGTAGCCCCGGGGTTCCCTTCATAGGTGCAGACGGTAGCTCGGGGTCATCTGGCAAGGTGCACTCTGCGAGGAAGTCGACGAGTATTTGAGCTTTAATGGCCGGCCTGGGCCGATACTCGAGGTCGAACTCTCCGAGCTCGACCGCCCATTTGGCGATCCTTCCCGCACGATCTGACCTTTGCAATATTTGCTTCATAGGCTGGTCGGTCAGTATGACTATTGTATGTGCTTGAAAATAAGGCCGGAGTCTTCGAGCCGAGATGATAAGGGTAAAAATTATCTTCTCAAGCTTAGAATATCGGGTCTCAGCATCCCTGAGGACCCGGCTGATGTAGTAGACCGGCTTTTGAAGCTTGTCCTCTTCCCGGACCAGGACCGAGCTTACTGCAACCGGGGAGACGGCCAGGTATAAGTAAAGAACTTCGTCCTGCTGAGGCTTGGTGAGTAGCGGGGGAGAGGCCAGAAGGCGCCTGAGCTCTTCAAAGGCCTGCTGGCATTCTTCTGACCACAGGAAGCCCTTTGGCCGCTTAAGGATCTTGAAGAAGGGGAGGTAGCGCTCAGCCGATCGGGAGACAAATCTCCCCAAGGCGGCAACCCGTCCGGTAAGCCGCTGCACCTCTTTGACTGTCTTTGGGGGCGTCATTTCTTGCAGCGCTCGGATCTTCTCGGGGTTGGTTTCAATTCCGCGCTGGGTCACTATGAAACCTAGGAATTTGCCCGAGGTAACTCCGAACGCGCACTTTGCTGGGTTGAGCTTCATTCGGTATCTCCTGAGCTTGGAGAACGTCTCGTTGAGGTCAGCTACATGGTGCTCCGCCGCTCGGCTCTTCACCAACATGTTATCCACATAAACTTCCATATTTCGGCCGATCTGGTCCTCAAAAATTTGGCTGACCAGCCTCTGATAGGTGGCTCCAGCGTTCTTCAGACCGAAAGGCATCACCTTATAGCAATAGATGCCCTTGTCGGTGATGAAGGCCGTCTTCTCCTCGTCTTCTGGCGCCATTCGGATTTGATTATATCCTGAGAAGGCGTCCATGAAGGTCAGCAATTGATGTCCTGAGGTGGAATCGACGAGCTGGTCAATGCTCGGAAGGGGGAAACTGTCTTTCGGGCAGTCCTTGTTCAGGTCGGTGTAGTCCACGCAGATGCGCCATTTCCCATTGGCCTTCCTCACGAGGACTATGTTGGCGAGCCAGTCTGGGTAGGAGACTTCCCGAATGAAGCCAGCTTCAAGGAGTTTATCTACTTTCTCGGCCGCAGCTCATTGTCGTTCCGGGGCGGATCCTCTCTTTTTTTGCTTCACAGGTCTGCTGGTCGGCTTTACCTGGAGTCGATGGACTATGACCTCAGGGTCAATTCCTGGTACGTCGGCGGGTGACCAGGCGAAGACATCAGCATTATCCCGCAGGAAGCTGATAAGGTGATCCCTCTCGCAGATGCCAAGGCCGGAGCCGACCTGCACAGTTAGCTCGGAAAAATTTTCTCGTAGAGGAACTTGAACGAGGAGCTCACCGGGCTCTACTTGCTTCTTCCAGAGGTCGTCCCTTGCGTCCAGGGTTTCTATGGGTAGCGTGGGGCCCGTTGCCTGAGTCGGCGCCTCGGTTGGTTGCTTCACTCTGTGAGCCGCCATATAGCACTGCTTGGCAACCAGCTGATCCCCGCGGACCTCGCCTACTCCTTGGCCGGTGGAGAATCGCATGAGTAGATGGCGGGTTGAGACCACGACTCGGAGGGCATTTAGCCCCGGTCGCCCAAGGATAGCGTTGTAGGCTGAGGATAGACGGACCACAAGGAAGTCCGTCCTCACAGTGCTTTCCTGGGGAGCGAGGCCGACCGTGACAAGGAAGCTGACCTCACCCTCAACTGGGACCGAGTCTCCGGTGAACCCGACTAGTGGGGTACCAATTTTCTGGAGATGTCCTTCTGGCAACCCCATTTTTTGGTAGGCGTGGTAGTACAAAATGTTGGCTGAACTTCCATTGTCAACTAGGACACGTTTTACATCAAACTTATTTGCAATCATGGAGATGACCACAGCGTCATCGTGGGGGGTTTCAACCCCTTCCAAGTCCTCGTCCGAGAACAAAATGACTTCAGCAGTACGCGGGCGCTTCGGGGAGACTCCTTGGGCTGACCTTCCTGCCGAGGCTCCTCCAATTACATTGATGGTGCCGGCGATAGGCCTGTTGTCGTCCGGATTTTCGGACGGTGTGGCGTTTTCTGCTGGCCTCCTTTCCTCACGTCGGTTCCTTACGAACCGATTGTGTACTCCGCAGCGGATAAGCGCCTCTATCTCGTCTCGGAGCTGAAAGCAATCCTCCGTGTCGTGCCCGCAATCTCGGTGGAAGCGGCAGTACTTCCTGGGATTGCGGGGAACTCCTGTATCCCGCATAGGAGGTGGAGGTCGGAAAAAATCCCGACCTTCGATTTCCATCAAAATCTCGGCCCGGGGAGCATTGACCGGTGTGTAATTCTCGTACCTCCCTGGGTACGTCCGAGGCCGTGGTGGGGACCTTGGTTGAGGTGGGGTCCTCCGTTGCGGTTGTCCCCGCTGCCGAGGCGGGCTCCTCAGTCGGAGGAGGTTCTTCTCTCGATGGGGGGATCGGCTTCTTTGTCGGCCACGCTCCTCGCGGCGTTTCTTCTGCTTCCTTGAGGCGGGCTCGACCGCACCCCGCCTGGAGGCGATTGCCTCCTCGGCCTTTGCATACTTTCGAGCTCGGGCCAGCATCTCGATGAAGTCGGCGGGGAAGCTCTTCTCGATAGAGAAGAGGAATCGATAAGAGCGAATCCCAGTCTTTAGAGCCGACATGGCTATTGACTGGTCCAGCTCGCGAACTTCTCACGTGGCGGCGGTAAACCGGTCTAGATACTCCTTGAGGGATTCCCCCTCCTTCTGCTTGACATCCAGGAGGAAATCCGACGTCCGCCGTTGGCGTCAGCTGGCAGCAAAATTAGTGGCAAACTGCCTGCCGAGTTGCTCGAAGGAAGATACCATGTTCGGCTTTAGCCCAGAGAACCAAAGCCGAGCCGTCCCTCGGAGAGTCGCCGGGAAGGCCTTACAAAGTACAGCCTTCGAGGATCCTTGTAGGGCCATGAGAGCTCGGTAACTCTCCAAGTGGTCGAGGGGGTCGGTAATTCCGCTGTAGGGCTCCACTTGAGGCATCTTAAACCTCGCGGGGACCGGCTCATCCTCGATCTGGCAGGAGAAGGGGGACTTGGTGGTGAATTCAAAATCCCCCTCTTGTCTTGCCTTCTTGCTGTGGAGCGCTTCGATCTGAAGCTCCAAGTGTTCGACTTTCCTGTCGAGCTCCCCAACCCGTGGAATCGCCACCATGGTTTGCTCCGGCTCACGGTGGTCAGGGGCTGATTCGGCTTCAGAGGGTTGGGGTCTTCTGTTGAGACCTTCCCCCGGCAGCTCTCCCTGGGGGGAGGCCCGCCCTTCGTTGTTGGTCCTGGAGAAGCCGTGAAGATTCTGGCCTGGGAGAATCGGGCCATTGGGAGGAAACTCCGACAAGACCTGGGCCTGCGGGGGAAGCGTTGGTAAGGCCTCCTCGCGCCGCAGACCTTGAACGGCAGCGGCCAGGGCCTGAACTTGCTGCACGAGAGCATTGAATTGCTCCGGCTGGACCCGGGGATCCGGGCCAGCCGGAGTAGGCGAATTCTGGACGGAGTGTCCAGGACTCTGTGGGGGACGCCGGGAGATATTGGAGGCTCCCTTACTTCTCAACTTCATGATCGCGACTCGGTCCCTTCCTCTAGCGCCAACTGTTGCTGAAAATTGGACCCGGGGGCGATCGTCGGTCGAGGAGGGGGAGCGGCGGTGGACACAGGAGAGTGGCGGTCCGTCGGCGGGCAACGTCCTCCGTCGGGGTGCCTGCAGAAAAGCCGGTGGCCGGGTTTTCCGGCGCCGGCCCTCCGATGCTTAAGTCAGAAGGGGGCTATCTGTGTTCAAAGGAGAAAGAGGAGAACGGTATCTTTTGAGTTTTTTTGTCCCTCCCCCCTTTTGAGAAGCAAGGGTTCCCTTTTATAGGGGGGTCGGTTTACCTGTGATGTGACGGGGCGAGGCCGTCGTACGGCTCGACATGTTGCTTGGACTGACAGACGATCGGATGAATCATTGCATTGATGTCGGAGGTGAGGCCGAGATCAGAGGCTTATCACAGTTGATTGGACTCCGCTGAGCTGATTTGCCATGGAGAGTCGTAGGTCCGTAGATAATAGGAGCCATGCGCATTAATTGTTGAGTAAGCCGGAGGTGCGCATTAATAGTTGAGTAGGCCGGAGAGTCGCATTAATTGTTGAGTAAACTGGGGGTTTGCAGAGGTCATGCGCAATAAATGCTGGGGCAGTGGCAGGATATGGCCCTCGGCCGGACTTTGGAGGGGTTCGGCCGTAGTAGGTGGTCGACAAGGACAGACCTTTGGGGTCGGAAATTCTCCAGGTCGGACGTTTTGAGGTCGGACGTTCTGAGGTCGGATGTTCAGAGGTCGGACGCCGACCTCAGTCGTCCAAGCTCGGTGGCTATGCGGCCTTTTGGAGGTGGGGTTACTATATTGCTGGGGGAAAACTGTATTCCCCCAACAATATTATATATCAAAATATTATTATTTTATAAAATATTATTATAATATAGTGTAATATAATATTGAATACTATAGTATAATAATATAACATACTATGATATGATATAGTAATGTTTTATTAATAGTACAATATTACTACAATGTAATATAATGTAATAATATAATATAATATAATAGTATTATAATATAATATAATGGATTAGAATCTAATCTAATAATAGATTATACTATTTTATAGTATAATAATATTATATTATTATATATTATTATATATTTAATAATAATATAACATTATTATAATATAATCATACAATGATAATAATAGTATACCATAATATTATTATAATAATAATATTATATTATATTATTATAGTAATATAACATAATGAATTGTAAAAATATATGCTATTATGTTTATAATATAATATAAGAATTTATTATTTTATAATTATATATTACTATGATAATATAATATATTATATTATTATAATGTAATAATATAATATAATATAAAAAATATATTATTAATTTATTATTATATTACATTTATAGTGTAACAATATATATTATGATACGGTATGATATAATATAAGAGTAATCATGAGATTTGTTGGTTGGCATTTTGGTCATTAGAAAGTTTTATTAAAACGAAAACAACTTTTTAATATTGGCCAGAAAATACTTTTGAGAAGAAGCTCCAAAATAGAGCTTTTTCCAAGTAGACCTTTTTAGCTTTTTGCAAAACTAAAATAGCTTTCCGATTTTTTATCAAACACTACTATACCATCCAAAAATACTTTTGGAGGACTAGAAAGTATATTCTGGTCCTTTAAAAGCTTTGCCAAACAGGGCCTAAGTATTCCGGATCAAATAACTAGTAAATATTTACGTTAAAAAGGGCCATCCTCATTACATAGCTTATTGTCTAAAGGTCATTTCTATTTAGAAAAAAAAAAGGTAAAATTATCTACTCCAAACATGTTTCCTTTCCAAAACAAACCATCCATATATCTTTTTCTATTAACAGTGTTGCCACCAAATCAGGGCCAAAAAATTAGACAAGCGGATGGCCATGCTCGGACGAAGAGGTCTGCTAAGAGTTCGACCTAAAAGCAAAAAAAAAAAAAAGCACTGAAGATTGCCAAAATTTATTTGATGGGGAGATCCTCCAATATCTAATCAAGCAAGATTTTTGACAAACAATAGAGATTTGAGAGTAGTGAAAGCAAGGATGTTAGCGTGAGAGAGAGCATACCTAGAGATCTCCTATATGTAAATTATATAAAGTGAGGGTTAGTATCATTTACAGAAAAAGGTGGACGTGTGCCTTAACTGCTTGACAGATAATAACCATCCGCATGTTACACATATCGGAGGACTTAACTGAGCAGGTTGCTTGGTAACTGCTCAATCATACGAGACGAGCTATAATTGTTCCGCAATGTGGCTCATAAGTGCATGGGATCATAACCATCTTCTTAATGGGTTTTAACTATCTTAAATGTGCTTTTATTTGAAGATGTATAGCTTGTCGCTCCGGTCGTTTGCTCACGTCCATACCTATCCAACCGCACCAAGATCAGAGCCTAGCCCTTTACAAGGACCAAGCCAAAGGTCACAAAATTGGGGCTCTAATTATTTGGGGGTTGAAGCGATAGCTAACAACACGTGCTTTCTTTTTCCTACTTAGCAACCTCTCACTTCTCTCCTTCCCACGTTATGCTCTGATATTTGCATTTGACATGGAAAATATATCAATCATCACTTATCAATACAAGCCCAAAATTTTTCACTCCAAAAAAAAGAATAAATTACAAAACATCTCTTCAATTTTTCGCAATTTGCACTTACACCAAAGTTCTAATTTTTTTTAATTAGATCCCAAAAGTTACAAATTGGTTGGAATGTGCCCCAGCTACCCACCAGAGTTCTAACGTCATTAACAAGTAAGAAATTACTAATTTATCATCTCGTTTTGAGATCTAATTTAGGGGAATGTGCCCGACACCCCACTGATCCATGGATCCCTAATTTGTACCTTTTCTTTCTCTGTTCTGGCCAGGCATCGGAGCTATTGAACTTGTAACCAGACATGAAATCTGGGGACTACAGCAAGCAGTAACAGGTAAAGTCTCAATGTAAGACATGCTTTTTTCATCTGCCTATGGTAGACAAGTTTGACATAGGATTTGCCAAAGATAATAAATATACACAAGCATTGAGGTAAAAAAAATCTCGATTAACCTACAAACCTTGATAATTTTAATATGGAATCACCATAATGTTAACATGTATGATACAAATATGGCTGGATATTTCTATAGGTTGAAGCCTCCAGCCAATTACTCTTGATGCAAGTTACAACCATCTTCTCTACCTTATTTAATATATACACACTTGTACAATAGCTAGGCAGGTAGGCATGATGAGTTTGGCTGGTACACGAATTCAGTATGAACAAAAAGAATTGCTGACAGGAATTCTTGACCTCTTCCCCAATTCATGGAGGGGAGGGGTCACAAAAAGAACGCTGCCTTCTTAGAAATGAATATTCTTAATTATCACAAGTTCAACATTGGAACTTGATTTGAATCCACTTCATCACTTAGATGGTGCCAAGCCAAACCTCCTTGATACTTTCTACCCCGCTTCCTTGCAGAAGGTGCAACTCAATGTTATCTGCTGCTTCTCGATTCATATTCATGCACAAGGCCCAACGTCAACAAATCTCAACATTCTATGCGTAATCTTCTCAACTCTGATTGGAAAGTAAGGCTGGAAGTCAGAGTTCGGTGTGCCAGTGTCCTAATATCTTCTCGAGAACAATCCCGTGAAATGCGAACCAGCTCCCACAAGGCTCCCTCGCTAATCATATCATTTGCATTTACTTCTGCAATCAAGAGTTGAAAATATCAGGCCATAAGCACAAGTCTTTTCCAGCAGTTGGGTCAGGAGAAAAACTAACTTACCATGTTGTGCCAAGTGGCATAAAGCAAGCTCTATGTGCCTTCTAATGGGTGCAGCTTCGTTGTTGGCACTTTTTACAATCCAAGGAAGTGCTCCATCTTCTATCAAAAGAGACTTTCCTGCCTTATTTCCTGTGGTGATCATTTACGTAACAACACTTATAAGCAATTCTTTTGCATTGAGATGGTTGCTAGACTTGGCTTCCAATGCTATTAATAAACTTTAAAAAAAAATATCCCATTGGAGTGACATCCTCAGAGAAAACTTGCTTGATGCAAACATAAACTTCGTATTTATTACAAAGTGACAAAAGACAAAAGGATTAAAGAACACAATGAATACTTGCAAATTTGCCACTGCATTTATACTCTTCATCTCTTAATGGATACCATGGAAAATCTGAAAGATGCATAAGTTTTCTAAATCATTCTCAATAATTAATGAGGAAAGCAAGTTTTAACAACCTGTGTACATGTAGAAGCAAGTGTTGCAGACAGCAGCTCTGGCTGTGTGCTTTGCAGTTCGATTGACAAGGACCCCTCTTTTAATGGAGTTTTTTTTTATTATTTGGTGAATTTGTCTGTCACATTGCCTTCTAAGAAAACACACAACAGGGTATTCTTACATGAGTCAAGGGTGACGAGAGGTCGACGCCCAACCAGTCGCATTCTAGTGAGGTTTCGAAAGTTTCAATTAGAGGGCGGATGTCTTGTTGAGGCAACTAATTTGAACCCTGCAATTCCCCACAAAGTTGAAAAAGACTTGTAACTCCAGACAGGAATGGTGGAAAAAGGGAAAGAAAATAAGCAAAGGCCTCAATAGAGAAAAAAATAAGGCGGAAAGAATCACTCCTTTCTGGTGAACATGCCAGAGTAAATTAACGTAAGAAAATAAATGGTGAAAACTGCACCAAATGAGCTGGCCTCAGGATACAACAGTTAGGGTTCTTAAACCAAACAAAATCAAGTGCCTAAGGTGTCAGGAACCTTCTATTGGTGACACCCAAGAGAAAATATGTTTATTTCAAATGGGTCCAAGGAGACATAGGGTTAGAAAATAGATTACAGGGCGGAATTTTATTAACTTACAAATGCTGGAGGTGGAGTAATTTGGCTCTATACATAAATTCACTGTTCTCAGGAGGGCAAGATGTTGTTTGTTTTGGCATGCAAGAGGGAGAGCACTTGCTCATACAAGATGAAGGACTTGAAATTATAAACTACCGGGATGGTTAAGAGTTGATAACAGATAAGGTGGACTAAACAGGTCCAGTATCTCTCCCTACCTTGGTTTCATCTCTTACTAGGACTAAACTAACATTCTACTTGAGGCCAATCCAATTCATCTAGTGAAGGATAATGACACCCATGCCAAGCTTTCAGGTGCCCTGAAAGTATTTGATACTTTTTCTTCTTCTTTTGATGTAAGTATCCCAAGTGGAACAATTTACCTTTAAAAAGAGTCAAAGCAAGTGTATTTTATGTACATATGCACAAACATATACATGTTCAAACACATACACATATACAGTGAAACTAGAATACCATCAATGCAAGATAAAGATAGACTTTTCAAAAGGAAAATCTGCTCCACTGATTATGATGCAGTTTCTAAATTGACTAGCAACCAAAATCATGTGTTTGAAAGGTCTCTTTTCATGCATCAAGCGGACAAAAATGGACAGACTCAATACAATTAATGAGTTAAACATTATACACCATATAATTCCAGCATCCAAACCACTTATCTGACCTACAGATTTTAGATAAGCTATAAATTAAACCAAAACGTGGCATTTCACAATCATAACTGCAATTAATATCAAGTTGATATACAGGTATAAGACCTCCAAAAAACATGATTTTTTGGTTTCTAAGCAATTGAGGTGATGCAGATCATGAACAATAACATATGGATTTTCATTTTGAAAGGGCTACCACTTATTTTGCATGGATAGTTATTGGGACCAAGTACCATCAACATTATTCTAATTCTCTGACAATAGAATCATTTTCTATATATGGACACAAATATCATACATACACATATAGGCTACAATACATCTACAAATGTATTATAATCCTATCATTATATGGGTGCACTTATAATACAGGTTGTAGAGGTAGAAATTTACAACAGCTGCCAAATTTGATGGAGTTGCAAAATGAAAATTTAACCAGTTGGATGTGATCTACAAGCTCTAATATACCTATAAACAAAAAAACAATCATTTTCACAACTTCTTGCCTATGCATCAAGTAGTCCAAGAATCAACACACTGTATTTTGTCGCTATAACTATTAATTTGGGATGATTTGACGCACTTTGGACCTTGTTGATCTCTAAAACAATAATTTTTTGTTTACAGGCACTTTAGACCTTGTTGATCAAATAGAATGGTGTAGATTTTGATTTTGGAACTTCAATCATGGAAATTGGAAGTTGGCGTAAAGTACTTTCTACATAACCTATGTCTATCAGAACCATATGTCTGCTTGTGTATGTATATGCATGTATATGCATTTGTATAACCAGCCCCTCCCCACCTTTCTATATAATTTGACAAGTAATAATGCATCAAGTTGCACTTCATGTAACATTAGATTAATGAGAAAGGAAGAAAAATGCAGGACACTTTACCAAAAGTGTCATAACCTTGCTCTAAAGTTCTTTTAAGAGAATATTCCAAAAATGCTAATCCAGGTGCCACATTTCTAGCTTCAACAAGTAGGACCTTCCATTTTTAAGAGTGCTGAGTATCATGAGGTATCATTTAGCATTCAATTGTAAACTAATTTAGGTACTCCGAAAATCCTGAAACTTGATCTGTTACATTGGATGAAGACAGATAATTGATACCAGTGACTCCATGAAAGGCTTGTTTTATAAGAAATGTCATCAAGAGTCCCCCCAGAGTATCAGAACTGAGAGAAAGGCAACCTTGTAGGCTTTTGACAATAATGGTTCATGACAACCATACCAGTCAGAATCCCCTAAAGCTATGCATAGTTCCCCACTTCCTCACCCAGATGAAAGTGAGCATCAATGTTGATAATGATTTGACAGAGCTTTCCTTTCAGCTTCAACTAAGGAAAAGGAGAGAGCAACTAACGTGCAGAGACTTGTTTTTTGATGAGAAGAGGAGGGTGGTGTAGGAATTGTTAAAGTACGGAAATTTCCTTTAACAATTTATTATAAATTCTAAATGAACAAATTCTGTTACATATTAAATATATAATATATTTTTGAACAAATTCTTCTAAAATGGCATGGCCACTCATCCTGGGTGGTGTAGGAATTGTTAAAGTACGGAAATTTCCTTTAACAATTTATTATAAATTCTAAATGAACGAATTCTGTTACATATTAAATATATAATATATTTTTGAACAAATTCTTCTAAAATGGCATGGCCACTCATCCTTTTCTAAGGACTAGACTTTCCCTGCCCTTGCTCTTAACTTTTCTCCAATTTTTCACCCCATATTATCTGTACATCAAGAGAGATACACTTTATGGTACCTCCTTGTTTACCATTATTCATTGGGATTGCAATTAAATGAGACATGATGATAGATCTCATAAAACAGATAATACTAAAGGGAAAAATATAAGCAACTTCATAAGTAAAGATTTTATATGAATAATCAAGTTATTAAACACCAATACCCGCAAAAGATAATTTGTAAATTTCCAAAAAATAATGCTCTTTATGGATGACTAAACGCTAATACCACAGGAATACAGGCTGCCTAACATTAATGCCTCAACAGAAAATTAACATGAAAAATAACATCAAGAAACACCATTAAATGTAAGTTCAGCAGTCAAAAGGGAGGCCTTTACCTTGTGTAGAAGCTCTAGACTCACACTTCGCAAAGTTTGCAATGCCACGTGCGACTTGAGCAAGAACATCAGGGTGCCCACATCTAACCATTCCTAGCAACGCTTTAATACCACCTTCCCCTCTCAGCCTTGTTTGTAGCTTATCTGCTCAAATCAACAGAAAGAATGGCTGTGAAACCACCCACAATTTGTAAAAGATAATTTTCTTTCCAATATAAGACTGCATCTTCAAGTCATGTATAATGACAGGATATACATATTTCAAGGTCAATGTACTCGTTATTAGCAGCCAACAGTACCAAAATGATTCATACCATAGAAAAGAGCCCCTACCAGGATGCATAATAACATCATACTAGATGAGCCTAGTGCACTAAAATGTCAAATGCAACTGCTCAGGCAAGATAATCTGACTACCATTTTGGATTATAACTAATCTAAATAATAGTAGTACTGGAAAGTTTTCCAATTCTACTTTGCTGCCTTCATATAGCAAATATTATATCATGCCAACAACCATAGTGATATCAAAAGTCTTCAGACATGCCCACTTTTGATCTACCTATGCTTTCGAGTTGTCCTAGACATCTTCTGCAAGAATTTTTGGTGGGGACATAGACCACCGTTTTCAGCACGTTTACAGGCGTCGCCAGCGTGCATAGCACTTTGGTCCATATACAGGGGCCCCAGTGTTATTTACTTGTGTGTGTTATTTACTTGTGTATTTCCCTTTTATTTATTATGCATTTTCGTCTCTATGTCAGTTGCTATTTTTAGCCAGCTAGTTATGGTTGTGTTTAGTTGTCTTAGTGACCCATGATGTCTTTGGATCATGGGTAGTTACATGATCACTTGTTGGGATCATGAGTAGTTAAATAGGGGGCTACATATGGAACCCCGTGTCTTTTTTTTTAGTTAGAATATTTGGAATGAAAATCTTGCTTTTGCAAAGGTACTCCCGAACTGGAGACCACTAGAGGAGGATTCCTCGAATCTGGTGGACTCCAGATCTTCTCCCCTTCTCTTTGTTCCCAGAATTTTCTATCCCGCATCAGTTTGGTATCAGAGCCAGCCAGGGCTTTACCTCTGTGCCAAAGCCCTGATCCTGTCTCCCTGTTCCCCTCCCTAAACCCCCCTCTCGGTTCACCCGTAGCAGTCATCAACCCAGGGATCTGGCATATGTACAGGCTGTCTCTGTTTTGTATGCCGCACGAGTTCTTCACAGCATACCTTGCACCACGGACGCCGGAGCGTGTTGAGCACCGACGACCAGTGCACAGTGCGAAAAAAAGGGAGAGTCTTGCGTCCCTTTTCTACTCCCTCTCGATCAGCTCTCACCAGAAGGAGCAAGGGGAGGGTTCTTCTCCTCTGATCTTACCAACCATGGGTTTCGTAACCAGCTGCCTTCCACCACTGCAGGCCACAGGATCCACTTTGCAGCAGTAGCCACAGAGATCGGACAACCTCTCGAAACCGTCGGAAGGCTGAGGGAGCACCGGTTAACGAGTAAGTCCCTCACCCGTCACCCAGTTCATTAGCCCGGATCCGCTCCAGAAAAAGAAAAAAAATAAAAAAAAAAGCTGCACATGAGTTGCATGTGCCCCAACCCACATGAGGCACACGTGCTCCACCGCACGAGTCGCACAAGCTAGTCAAAAAAAAAAAAATACCCCTTGGTCTGCCTCACGATCGGCCGCCCGCAAAGCCGCCGCCGGCAGGTCGCTGCAACGCCCTTCGCCGCCAGGCCGCCGTCGTCTGCCACTGCCGCCAGGCTGCCCTCGTCCGCCGTCACCGCTTTCCTCTACAAAAAAAAATACCTCTTCGTCTGCCTCACAACCGACCGCCCGCAAAGCCGCTGCCGACAGGTCACTGCGCCGCCCTTCGCCGCCGCCGCTCCGCCTCTCCTCTTCGCCGCCAGGCCGCCATCGCCGCTCTGTTGCGGACCCTCCTTATACACCACCGTTGGATCCCACCACCAAGGAGAGGTCCGGGCTCGGAAGCTACCAAAGGAGGGTCCTACCAAGACCAAGATCAAGGATCAAGCCAATTACTTGCTTGGAGGGATGGCCAAGCCTTGGCCAAGCCCCTTCACACTTGGCCGAACCTTGGCCAAGCACCCCCACATTCAGCCCGCCGCGCACACGACGACGCCCGCGCTTGCCCGCATGCATCCACGATCGTCCGCGCCCGCCACGTGCCCAACATCGCCCGCACGCACCGTGCCTATAGCATTAATGCCAAGCCTCGGCCAAGCATGCCCAACCTCGGCCGAGCACACCGCGCACATGTCCAAGCCTCGGCCGAGCACGCCGCGCACATGTCCAAGCCGCGGCCAAATGTTGCAAGACTGCATTGCTGCGGCGAGGTTCAGTATCCAGAACCTCGCCCGGCACACTGTAGCTGGCGAGGTTCTTTGGTCTGAACCTCGCCAGCTACAGTGCCCGGCGCGCCCAGGCCCAACGGACAGGCCTGGCGAGGTTCAGGACAGAACCTCGCCAGCTACAGTGCCGCGCGCCCGCCAGCCCGTCAGCACGCCCGCCCACGCGCGCCCGCGCCCAGCGCCCCGGGCGAGATTCGGCCGAGCGAACCTCGCCGCAGCTCGCGCGTGCCCTGCCGCGCGCCCTGCCGCCCCGCCTGCCGCGCGCCGCGCCCCGGCGCCGGTGCCGCGCCCTGCCAGCACCCCTGCCGCTCCCTGCCGAGCCCTGGCACGCCCCCTGCCGCGCCCCAACGCCTAGCCACGCCCCTGCCGCAAGCCCAGGTGCCCTATCAGCCTGTGCCCAGCCCTTGGCTGCCCTACTGCCGTGCCCAGCGCCCTGTCCAGCCAGCTGCCCCAGCCGCCTGCCAAGCCCTGCAGCAATGCCCTGCCACAGCCATGCCTTGCCCAGCCTGCTGCCCAGCCCTGCAGCAATGCCCTGCCACAGCCTTGCCAAAGGCCATGCCAGCCCAGCCATGACAGCCTTGCCAGCCATGCTGCCAGCTCATGCCACAGCCTAGCCAAGGGCCAATGCAGCCACCATGCCAAGGCTGCAGCCTTGTGCCACATGTCACCTAGGCCTTGGCCATGCCTAGGCCCTATGAAGTCATGTCTTAGCCACTTATTTGGGCAGCCATGTGAGGACTTGGATGCCTATAAATAAGCTTTGGAGAGGCACATTTTCGGGACCTTATGTCATATGTATTCTCTTGTATTTCGGCCTTAGGCTTGGGAGGGCTTTGCCCTATTGTATTCGGTCCTAGATTATGCTTGTAAGTTTCATTTTGGGAATAGAATCCACCTCAAGCTTTCCCCTAAATCCACTTGTGTTCTTGAGTTGTTTTCTTTTAAGACAAGGGTCGGGTCAAGCTGCAGCCAGTAGGCCCTCCCCTTGCCTTGATTTCCTTGGCTACTAAGTGCTCGGCACACAACCGGCGTTACCCGTTTGGCCTGCGTTCCTACGTTTCTAAGGCATCCGCAAGGAGCCAAGGTGCAAGGCTTGGTGTGGCGACTCGGGGCCAAGAGCCGCCCTCCAACAATGGTGCTTTCGTTGAGAAGTTTCATTAGGAAGATCTCTTCCTAAGAGGTAACGCCTACAACCTTAAGAAAATTTCAAATTCTATATTAGGTTGGGATAAGTTGTTTTACATTACATTGCATGTTTAGAAGTGAGGATTGCTTCATGATACCTTCATATTAATTGTTGAGCTTGTGGAAGGGTACATTAGAAGTTTATTATGCATGCATTGGTTTCTTAAATTTCGGCAACTTATCGTTCTTATTTGCAAAAGAGGAGTGAGCATTTTTTTTCTTGTGAAAGGGAACGGGTTGATCTCTACCTTGCTCATCATAGGGATGGTGCCAATGGGGAGGCTAATGATAGTACCCGGCACTATTTGACCCAATTATTCGGTGTAGGGTACATTAGGGACGACACAAGAGGGAGGCTAGTGGTAGTACCTCGTGCCCTTTCCTAACTACATCGGGTAGGAAGTAAATAGAGTTTCAAAACATCTCTCTTGGGAGAAAGAGAGTTTTACTTGTAATCTTTGTTATAATTGGAGAAGATTGAGTGGTGTTCATTCCAATTTTTATAAAAAGAGGAGGGTCGGTTCATCCCTTAGGTGATGACCAAAGGAGGTTAGAAGAGGTGATTTGGAGGGCAAATTTTTTTTATGGAGTCCGGAGGGTTAGAGTGAAAGAATTGGGTTAACATGGTAAACATCATGGAGGAGAGTGAGGCTTGTTTAAAGAGGGCAAATGAGACCCTATCCAAAATTAGAAAGGATCTAAGGGATAGGGAAGAAAGAGAAAAAAAATGAGTTCATGAGGATGAGAGAAGAAAGAAGAAAAGAAGGGAGAAGGGAGAAAGAAGTGAGGAGAGATGATGAAAAAAGAAGAGAAGAAAAGATAAGGAGTTGGGAGTATAGGAGTACTCAAGGAGCAAGAAGCTATGCTAGACACCATGGGGAGCATGGCTATGGGGAAAGTAGGTGGAGAGAGGGCCAATTGATGATGATAAAACGGGAGTTAGAGAAGGCCCGAGAGTGTATGAAGCTTGGGGCAAACCGTGATCATATGAGACAACCCAAAAAGGAGCTTTTTCATGCTCAAAAGCTTGAGGGCCAACCCGAGGAAACCAAGATGAGACAAGGGGGAAGCAAAGATGAAGCCACCAAATCTGAAAATTTAGAAAAAGAAAGGAAAGAGCTTGAACATGATGATGAGGCCGGAAGAAGTTCAAAAGTGGAGGAGGCCGACCCCCCTTTGCATGCCTTGCAAAGATCGTCCATCCTTCAAGCTACAACAAATGAGGTACCTTGGCCTTGCTTGACGAATTTTGCTTCCTTCGATAATATTTTGGTCCCTTCTCAACCCATGGAACAACACAAGGAACATGTGGAGGTTGTGTTGTCCATTTTGGATGAACACCACTTCCACATCAAGCTTGCAATACATACCCTCACCCAACCGGAGTTGGAGTGCTTTGCCCTCATTACTTTGGGAGAAGAAATGGAGGATGATCAATCAAAGTTTGAGGCCATGATTAAGTGGCCCTTGCCTAAGGTTGAGCCGGCACCAAGGAGATTTTTTGAATTGGCCGGCCGACATCATGATGAAAGGAACCGGCATGAAGAGGAGTTAGGGGGCCTACCTCCAAAGGTTCTAAAGGTTGCTTGAAGCTCATCGGGGGATTTTGAAAGAGGAGAAAGCAAGAAGAAGATATGGCAAGCGTTCATCCATTGGGGAGGAAGGATGCTTGAGAAGACTATGCCAAGGTTTCCCGGCGGTATCCACACTTTATCCTTGAGGACAAGGATAGTTTTCAAGGGAGGGGGAATGTTGCGGACCCCCCTTATACACCACCGTCAGATCCCACCACCAAGGAGAGGTCCGGGCTCGGAAGCTACCGAAGGAGGGTCCTACCAAGACCAAGATCAAGGATCGAGCCAATTACTTGCTTGGAGGGATGGCCGAGCCTTGGCCAAGCCCCTTCACGCTTGGCCAAGCCTCGGCCGAGCATCTTCACACTTGGCCGAACCTTGGCCAAGCAACCCCACATTCAGCCCGTCGCGCGCACGACGCCGCCCGCACTTGCCCGCATGCATCCGCGGTCATCCGTGCCCGCCGCGTGCCCGACATCGCCTGCACGCACCGTGCCCATACCATCAATGCCAAGCCTTGGCCAAGCATGCCCAACCTCGGCCGAGCACGCCGCGCACATGTCCAAGCCTCGGCCGAGCATGCCCAACCTCGGCCGAGCACACCGCATGCTTGCCGCGGCCAAATGTTGCAAAACTGCAGGTTCAGACCAAAGAACCTCGCCAACTACAGTGTGCTGGGTCACAGAACCTCGCCAGCTACAGTGTGCCGGGCGAGGTTCTGGATACTGAACCTCGCCAGCTACAGTGCCGGGTGCGCCCAGGCCCAGCGGACAGGCCTGGCGAGGTTCGGGACAGAATCTCGCCAGCTACAGTGTCGCGCGCCCGCCAGCCCGTCAGCACGCCCGCGCATGCCCGCCTGACCGTGCGCCCCGGGCGAGGTTCGGCCCAGCGAACCTGCCGCGCGCCCTGCTGCCGCCTGCCGCGCCGCCCCTGCCGCGCGCCGCGCCTCAGCGACCCTGCCGCGCCTCGGCGCCCCTGCCGCGTGCCCAGGCGCCCTGCCAGCCTGTGCCCAGCCCCTAGCCGCCCTATCCAGCCAGCTGCCCCAACCGCCTGCCAAGGCCTTGCCACCGCCATGCCTTGCCCAGCCTGCTGCCCAGCCCTGCATCAATGCCCTGCCAGCCCTGCCACAGCCTTGCCAAAGGCCATGCCAGCCCAGCCATGCCTATTGCCAGCCATGACAGCCATGCTGCCAGCCCATGCCACAGCCTAGCCAAGGGCCAATGTTGCAGCCACCATGCCAAGACTGCAGCCTTGTGCCACATGTCACCTAGGCCTTGGCCATGCCTAGGCCCTATGAAGCCATGTCTTAGCCACTTCTTTGGGCAGCCATGTGAGGACTTGGATGCCTATAAATAAGCCTTGGAGAGGCACATTTTAGGGACCTTATGTCATATGTATTCTCTTGTATTTCGGCCTTAGGCTTGGGAGGGCTTTGCCCTATTGTATTCGGTCCTAGAGTGTCTCTAAGGACTTGGGCTAGTGAGAACCCATCATAGTTCCACTAGATTATGCTTGTAAGCTTCATTTTGGAAATAGAATCCACCTCAAGCTTTCCTCAAAATCCACTTGTGTTCTTGAGTTGTTTTCATTCAAGACAAGGGTCGGGTCAAACTGCAGCCAGTAGGCCCTCCTCTTGCCTTGATTCCCTTGGCTACTAAGTGCTCGGCAAACAACCGGCGTTACCCGTTCGGCCCGCGTTCCTACGTTTCTAAGGCATCCGCAAGGAGCCAAGGTGCAAGGCTTGGTGTGGCGACTCGGGGCCGAGAGCCGCCCTCCAACATGCTCTCCTCTGCGACCGCACACGCCGTTGCCCCGATCACGTCGCCGCCACCTTCATCTTCTCCGCTGCCTCCACCCTCCAACCCTCGAGTTCACCCTGTTTCTTCTCCCTCCCAGCTCACCGAGACCCCTCTCCCTCCCATATCTCATCCCTCAAACGCTAATCCCCTTTCTTCTTCTCCCTCCTATCTCACCGAGACCCCTCTTCCCCCGCGCTGCCGCCACCACCTCTATCACCAACTCCACCCTCTGCCCTCACCGCTTCCACACGCCTATGCCGTCTTCAGCAGCATCTTCCACAAATCGCCGGGCCCCGGTTCTGCGCTCCGATTCTATCATCCATACTCTTCTACTGATTCAGATCTGTAAGAAAAGGTCGTATCTTTCCTTTAAATAATTTTTCAGCCTTTCCTTATAAACTAGTTTATCTCTAGATTGCTATTTCTTTTACTTTATGTTGTCGGTTTGAGATAGGACCTTAATTTTATAAGAGCCTGTGCCCCTTGAAAACACATATTGAGCCTCACAAGTTATTTTTCAAACCCTCGAAAGGCAACTAGGAAATTTACTTGAAGCCCTAATCAATTTGAAGGACCCCACTTTCAATTGATTAACCTGCGAAGATTTTGCATGACCAGGCCAAGGTTGGCAGTATCTAAGGCCGTGATATTAAGTTATCACCTGTGCTAATTCGAAAGTAATCGAGACTCTGTCATAAGTCTTTTATTCAAGGTTGTCGATTTTAATCTGAATATTAATATCTAGAATTTTCATATTCTAGAGCATGACAACTCGTAGCGGTACATCCTATTCACATGAGATGTCTACCAACCCAAACCAACAGGTGTTAGATGCCATTACGACATTAGAAACCAGGTTAGAAGCAAGGATTACTGACCTTGAAACTAGGATGAACACTCGCTTGACTTCAGCGGAAAATTCAATCACCAACCTCCAAGTTACTAACAACGATAGAGAGTCTGAACTTGGTGAGTTTAAACCGCCCTGCCCACGAGGCCTTAGGCAACAATACCAGAGGGACTATCCAAGAACGCGTGAGACACCAGATGAGCGTGTAATGCGCAGTATTAAGATAGAAGCACCAAGTTATGATGGTCGCCTCAACCCAAAAATCTTCATTGACTGGCTCGCTGATATGGACCATTACTTTGATTGGTATAGTCTATCTGAAGATCGCAGAGTTCATTTTGCAAAAATGAAGCTCATTAGTCCCGCCAAGTTACATTGGAATACAATAGAAAACGTGCTTGCTAGAGCTAGGCAACCCCCTGTGGTACAATGGGATGAAATAAAGGAGAAATTAAAGAAAAAATATCTCCCCATATCCTATAAGAGTCACTTGTTAGATCGGTTGCAACGACTGACTCAAGGAAACAAACTTGTGTCTAAGTACATCGCTCACTTTGATGAGTTCTTCATGCGATGCAATGCACGCGAGAGTGTAGAGCTGACCCTTTCTAGATTTAGGTCTGGATTGCAAGATGACCTACAAAAAGAGCTTATTCTACGCAAGGTCAATTCTTTAGAACATGCCTATCAACTTGTCCAAGACATCGAGAGTTACAATTTCGTTAATGCCTCACTGAAGAAGAAACTAGAATGCTTTCCATGGCCGACCCACTCCCATCATCAAAATAATTACCGATCGCCTCAAACCGAAAAAGAATAGTTAGTTGCATTTGATCGAGATCAGGACCCCCCAACGGTGTTTTGATCTTAAGGAGTCAAACCACAAGTTCGCCCATGGGAGTCAAACTAACACTTGGGGTAAGCCCAATAATAGAAATCAAGCGACAGAGTCCCAAAAATTTAATGATCAGAAGAATAAGGGAATTTTAGGTGAACCTTCCAAAGTTTCTCAAGATCAGTGTTACAGATATTTCGGTTTTGGGCATAAAGCTAGTCAATGTCCTACTAAGAAAACACTGATCATCGAAGAAGAACAAAATGATGAAGATGAGTTGGTCTACAAGCCTGAGGTTGACCCTGAAGATTCAGATGAAGGTGAGGAGCCCGGTTCACTTGAGGGTTCCACTCCTTTAGGCGTAGTTAGGTGAGTCCTTACACAACCTAAGCAAGATGATGACTGGAGGCGCCGATCCATATTTCACACCTATATTAAATGTGGCGAACATAACTGCAAAGTTATCACCGACAGTAGGAGTAGCGTCAATGTTGTATCCACAAAAACTGTCAAGAAGCTACAGTTAAAGACAGTGCCCCATCCTAATCCTTATAATGTGTCTTGGGTGGACAAAACCGCCGTACCAGTCACTGAGCGTTGCCTAGTCCAAATCAACTTTTCTGAATATAACGATAAAATCTGGTGTGATGTTATTCCCATGGATGTTGGACACATCATCCTTGACAGACCATGGCTTTATGATTTGGATGTGACCATTTATGACAAATCCAATTCCTGTTCTTTTATTTATCAAGGAAAGAAAATTCGTCTGAACCCTTTGCCTCCTAGGCCCTCTATTGCTGGAAAGAAGGATGTGAAGGTTGAAAAGCGCCTTCAAATTATTAGTCCTAAGGAGTTTGAGAAAGCAACAACCCAAGAATCCATAGTTATTGTGTTAATTTCCAAAGAAGTTGCTCCTGATTTCCAAATAGATTTCCCGAATGAAGTTCATCATGTTCTGGAAGAATTTAAGGATATCTTCCCTGAGGACCTTCCTGCTGAGCTCCCTCCTATGCGTGATATTCAGCACGCCATAGACTTGGTCCCAGGGGCAACTTTTCTGAACTTGCCTTATTATAGACTCAATCCGATGGAACACGCCGAATTGAAACGGCAAGTTGATGAACTACTCCAAAAGAGATTCATCCGAGAGAGTCTTAGCCCGTGCGCAGTGCTTGCACTTCTGACGCCCAAAAAAGATGGCACCTGGAGAATATGTGTGGATAGCAGGGCAATTAATAAGATAACGGTTAAGTATCGATTTCCAACACCACGATTGGATGACATGCTCGACATGATGGCAGGTGCCACTATTTTCTCCAAAATTGACCTTAAGAGTGGTTACCACCAAATCCGTATCCGCTCTAGTGATGAATGGAAAACAGCTTTCAAAACAAGGATGGATTAGACGAGTAGCTAGTCATGCCCTTTGGGTTGACAAATGCACCTAGTACATTTATGCGAATCATGACTCAAGTGCTAAGACCTTTTATAGGAAAATTCCTTGTAGTCTATTTTGACGATATCTTAATTTATAGCAAAAGCAAGGAACAACACCTTGAGCACTTACGTTTGGTCTGCAACTCGCTTAGGAAAGAAAGCTTATATGTGAACCTTAAGAAATGTTCATTTATGACTGATCGTGTTATCTTCTTAGGGCTTGTCATGTCTTCCGAGGGTGTTTCAGCAGACCCACAAAAGGTCCAAGCTATTCTTGAATGGCCCGAACCCACTACATTATTTGAGGTGCGAAGCTTCCACGGCTTAGCCACCTTTTATAGGAAGTTCATCAAGAACTTTAGTACGATCACTGCACCGATTACGGATTATATCCAAAAAGGTGAATTTCATTGGACCGCCGCAGCCTCCAAGGCGTTTCAAGAGATCAAGACTAGAATGACAGAAGCTCCAGTCATGTGCCTCCCAGATTTTACTAAAGTTTTTGAAGTCTCTCGTGATGCATCTGGTATAGGTATAGGTGGAGTCTTAAGCCAAGAAAAACATCCTATCGCATACTTCAGTGAGAAGCTGAATGACGCCAAATGGAAGTATTCCACCTATGACAGAATTTTACGCAGTTGTACAAGTGCTGCGTCACTAGCGTCACTATTTGTTACCTCAAGAATTTGTCTTATATTCCGATCATGAAGCTTTGAGGTACTTGAATTCCCAGAAACGATTGAGTTTCCGACACGGAAAGTGGGCTAAATTTCTTCAAGAATACACCTTTGTGTTATGTCATAAAGCAGGAATTGACAATAAGGCAGCTGATGCCTTAAGTCGACGTATAGCATTACTTTTTTCAATAAGCATAAAGGTTACTGGATTTGAGCGTATGATTGAAGACTATGCATCTTGTCCAAACTTCGTTGAGATTTATGCTAGCATGTTAGCAGGTCGCACCAGGAACAATAGTGACTACCTTGTGGTAGATGCTTTCCTGTTCAGAGAAAACAAGCTGCGTATTCCTCAAACGTCCCTTAGAGATTTTCTTGTTTGGGAACTCCATGCGGGAGGAATAGCTGGCCATTTTGGTAGAAATAAAACTATTGATATGGTCGAACAAAGATTTTATTGGCCTAGTTTAAAAAGGGATGTTGCAAAAATCGTTAGTCAGTGTCGTACTTGTCACTTATCCAAGCAGCGCAAACAAAACACTGGCTTATATACCCCCCTTCCCGTCCCTGATCGTCCTTGGCAGGACATTAGATGGATTTTGTGCTAGGGCTACCAAAGATTGGAAGCATCATTCCATTCTCATGGTAGTGGATCAGTTTTCTAAGATGGCACATTTTTGGCCCACTTCAAAGATTTCTGACGCCTCCAAAGTTGCGAGGATAATCTATGACGAGGTAGTTAGGCTCCACGGATTTCCTAAATCGGTAGTGACTGATAGAGATGTCAAATTTGTTAGTTATTTTTGGAAGACCCTCTAGAATCTTATAGGCATGAAGCTTAAATATTCCACAGCATATCACTCCCAGACAGATGGTCAAACTGAGGTGGTCAACCGCAGCCTAGGAAACCTTCTAAGATGTTTAGTGGGTGACCACCCGAAAAATTGGAATCTTCTCCTATCCACGACTGAATTTGCCTACAATAGCTCTGTAAACAGGACCTCTGGTTTGAGTCCTTTCGAAATTGTTTTAGGCTACGTCCCGCGAAAACCTATTGATCTTATCCCAGTAGCACCTAACAACAAAATTTCTGAGACCGCCAAATCTTTTGCGCAACACATGCAAAACTTACATAAAGAGATTAATAAGAAAATTGAAATCAATAATGCGAGATATAAAATGGCTATTGACTTGCGTCGACGTTATCAAGAATTTAAAGTGGGTGATGATGTAATGATCAGAATCAGATCTGAACGGTTTCCACCAGGAAACGTTAGAAAATTGCATGCCCGAAGTATGAGTCCATACAAAATTCTGAAACAGGTTGGATCTAATGCATATGCGGTGGATATTTCAAGTGATTTTGGGATTAATCTAGTTTTTAATGTAGAAGACTTAGTTGCTTACAGAGGTCCGACAACTATTCCTGAAGACCCATTCACAGAGCCTGATACTGACCTCACATCCAATTTTAAAATATATCTCCTACTCCTGCCTTGCCTCCTGTACCTTTTTCTCCGCAGATCACGGACACAGTGGAACAAATTTTGGATGATCAGATTGTTAGTACGCAAAGCGGTGGATATCAGCGATATCTTGTCAGATGGTATGGTCGATCTCAGTCAGATGATACCTGGATTAGCAGAGATGAGCTTTAGCGACTTGCTTCCGACCTGTTGGAGCATTACTAGAGCTCTGTTTCGCCAGAGGCGAACTCTTCTTAGCTGAGGAGAGTTGGTGGAGACACAGACCACCGTTTTCAGCACGTTTACAGGCGTCGCTGGCGTGCATAGCACTTTGGTCCATATGCAGAGGCCCCAGTGTTATTTACTTGTGTTATTTACTTGTGTATTTCCCTTTTATTTATTATGCATTTTCGTATTTATGTCAATTGCTATTTTTAGCCAGCTTGTTATGGTTGTGTTTAGTTGTCTTAGTGACCCATGATGTGTCTTTGGATCATGGGTAGTTACATGATCACTTGTTGGGATCATGGGTAGTTATATAGGGGGCTACATATGAAACCCCATGCCTGTTTTCTTAGTCAGAATATTTGGAATGAAAATCTTGCTTTTGCAAAGGTACTCCCGAATTGGAGACCACTAGAGGAGGATTTCTCGAATCTGGTGGACTCCAGAATTCTCTGTCTTGCATCAGTTTTAGCACCAGAAGTGTAAAAGTGATGGTTGATACCCAGAATCCAAGATGGATTCCTTTTTAAAACCAGTTGTAGTTCTGTAGTAATGGGATTATCATGATGATGTTAAACAGGTCAGCAATTTGGAATACATCAATGGTAAGCCTAAAATCTTTTTAGATTGGAATGTAACATCTAGTATTATTTTCTTTATACATTTACGGTCCATATATATTTTGTTACAAACATACAATATTTTACTCATTAGGCCTTGGTTCAACTTGAGCATTTTATATGTTTTCTCGGGTTCATTCCCAAGTGTTTTGTTGTTTATGGACCTGCACATATTAGGGGAAACCATTGAGCTCAAAGCAGAATAAATAGTACAACAGATGTTTCACTAACGGGTATTAAGTTGCCAATTATAGAGTCATTCACCATGATAGGATAAATGAAAATGGGAAGGCACACAATCTGACTAAACAAACCATGGAACTCCTCTTCCACATTGTCTTTCAATCTTCTTTCCCACTTGCACCTCTCGTCTCTCTGTTTCTTTCCTTTAATCATCAACTCCACCATAAAAGGTTATATGGTCCTTCTCCAATATAGGACCCGCACACATAACCTACCGTCAGACATCATATTCCATGGAGTATGATCTTCCACAAACCTTCCCTCCTTATATGGTGGGTATGTTCTAAGGTCACAGTATGTTGTTGAAATCCATTCCCCCCATGCAACAATGGCCAGGACAATATCAAACTCACTATCAAGGCAACTATCTTGGACAAGATCAGTCACATTATCAGCAAGAATGGTGGTGGCAATATTCAGGAAGGCATCAGATCGACTAGCCTAACCATGAACATGATCTGGACATCTAAAAGGCTCATAGACACTCTAGAGGGGACTACCAGTTAGTGGGCAATATCTACTTTTCTGAAAGTATTTATGCATTAAAATGTTGAAGTTAGATAATGTAGTATTTTAATTTATGAAAGACCAAGAAGATGCCTGATGAATAAAGAGCATTATAGCACCAATTTATAAGAATAGTTATGTTCAAAATTGTTCTACCCATCGTGATATTGAACTTATGAGCCATACTATGAGTTCATAGAATCTAAGAGAGTGTGATTGAGCACAGATTGAGGTGTAACATTAAAGCATTGGAGAATCAATTAAATTTTATGCCAAGAGGGTCGACTATGGAAGCTATTTTTCTTCTTCAGAGATTAATGGAGAAGTATAGAGAAAACAGATAAGATCTTCCTATAGTATTTATTAACCTTGAAAAAGCATATGATAGAGTCCCTAGAAGAGTCTTATGGTAAGTGTTAAAAAAGAAAGGAGTTTACCTTAGATATATTAACATAATAAACGATATGTCCAATGGAATGATTACTATTATGAGAACTAGTGGCATACTAATGAATTTCCGATCACAATACGTCTATTCTAAGGATCTTCTCTAGGTCCTTACCTTTTTGCGCTAGTTATAGATGAGCTTACTAGACATATTCAAGACGATGTTCCTTGGTGCATACGGATAATATAGTCATAGTGGAAAAAATTAAGGTCAAGGTTAATCATAATTAGAACTATGGATGAGTGCATTAGAATCAAAGGATTTTAGGTTAAGTAGGACCAAGATGAAATACATGGAATGTAATTTTAGTAAACTTAGAAATAGAGATGAACGTATAGTGAAAATTGAAAAACATGAAGTGTCTAAGCATGATTATTTTTGGTATTTACGGTCTTTTACTCATAAGGAAGAGGAAATCGAAGAAAATGTTATCCATTGGTTTAAAACATACTAGATAAAACGGAGAAGTACAACTAAAGTATTATGTGATCGTAGAATACCTACCAAGTTAAGGAAAAAATTTTATAGGGCAGACAAACAACCAACTATTCTTTATGGTACAGAATGCTGTACAATTAGAAAATAACATGTGCACATTCTAAGTATGACCAAGATGACAATGTTAAAATGAATGTATGGTAATACAAGAAAAGATAGAATAAAAAATAAAACCATTCGTAAAAAAATGGAGGTAGTATAAATTAACGACAAATTGAGAGAAGCACGACTTAGATGGTTTGGACATGTACAACGTAGATCGAGGAATGCACCAGTACGAAGGTGTGTTTTTTGATACATATAAAAGGAAAAAAGAGAAGGTAGAGGTAGGGTGAGAATTGAATTATATGGGATGTCGTAGTAAGGAAGGACTTGATATCTAACATCCTTTAAAAAATGTAGCCCTAAACCAAGCAGAATGTAGGAAAAGGATTCATGCAACCGTCCCCAGCAAATACATGTTTTATTTGAACTTATTGTTATTTTCTCTAATTGTTTATGAATCATGGTATCAATATCATACCATGTTGATGTCGAAAAATGAAAACCCTAGGACCATGAAAAATTCTTTTCCATTTATTTCTACAAACCAATGATTAGATCCAATGCAAAAAATATTATCAAATGTTCATGTACAATTCCATCCATGCTCACTAAAGCAAGACAATTTGAAGTCCTTTTGTTTGGCTCTTGATTGGGCCTTCCTCAATGTTCATCGCAAATGCCATGCCATTTAGATTAATCATCATCACATTACCCTCCATTGACATAACTTCTGTTTTCATGAACCTGTAAAATAGATGCATCATTGGAAGAGTCCGGAAACTAGATGATCTTGAAAGTCATTGTTAACAAGCCTTTTCCCATCTAATTTGTTTCAGCATTTTTAAACCCTCCTTGCCATTTGTTCATCATCCAAGAAAACACAACTCAAAATTAAGATGGATCCAAGAAAGGGGCCCAGTATAAAACCTACATGGCTAGGTGGTGGGTGGTGAAATCTTTGTCTGCAAAGAGTCTAAGAGAAAGGGGTGCAATGAAAACTTTGACATGTGGAGCTGTATCCATCTAAAAGGCACAAATAGCCAAAGAGCCAAATGAAATACAGTCCGCCACTTGTTTATACAAAGAACTGTATAAATTCCATACCTATGAAAGACTTCGATTTTTTACATGCAACTCCTCACGCTTCTTTAGACATTTCTCACCTCTATGCTGAACCATTCGCAACAGCTGAAAACCACACCCAACCTGTGTTTCTTGAATCTTTATTGAGAATACAATTTAGCCGTACGTTGAACATAACCAAATAACCATCATGGGTTTAACAAATTCTGTCATCATTCCCATTTCTAAAGAATTCATAAGACTTCATTTATCACTTGAACCTAGAAATAGACAGCATTAGTGCATTACCACTAAAGTAGTGGCAACACTGCAGCATTATACCCTAATATCCCAAAATTTCACATAAATATATATACATATACATATATAGGACCTTCACGATAGACAGTTTCAAACAAATGTCCTCCAGATACTCTTTGCAGCCCATGTTAATTTTGGTTATTTTAAATAAGCCATCAAATCTGCAATATAATTGGTTAACTTCTAAAAGAACCATTCATATCGCTTCTAAGTGCTCTTAGCAATAGTAGCAAATACTTCCAAGCATGGTAAAACATAAATAACAAAATATTGAAATACCTTATTAAGAAATATGCTTCTCTTTGATTTGAAAATCCAGAGACAACCAAAGAAGTGACAAGAGATAAAGCAAATGACTCGAGACAACCAAAGAAATGACTCGAGATAAAGCAAATGACTCGAGAAAACCAAAGAAATGACAAGAATCCAAGCCTTTACCAATGTACTCTATTATGAGAATCCAAAGAGGAGGCATTCATGGCTTTTGTAGGTTAATCCTAAAGTACTGCATAAACCCTTACCAGAATGGTTCCATAGATGGTGGACATATTTTGGGCCAGATATTAATATATAGCCCAAAGAAATAATGAATTATTTTGAAGAATGGGTGGATCATCATCCTACCATCAACAAGCTCACACATGAATACATCTCTTCCGAGCTCTGTCCAATGATGTTCATAATAGAGAACAAAATCCTCTGGATATGGAAATGGATCATATCTGCGGAAATGAAGAAGGAAGAAAATATTCTTGTCCTAAAAAGAAAATTTTTATATAAGTGGTGGCTGAGAATACCCAAGAAAAAACTTGATGATATCATCGCCACTATAAAATCCAATTTAATATCATTTAAAAATAATCATGCTGAATCACAGCAGCCAGAAGATAGTACTGACAGTTATTTTGCCGGTCTGAAGAATAAATTTTCCAGAAAATATCCTCAATGTACTCCTGAAGAAATTATGGCTAAATGCCTGGACCATATGAAACAACAGTTCTGCTCTACATTTGAAGCAGAGCCAAAAGGGACAATGTCCATTGCATCAAAAACTTCATCTTGTTCTACACCTGAATATCAGAACAAATACAGATGCCTTGCAAAAGAGTCCTAGGATCCCTATGCAGCGGATACCCAGTCTCCTGAAGAAGAAGAAGAACAGTCTTTTCATGCACAAAAGCTTCGTGCATAAGAATTGACAGAAGCCATGTGGCAGAAAGTTCTGGCCACAAGACCAAGAAAAGAAGCAGTAAAAACTAGACCAATCAGGTCTAATGCAAGTACGGACAAAGAACCAGCCCATCATTCTGATTAATTACCAACAGAATGAATCAGCTAGAATTAAAGCTGAGTCACCATCAATTATCCCGAAGGAATCTCCTTTCGGCAGAAGGACATCAATTTTATGTCTACATCAGCACAACTTTCGGTCGAAGAAATCCTCTCTAGCCAACAAAGAGAATCATCTTTATTAAAGCTGTCTAATGTCAAATCAGCCTTAGCCAACATATCATGCCAGCACAACACTACGGATGAAGAAATGTCTTCTCCAGCTAGCAAAAAGAATCCACTTTTGAAAAAGCCACTTTTTGAAAACGAGCTTTAGTCCCATCAAGCTACTCTGACAGAAGGAATCACCACCGACCAGAGGAAAAGAAAGATGCTTTACGAAAAGCCGCTTTTATAAAAGAAAGATGCCTTGCTTTATTTTCTGCTTTGAGTCTTTTCGGTCTTTCTGTTCTCTTCTTTATGTCAAGTTATTGTTTTATCTGTCGACCATGCGTGGCAGACTAACTTTCGAACTCCAAAATGAATTGGAATCCAACTTTGCAACTTGGTCTATATAAGATGATGCCCTCGCACTTGCAAAGGCAGAACCTTTCAGACCTTTGGAGTAATTGAATCTCTTTTCTCCACATATGTCTGAGCTTGCGTTCTTTCCTCCTCCACTTCCTTTTCCCTCTCCATCTTTTACGGAAGTTTGCATAAAAACTTCATTTATTTTGGTAAAAAACCTGACTCAATCAGTGATCTTAGGAATGCCTTTCCTAAATGGAATTATGCCAATAATAAGAATAGATGATAATGGTATCTATTCCAAAAAGCAAGGAAAAAAAAATAATATTTTTCTTTATTACAAAACCATAAACAAAGGTTATTAATGAGACAAGAAACCTTCTTATCAAAAAGGAAAAACAATTAGATTTCCTTAAACAAGAAGCTAATATGCTTATTATAGAAAAAAAGTGACAAGATCCTTATATGATCCAGAAAATTAAGGATCTAGAAAAACAGTTTAGAGAAGAAATCTGCAACGAATTACCTTATGCATTCTGGTCTAGAAAAAAACATGTTTTCCTGCCTTATGAAAGCTCTTTCAATGAGAAAAATATACCAACGAAGGCCAGACCAGCACAGATGAATAGAGAATATCTAGATTTGTGTAAAAAGAAAATTAATACACTTCTAAACATAGGATTAATTAGAAAATCTCAATCCCCATGGAGTTGTACAGCATTCTACGTTAATAAAAATGCAGAAAAAGAAAGAGTACCAAGATTGGTAATTAATTACAAACCCTTAAATAAGGTATTAAAATGGATAAGGTATCCATTGCCCAATAAGAAAAACCTCTTAGACAGGCTAAGTGAGGCATTAATCTTTTCTAAATTTGATTTAAAATTAGGATACTGGCAGATTCAAATTGAAGAATCTGACAGATATAAGACAGCATTTACAGTACCATTTGGGCATTATGAATGGAACATAATGCCATTTGGTTTAAAAAATGCTCCCTCTGAATTTCAGAGTATAATGAATGAGATTTTTAATCCATTTTCTAAATTCATCATTACTTATATTGATGATGTCTTAGTGTTTTCTAAATCAATAGAACAACACATTAAAGACTTAAAGATTTTTAAAATGGTAGCCATAAAAAATGGTTTAGCAATATTTGCTAGAAAAATGAGTCTTTTCCAAACCAAAATAAGATTTTTGGGTCATTATATCAACCAAGGAAAAATAGTCCCAATAGAAAGAAGTATAGAATTTGCATCCAAATTTTCGGATGAAATAATAAACACCAAACAGCTTCAAAGATTCTTAGGAAGCTTAAATTATGGGTCCGGACTATTATAAAGATTTGGCACAGGATACTGCAATTCTATACAAAAGGTTAAATAAAGAACATGTACCATGAAGTCAGAAACATACTGACACGGTAAGACAAATCAAGTCTAAGGTAAGGAATCTACCTTGCTTATCTTTATCAAATCCTAATTGGTTTAAGATTGTATAAACCAATGCTTCAGACATTGGTTTTGGAGGAATATTAAAACAATTAGATCTAAATAATGGTAAAGAAATTCTGGTAAGATTTGTCTCTGGTAAGTGGAATCCAACTTAGAGCAAATATTCAACAATCAAAAAAGAAATATTTTCAATAGTAAAAAGCATTTCAAAATTTCAAAATGATCTGTTGAACCAGCCATTTTTGCTGAGAATAGACTGTTGTGCAGTCAAACAGATCATAGAAAAGGATGTCAAAAATTTGGTATCCAAGCAAATATTTGTTGGATAGCAGGCACAAATGTCTGTCTTTGATTTTCAAATTGAATATATTAAATCTGAAGATAATTTTCTTCCAGATTTTCTAACTAGAGAGTTTTTGCAGAAATGATTCCAAGCCGAGGATCATATGATCGAGGCAGAAAATCTTCTGCTCGATGTCAGGGGACGCAGTGCCAATGCACTTCCCATGAGCACAGAGAATGTTTTGTCTCATTATGATCGGGGACGCAGTGCCAATGCACTTCCCAAAATTCCACAAATGGTGGATTTGGCAACCTATCTCGGAAAAAAAAGAGAAAGTTGGCCAAGAACAACAAATAAATGTTGTCTCGGAAGGAATTACTTTGCAATCAACTTCATCGTCGAGCCCACCGATGAAGAAAGTAGTACAAAAAAATATTCTAGATGTACTTATTCGGAAAAGAAATCCGAAGAGATAATTATGTACCTGGATCATAATGAAGTAAATAATCTGAATGATCCATGGTTCATATGTCAAAAATATTTTGACGAACGGGGTTATCTGTTATTAAAAGGGAAAAACAGAGTAGTTATGGAAGCACTCCTGCTCCATACTAATTCTGTGGAAATTAATCATAATTTTCATAATAATTCTATCAGGAGTGGTATAATAAATTTCAGCAAATGCACAATTCACAAGGTGATTCAACCCAATGAATGGGGACTTGACCCAAATCAGGGCAAGCATATCACAGTGCATGGGCAAATAGTCTTAGTAAAGTATTGGGACTATGTCCAAGCCTTTACCAATGTATTCTATTATGAGAATCCAAAGAGGAGGCATTCATGGTTTTTGTAGGTTAATCCTGAAGTACTGCATAAACCCTTGCCAGGATGGTTCCACAGATAGTGGACATATTTTGGGCCGGATATTAATATATTGCCCAAAGAAATAATGAATTATTTTGAAGAATGGGTGGATCATCATCCTACCATCAACAAGCTCACAGATGAATACATCTCTTCCGAGCTCAGTCCAATTATGTTCATAATAGATAACAAAATTTCCTAGATATGAAAATGGATCATATCTATGGAAACGGAGGAAGAAAATATTCCTGTCCTAAAGAGAGAATTTTTATATAAGTGGTGGCTGAGAATGCCCAGGAAAACAACTTGATATCATCGCCACTATAAAATCCAATTTAATATCATTTAAAAATGATCATGCTGAATCACAACAGCCAGAAAATAGTACTGACAGTTATTTTGCCAGTCTGAAGAATAAATTTTTCAAGAAATATCCTCAATGTACTCCTGAAGAAATTATGGCTAAATGCCTGGACCATATCAAACAATAGTTCTGCTCTACATTTGAAGCAGAGCCAAAAGGGACAATGTCCATTGCATCAAGAACTTCATCTTGTAGGAGAATCCCAGAATCCCTATGCAACGGATACCCAGTCTCCTGAAGAAGAAGAACAGTCTTTTCATGCACAAAAGCTTCGTGCAGAAGAATTGACAGAAGCCGTGTGGCAGAAAGTTCTGGCCACAAGACTAAGGAGCAGTAAAAACTAGACCAATCAGATCTAATTCAAGTACGGGCAAAGAACCAGCCCATCATTCTGATTAATTGCCAATAGAATGAATCAGCTAGAATTAAAGCTGAGTCACCAGCAATTATCCCGAAGGAATCTACTTTCGGCAACTTTGTGTCTGCATCATAGCTGAGTCACCAGCAATTATCCCGAAGGAATCCACTTTCGGCAGAAGGACATCAATTTTATGTCTACATCAGCACAACTTTCGGCGGAAGAAATCCTCTCTAGCCAACAAAGAGAATCATCTTTATTAAAACTGTCTAATGTCAAATCAGCCTTTGTCAGCATATCATGCCAGCACAACACTATGGATGAAGAAATGTCTTCTCCAGCCAGCAAAAGGAGTCCACTTTTGAAAAAGCCACTTTTTGAAAAGAAGCTTTAGTCCCATCAAGTCTACTCTGACGGGAGGAATCACCACCGACCAGAGAAAAAGAAAGATGCTTTTCGAAAAGCCACTTTTGTAAAAGCAAGATGCCTTGCTTTATTTTCTGCTTTGAGTCTTTTCAGTCTTTCTTTTTTCTTCTTTATGTCAAGTCATTATTTTATCTGTCGACCATGCGTGGCAGACTAACTTTCGGGCTCCAAAATGAATTGAAATCCATCTTTGTAACTTGGTCTATATAAGGCGATGCCCTCGTACTTGCAAAGGCAGAACCTTTCAGACCTTTGAGCTTGCGTTCTTTCCTCCTCCTGCTTCCTTTCCCCTCTCCATCTTTCGGCTCTGACCTATGTGGAGAAAAGAGATTCAATTACTCCAAAGGTCTGAAAGGTTCTGCATTTGCAAGTGCGAGGGCATCGCCTTATATAGACCAAGTTACAAAGATGAATTCCAATTCATTTTGGAGTCCGAAAGTTAGTCTGCCACGCATGGTCGACAGATAAAACAATGACTTGATATAAAGAAGAGAAAAGAAAGACCGAAACGACTCAAAGCAGAAAATAAAGCAAGGCATCTTGCTTTTCCAAAAGTGACTTTTTGAAAAGCATCTTTCTTTTCCTCTGGTCGGTGGTGATTCCATCCATCAGAGTAGTCTTGATGGGACTAAAGCTCCTTTTCAAAAAGTGGCTTTTTCAAAAGTGGATTCCTTTTGCTGGCTGGAGAAGACATTTCTTCATCCATAGTGTTGTGCGGGCATGATATGCGGGCAAAGGCTGATTTGACATTAGACAGCTTTAATAAAGATGATTCTCTTTGTTGGCCAGAGAGGATTTCTTCCACCGAAAGTTATGCTGATATAGACATAAAATTGATGTCCTTCTGCCGAAAGTGGATTCCTTCGGGATAATTGCCGGTGACTCAGCTATGATGCAGACACAAAGTTGCCGAAAGTAGATTCCTTCGGGATAATTGCTGGTGACTCAGCTTTAATTCTAGCTTATTCATTTTGTTGGTAATTAATCAGAATGATGGGCTGGTTCTTTGCCCGTACTTGAATTAGACCTGATTGGTCTAGTTTTTACTGCTCCTTTCCTTAGTCTTGTGGCCAGAACTTTCTGCCACATGGCTTCTGTTAATTCTTCGGCATGAAAAGACTGTTCTTCTTCTTCAGAAGACTGGGTATCCGCTGCATAGGGATCCTAGGACTCTCCTGCAAGGCATCTGTATTTGTTCTAATATTCAGGTGTAGAACAAGATGAAGTTCTTGATGCAATGGACATTGTCCCTTTTGGCTCTGCTTCAAATGTAGAGCAGAATTGTTATTTCATATGGTCCAAGCATTTAGCCATAATTTCTTCAGAAGTACATTGAGGATATTTCCTGAAAAATTTAATCTTCAGACTGGCAAAATAACTGTCAATACTATCTTCTGGCTGCTGTGATTCAGCACGATCATTTTTAAATGATATTAAATTGGATTTTATAGTGGTGATGATATCATCAAGTTTTTTTCTAAGCATTCTCAGCCACCACTTATATAAAAATTTCCTCTTTAGGATAGGAATATTTTCTTCCTCCACTTCCGCAGATATGATCCATTTCCATATCCAGGGGATTTTGTTCTCTATTATGAACATCATTGGACAGAGCTCGGAAGAGATGTATTCATCTGTGAGCTTGTTGATGAAAGGATGATGATCCACCCATTCTTCAAAATAATTCATTATTTCTTTGGGCAATATATTAATATCTGGCCCAAAATATGTCCACTATCTATGGAACCATCCTGGCAAGGGTTTATGCAGTACTTCAGGATTAACCTAAAAAACCATGAATGCCTCCTTTTTGGATTCTCATAATAGAATATATTGGTAAAGACTTGGACATAGTCCCAATAATTTACTAAGACTATTTGCCTATGCACTGTGATCTGTTTGCCCTGATTTGGGTCAAATCCCCATTTATTGGGCCGAATCACCTTGTGAATTTTGCATTTGCTGAAATTTATTATGCCACTCCTGATAGAATTATTATGAAAATTATAATTAATTTCCACAGAATTAGTATGGAGCAGGAGTGCCTCCATAACTACTTTGTTTTTCCCTTCTAATGAAGGATAACCCCGTTCGTCAAAATATTTTTGACGTATGAACCATGGATCATTCAGATTATTTACTTCATTATGATCCAGGTACATAATTATCTCTTCGAATTTCTTCTCCGAATAAGTACTATCTAGAATATTTTCCTGTAGTACTTCATCGGTGGGCTCGACGATAAAGTTGATTGCAAAGTAATTCCTTACGAGACAACATTTATTTGTTGTTCTTGGCCAACCTTCTCTTTTTTTCTGAGATAGGTTGCCAAATTCACCATTTGTGAAATTTTGGAAAGTGCATTGGCACTGCATCCCCGATCATAATGAGACAGAACATTCTCTATGCTCATGGGAAGTGCATTGGCACTGCGTCCCCTGACATCAAGCAGAAAATTTTCTGCCTCGATCATATGATCCTCGGCTTGGAATCATTCCTGCAAAAACTCTCTATTTAGAAAATCTGGAAGAAAATTATCTTCAGATTTAATATATTCAATTGAAAATCAAAGACATTTGTGCCTGCCATCCAGCAAATATTTGCTTGGATACCAAATTTTTGACATCCTTTTCTATGATCTGTTTGACTGCACAACAGTCTATTCTCAGCAAAAATGGCTGGTTCAACAGATCATTTTGAAATTTTGAAATGCTTTTTACTATTGAAAACATTTATTTTTTGCTTGTTGAATATTTGCTCTAAGTTGGATTCCACTTACCAGAGATAAATCTTACCAGAATTTATTTACCATTATTTAGATCTAATTGCTTTAATATTCCTCCAAAACCAATGTCTGAAGCATCGGTCTCTACAATCTTAAACCAATTAGAATTTGATAAAGATAAGCAAGGTACACTTGCCCTCCGAAAGCCATTCGTGAGAGGCCGCCAGATTCCTTACCTTAGACTTGATTTGTCTTACCTTATCAGTATGTTTCTGACTCCAAGGTACAGGTTCTTTATTTAACCTTTTGTATAGAATTGCAGTATCCTGTGCCAAATCTTTATAATAGTCCGGACACATAATTTAAGCTTCCTAAGAATCTTTGAAGCTGTTTGGTGTTTATTATTTCATCCGAAAATTTGGATACAAATTCTATACTTCTTTCTATTGGGACTATTTTCCCTTGGTTGATATAATGATCCAAAAATCTTATTTTGGTTTGGAAAAGACTCATTTTCCTAGCATATATTGCTAAACCATTTTTTATGGCTACCATTTTAAAGGTCTTTAATGTGTTGTTCTATTGATTTAGAAAACACTAAGACATCATCAATATAAGTAATGATGAATTTAGAAAATGGATTAAAAATTTCATTCATTATACTCTGAAATTCAGAGGGAGCATTTTTTAAACCAAATAGCATTATGTTCCATTCATAATGCCCAAATGGTACTGTAAATGCTGTCTTATATCTGTCAGATTCTTCAATTTGAATCTGCCAGTATCCTGATTTTAAATCAAATTTAGAAAAGATTAATGCCTCACTTAGCCTGTCTAAGAGGTCTTTCTTATTGGGCAATGGATACCTTATCCATTTTAATACCTTATTTAAGGGTTTGTAATCAATTATCAATCTTGGTACTCTTTCTTTTTCTGCGTTTTTATTAACGTAGAATGCTGTACAACTCCATGGGGATTGGGATTTTCTAATTAATCCTCTGTTTAGAAGTATATTAATTTCTTTTTTACACAAATCTAAATATTCTCTATTCATCTGTGCTGGTCTGGCCTTGGTATATTTTTCTCATTGAAAGAGCTTTCATAAGGCAAGAAAACATGTTTTTTCCTAGACCAGAATGCATAAGGTAATTCGTTACAGATTTCTTCTGTAACTGTTTTTCTAGATCCTTAATTTTCTGGATCATATAAGGATCTTGTAACTTTCTTTTTATAATAAGCATATTAGCTTCTTGTTTAAGGAAATCTAATTGTTTTTCCTTTTTTATAAGGTTTCTTATCTCATTAATAACCTTTGTTTATGGTTTTGTAATAAAGAAAAATATTATTTCTTTTCCTTGCCTTTTGGAATAGATACCATTATCATCTATTCTTATTATTGGCATAATTCCATTTAGGAAAGGTATTCCTAAGATCACTGATTGAGTCAGATTTTTTACCAAAATAAATGAAGTTTTTTATGCAAACTTCCATAATACAGACATATGCATGTGATATCTTATATTTAATATCTAATTTGTTTCCATCGGCTGCAGCTAATGTCTGTACCGTTTTCTCAAAGTAATTTGTAGGGATTATTCCCTCCTAAATACAATTCAAGTCTGCTCCACTATCTATTAGTGCAGTTATATTTTCTAAGACCAAATTGTCTTTTATAACAATTTAATTATTGTATTCCACCTATGATATCTTATTTGATTTAAGATATTGAATTTACCTAGTAGATTATTTTCTACTGGTTGATTGTTACTTTGTGATTTTAATTGAGTTATTTCTGTTTTTAATTGATTAATTTCTTGTTTCAATTCATTTATTGAAACCGATTTCTCTAATATTTCTTCTTGACTATTAGTCAGAATATTTACTTGAGAATGGTTAGAAGAAAAGTTATTCATTTCTTCTCTTGAAACATCTGATATAGAGCTATTATCTACATCTTTTGTCTTTTCTTCTTCTGAAGAAGAAGAATCTTCTGTCCGTTTTATTAAGTGTTTTTCTTTTATCATTGATTTCCAATAGTGTATATTTTTACAATATTGTTCATCTGAGTTAAATTTCAACTCAGGATTTACTTTTATTTGTAGAAGATGATTTTCTTCTAGAAGTTTAGGTTTATTCCTAACCTTTTTCGGATAAGACTTATTTTCAGTCTTCATATCCGACATATGATTAATATGTTCTGAGTTATGAAAACTAAAATTTGTTTTTATTAACTCAGTTTCACTCTCTTCAGATTCAAGTATTTCTTGATCTGATTCAATTTCACAAGAAGATATTTCTGTCTTTTCATTTTCTAATTCCAATCCAGATTGAATTTTATTATTCATATCTAGACTATCTCCAGGGTTACTGACAGACTCAGGAAAATCGGTAAGATCTATTAGATCAGGAAGAGTAATTTCTTCTTTTCTAGACTTATTATCTAGACTTCTTTCTTTGTCTAAGCTAATTAAGCCTGGAAGAACTATCTTTTCATCCCTTGATATATTATCAGGGTTAGTCCTAGAACATTCTAGGTTCTTTTCTTCTTTTAAAAAAGAATTTAGCATTAATTCTGCTATCTGTTGTTCTTTATAGAACCTATTAAACCATGGAACAAAGAATTCAATGTTTCCTCTGGTTTCTAAATCTTTATAATACTGAGTTTTATAATATTGTAACTCAGTTGAATTAAAATTATTGAAATACCATTTTCTAAAGATTTATTATCTTCCGATTGAAATTCTTGATTTAGGAAATTTCTTAATATGCTTCCTGATTGAAGACTTGTTTGACGCTCTATATAACTAAAATTTTTAAACATTTCATTAATGGAATCTGGGCCTATGGAACTATTTTCCATATTTCTGGCTTACTGATCAGTGCTCTGTGCATGAAGCTATCATGTTATGGATCTTAACCTTTTCATCTTATGATCATTTCTTATGATTCTAAGACTCAAAACACAATCACCATGAAGATATGATGTCTAAATCCTTTAATCTGGTTGAAAGATATACCTTTTAAACTTAGATCACATGATTAACTATTGTCTGGGTCTCCAATCAATCTAGTTCTACTGTACCCTTCACGAGGAGATTACTCAGGAACATGGGCAACAAAACGCCCTACTCGCCATCTCAGCATCAATGGGCCAACACGGGCAAACAAGCCTTCCTATCCTCGACCTCAACTCAGACTGGTACAGCTGAACACTGAGACTAGTAACCCTATAGCCATCCTTGTGACTTCAGGTTAAATGATATATAGTTCAACACACGATGGATTATAAACACCAGTTCATGCTTTCAGTCTATGAATCATAATCAAAAACATAACATAAAATGATTAAGGTCTGAACATCCATACCTTCATGCACCTAGCATTGTCAGGTGCCTCTAGCCAGCCATTCTGGCTATGCCCAGTTTCCTACCCCCGTAAGGTTGGCTCAACAAGCCCTTTTCCCGGCGCTTATGCCTTGGCCTATGACCCTTACTGTCACACCCCTTAGAAGTGCGGAGATGGGATCACCAATTTTTCGCTTGGATCACCCCTTCAAGGTGTGCGGCCTAGAGAGCATCCCATACTACTCCCTAGTAAGCCTTCCAACCCTCTAGAAGATAGCCCATACTTAGCCTCTAGATGGTTTTCTTCTGCATGCACTAAGGGATTGGATCAAGCCCGCATGCCCTCAATTTCCTTGCCAAATGCCCATGCACACATGACACCAATGAATAGGGGAAAACGGAACTTGAATTGCTCAAAATATCCAAGTACCTCTCACAAGCCGAGAGGATAGCCAAGCCCTTGACTCACTAGACTTAGCCAACCCAAAAACCCCTCTTCGGCCAACACATGGCCCGGCCAAAGACCCTCTTTGGCCGTGGACTACACTCTCCCACTAATAGGACCGAATGCACTCCCTTTTGGCAAGTGGAACCCTCACTTACAAGTGCCCAAAGGTCTGCCCACATGGACTGAATACCACCCTCTTAGAATCTCCCAAAGACTCTAAGTGGACTCCCAAAATTACACCCAAAAGGACTCTTCCGAAATCCTCAACCTTTAGGTCTTTTTATAGTGCCCAAGGTTGGCATCTCCCCTTCAGCCGGATGTAGCCTCCCATTGAACTCCCAATCCAAGTGCAAGTCATCCGTAGCCGCCCATTGGTCGATAGGACCTTCACTTGGCTTGTGCTTTCTCTTGGCGGTTAGGAAATGTGTTTCCTCCTGCCCAGCTGCCCCGCAGCCTGCCCAGCCACCGCCCAATGCACAGCAGGCCGCCAAGTGTCCTTGGACAGAGGCATCAGCTAATGGCAGCGCCTGGGCAGAAACCGCCTCCTGCCCAGCTTCCAGCCCGCCGCCGCCTGAAGCCTGCTGGGGGAACAGCCCACGTGCGGCTGTCTGCCCAGCCGCCCGGTGCCCTGGTCCGCCCCGCGAGCGCGCCCAGGCCCGGCTGCGCGCGCGCCTGCGCGCGGCCATTGCCCTGCGCCAGACTGGGCGGGCGCGCTCCTGCGCCCGCAGCTTCTTGTGCGCGCCTGCCTGCGCGCAGCAGTGGCCCGCCCGGCCACTACTCTGGCCGAAGTCTGCCGCTCGAGCTCAATCAGCTGCGCGCGCCGCGCACGCGCTCCGCATCCCTCTGCCGTGTGCGCTCGCCCGCGCGCCGGTCGACAAAGTCCTTTAGCCGCGCGCCTCCTTCGCGCAGCATCCGGCCTGGCCTGGCCCTTGTGCCACAAGCGGGCCAGTGCCTTGCCCTGTGGAGCCTGGCCGTCCGCCCATCTGGGCACGGCTTCCTCTGCACGCGTCCGCCCTGTGCTCGCCTGCCGCTACGGCCGAGCGCAGGGTCTTTGTGTGCCACCTGCGCACCTGCCCCGGCCGTGGATCCGCCCGGCCAAGGTCTGCAGCGCGCGCCCCGCGCACGGGTCCGCCCATCATGCGCGCGCCGTCTGCGCGCGTCGGGCCTGCACTCGGCCCTCCTCGTGCGCGCGTCCGCGCTGGCCTGAGTGCCATCATCCTGCGCGCGCCTGCGCAGGATCCTCCAGATGCGCGCGCGCCTGCGCGCATCTCTTCCCGTTTGGCCCAGCCGCGCGCGTGCCTGCGCGCGGCCCTGCGCATGGGCCAATTCGTCCGACTGCTGCCTGTGCGCGTCGCCTGCACACTGGGCAGCCACGCTTGGCCTGGCCACGGCCAAGCGTCCTGGCAACCCTGCACACGCCCAGCTGCGCGCGCTCAGGCATTGGCCTGACTGTGCGCTTGCCTGCGCGCAGCCTGTGCACAGGCCAGCGCCCTGCCGTTTTGCCGCTCTGTGTGCGCCTCGTCGCACAATCCTCTGCTCAGCCCGGCCATGTCCCCGGTGCATGGCATGCGCATGCGCCTCCGCGCGCCTCCGCGCGCCTCAAGCACGGAGGTGTGACAATCCTCCCCGGGCAGAAGATGTCGACGCCCTCGTCGACGCCTTCTCCATGGCATCACCGGAAGGACCATTTGCCGCCTCCAAGACCTGCAGAGCACCAATGCGATGCGTACCTTCTTGTGCCTCGGGCTCCTCCACCGACAAAGCATTTAAGGCCTTCTTCTTGGGGCAATTCCGTGCAAGATGGGCTTCTCCGCATATGAAACAACCCCATGGCGCCTTGCTTTTCTCCTCCTTCCGCTTCTTGGTGCCATCCACTTTCTCCTTCCGGGGGCCATTCTTGGCCGCCTTCAAAACCCTCTCCTCGGCGTGCACCTCCGGTTCTCCGCTAGAATGTGGTGGGCAGAAGTCCACCAATGCCTCTGCCGCTGCCATGGCCGAGGGGATATCTGTCACCCCTTGGCGGCGTAGCTCCGCACACGCCCATGGGTGTAACCCGCTCATAAAATTGAAAAGCTTGTCCTCCTCGGACATGTTAGAAATATCAAGCATTAAAGAACTAAATGCCTTTACATACTCACGGGTCGTGGTCATCATCTTGAGCTTCTTCAAATTCTCCCTTGCAACCCAAGACGTATTGCAAGGCAAGAATTGGTCACGGAGTTCCTTCTTCAATGCCTCCCACGATCCCACATGGGCACGCCCCGCGCCCACATCATCCGCCATTCTTGTGCGCCACCACAATTTGGCATCGCCGGCCAAGAACATAGTCGCCATGTTTACTTGGTCGGCCTTCGGGATCTTCATGGCTTTGAAGTAGTGGTCGATGTCCCAAAGGAAGTTCTCCACCTCCTTCGCATCCCTCACGCCATCGAATGGTTTTGGCTCCGGAATCCTCATCCTCCCACTTTGGTCCGCATGGGATGAAGTTGTTGGAGCGTTGAGGATCAACCGCTTCAACAAAGAAATCTCATCCTCCAAAGAACGCACCCGAGCCATCATCTCAGCCTTCTCGGCCCTATGATGCTCTTCCCATGTCTCCATATTACGAACCAAGTCTCCGCTAGAAGTTTCAAGGGTTACTAACCTGTCATGATGCTCCAAGGCCACCGCAATCAAGTCCGGCACCTCCTCTCCGTTTGGGCTGCCCACTAGCTCCTCTAAGCGAGCAACACGGTCGGTGAGCGTCATCCCTTCGGTATAGCTCCAAGAACTCCTCCGATCCTCCAAGAACCGTGGCACACGGCTCTGATACCAACTGTCACACCCCTTAGAAGTGCGGAGATGGGATCACCAATTTTTCGCTTGGATCACCCCTTCAAGGTGTGCGGCCTAGAGAGCATCCCATACTACTCCCTAGTAAGCCTTCCAACCCTCTAGAAGATAGCCCATACTTAGCCTCTAGATGGTTTTCTTCTGCATGCACTAAGGGATTGGATCAAGCCCGCATGCCCTCAATTTCCTTGCCAAATGCCCATGCACACATGACACCAATGAATAGGGGAAAACGGAACTTGAATTGCTCAAAATATCCAAGTACCTCTCACAAGCCGAGAGGATAGCCAAGCCCTTGACTCACTAGACTTAGCCAACCCAAAAACCCCTCTTCGGCCAACACATGGCCCGGCCAAAGACCCTCTTTGGCCGTGGACTACACTCTCCCACTAATAGGACCGAATGCACTCCCTTTTGGCAAGTGGAACCCTCACTTACAAGTGCCCAAAGGTCTGCCCACATGGACTGAATACCACCCTCTTAGAATCTCCCAAAGACTCTAAGTGGACTCCCAAAATTACACCCAAAAGGACTCTTCCGAAATCCTCAACCTTTAGGTCTTTTTATAGTGCCCAAGGTTGGCATCTCCCCTTCAGCCGGATGTAGCCTCCCATTGAACTCCCAATCCAAGTGCAAGTCATCCGTAGCCGCCCATTGGTCGATAGGACCTTCACTTGGCTTGTGCTTTCTCTTGGCGGTTAGGAAATGTGTTTCCTCCTGCCCAGCTGCCCCGCAGCCTGCCCAGCCACCGCCCAATGCACAGCAGGCCGCCAAGTGTCCTTGGACAGAGGCATCAGCCAATGGCAGCGCCTGGGCAGAACCGCCTCCTGCCCAGCTTCCAGCCCGCCGCCGCCTGAAGCCTGCTGGGGGAACATCCCACATGCGGCTGTCTGCCCAGCCGCCCAAGGCCGCCCGGTGCCCTGGTCCGCCCCGCACGCGCGCCCGGCGCGCGCGCCCAGGCCCGGCCGCGCGCGCGCCTGCGCGCGGCCATTGCCCTGCGCCAGACTGGGCGGGCGCGCTCCTGCGCCCGCGGCTTCTTGTGCGCGCCTGCCTGCGCGCAGCAGTGGCCCGCCCGGCCACTACTCTGGCCGAAGTCTGCCGCTCGAGCTCAATCAGCTGCGCGCGCCGCGCACGCAGCTCCGCATCCCTTTGCCGTGCGCGCTCGCCCGCGCGCCGGTCGACAAAGTCCTTTAGCCGCGCGCCTCCTTCGCGCAGCATCCGGCCTGGCCTGGCCCTTGTGCCACAAGCGGGCCAGTGCCTTGCCCTATGGAGCCTGGACGTGCGCCCATCTAGGCACGGCTTCCTCTGCACGCGCGTCCGCCCTGTGCTCGCCTGCCGCTACAGCCGAGCGCAGGGTCTTTGTGTGCCACCTGCGCACCTGCCCCGGCCGTGGATCCGCCCGGCCAAGGTCTGCCGTGCGCGCCCCGCGCACAGGTCCGCCCATCATGCGCGCGCCGTCTGCGCGCGTCGGGCCTGCACTCGGCCCTCCTCGTGCGCGCGTCCGCGCTGGCCTGAGTGCCATCATCCTGCGCGCGCCTGCGCAGGATCCTCCAGATGCGCGCGCGCCTGCGCGCATCTCTTCCCGTTTGGCCCAGCCGCGCGCGTGCCTGCGCGCGGCCCTGCGCATGGGCCAATTCGTCCGACTGCTGCCTGTGCGCGTCGCCTGCGCACTGGGCAGCCACGCTTGGCCTGGCCACGGCCAAGCGTCCTGGCAACCCTGCACACGCCCAGCTGCGCGCGCTCAGGCGTTGGCCTGACTGTGCGCTTGCCTGCGCGCAGCCTGTGCACAGGCCAGCGCCCTGCCGTTTTGCCGCTCTGTGTGCGCCTCGTCGCACAATCCTCTGCTCAGCCCGGCCATGTGCCCGGTGCATGGCCTGCGCATGGGCCGAGCCTGCGCGCCTCCGCGCGCCTCAAGCACGGAGGTGTGACACTTACGATGGATAGTTGCGTACAAACTGGCCTAGGGTACTACCAGTAGCCTCCCCTTGGGCTCAGCGCTATGAACTGAACTATACCAACCTGGCTCTGATACCCAAAGATGGAGAGGGGAAAGGAAGCGGAAGGAGAGGGGAAAGGAAGCGGGGAAAGGAAGCGGAAGGAGAGGAGAATCCAAAGAAGAAGGTGACGGTGAAAAAGATAGAGAAGAGGAAGAAGGAGAAGCAGCAGAAGATGGAGAAGAAGAAATAAAAGGAGAAGAAGAAGAAGGAGAAGAAGAATAAGAAAAGGAAGAAGATGGAGAATAAGGAGGAGGAGGAGTTGCTTCAAGAGATAAAGCAAATGACTCGAGACAACCAAAGAAATGACAAGAAACCATGATGCAGCAGTTAGAAACCTTCACCAAAGTTCAACCAAAAGCCAAAAAAATTAGTCTACCGTATCTGTTTCTGTTTTTAATACGAGTTATTAGCTCCCTTCTGTCCAATAATGTACTCAAAACCCTCTGGAAGAGATTTCAACTTCACTCTTATTCTATTAAAATGCTTAGTTACTTCTAAGAACTTGAGAGAATATCTATTTTGTTGCAAAACTTGGAAAATTAACTTTTTACATGATATTCAAAAGTTGTCTTTCAAAGCTAAACGTGATAGATTAAAGGACAGCATCAGCAATCTGACAACGATGATAACGAATATTAGAAGATTTACCATTGCCACATAAATTGGCTACAGCCCCTGCAACCATTCTAAGAGTCTGGGGGTCCTCGGCATCAGCTGCAGTCATTGATAATAAACTAATGCCACCTTGAGCCATAATAAGCTCTTGATTGGTTTCTGCAAACGTGGAAATTGGAGAACAAAACAATAGGTTAACAAGTAACAAAAAAAGACCAAGCAGAATATTTGACTTAGCATTGTGTCGACACCATGTAACAAGGTCCAGCATGAAGAGTAATAAACATCACCATTTAACCAAGCATGCTTACCATTCATTGCAAGATTGGCAATTGCTCCAGCTGCTACTCTACGTATAGTTTCATCCTCTGAGCTTCTCAAGAGCATCAGTAATGATGAAAGACCACCAGCTTCTACAATTTTCTCCTGATTTGCTTCTGAATATGACATAACATTCAATATTATTCATAACAGGAAAAGGTATAAATGAATTGATGGTTCCAACAGAGCAATATAAATAAGAGCTTCTAGCACATAAACTAAAAAAAAGAAAAAAAAATGCAATACTGGACAGATGAAAAAACAAAAATCAATATGCTATAGGAGTTCTTAGAGAACAAGGAAAAATGCAAAAGCATGCATACAAGGAATATGACACATTTATATAAGTGGCACACCTAGGTGGCTTTTGACAGATCCTTCTTTAAAAAAAAGTCATTGTTAAGGGCTACCATCCATTATTTGTGCAAGCTTTTAAAGCCTATCTGCCAACTCTGACCAATTTCTTAAGTACTCGATGTGCAATAAATTACCATAACCATAACAATCAAGCCTTGTCCCATTTTTTTCCTTCCCAATGCATTTAAATCTTTGACTTCAATTCATCAGCATGGCATATTTAATTTGCCACTTTTAAAGATGTAGAAGGAATGGCAACAGCTAGTACCCACTCCACAAATTGGCATAGCTGAGACATTGTCAATGGTTTTAATTTTTAAATGAATCTATCGTTTGCTCTACTGATTTAAGAAATCCAAAAATGTGTAATGCAGAAAAGGAACCTACAAATCGCCTTGTAACAGAAGTAACCAGGATGAGTTGGTACCTAATGAAATATTAATTACAAAGTTTCAAATACGGCATGGACTGTGTATAAGTTTTCTTCCAGAGCGGTATGGTACCAGGTATAGACACATGGTATGGGATTGCATCCTGTACTAACACACTGTGTACTGGTGCCGGTATTCTGCCAAAACAGTATGGTACTGCTCGTCCCATCCCATTCCAGAGGTTTTTAAAACCTTGATTAATTACTTAATGAAACAAAAAATTAAGCATTATTTTGAATATACTAGAGCTGCATACAACTGCGATGCAGTCTTTCATATTAAAGAATTAAAGAAAATTGATGATGATGATGCAAATTGATGATTCTAGAAGACTGAGATAAAAGGATCTTTTTGAGAATCTATCATTTGGTCAATGTTCAGAAAGGGATAAAGATGATTACGTATGTATCGCAAGTTGTGAGAAATTAGAGTGTATACTTTGGATACCAGGCACCTAGTATGAAGGCTAGAGGCTAGACTAAAGCCATCACTTCTACTATCATATAGGAAAAACAAATAAAACCCTTATTCTCATTTAACACAAGGACGTTCACAGAGTCAGTCATTAAAAAAAAAAAGGTCTTACCTGTCATTTTATAAGAAAAGGGGTTGATCAGGGATTGGGTCAAAAAAGGACCAATTTGTCAAAATCTCATCAACTTATTCATCGTACTGATATAGAGTATAGTAGTCATACACCTACATGTGGTTGTTTGAATCATATTTCCTTTTTTTACAATGTAGTGCATCTTTAATGCCTTACAAAAGCATTATATTGTATGTTGTATTTACTAAAATTAAAGTTATACACAATTCATACAAACTTGAAAATTTCTAGCAGATTTCTGATATTGTAATATTTTAGCTCTCAGCATCTTCATTGAAAACAAAATATGTGACAAGTCTATAAATAAAATGACTATATAGGCCAAGGATCGCCGTCTCAATACTGGACCCCATACCAGTGCCACATTAGCACGGTGTTGGTATGGTATGGTACAAAAATTTTTTTGGCGTATCAAATGTCGGTATGCCACCCGTACCAGGTACCGGTACTGAACCGGTACGATGTGCCCTATACCACTCGGCTTGGGCCGGTATGATGTGCCATGATATAAGCTCATCATAAGTTATAAAGTAGCATTTATAAAAAAAAGCATCCTAGTGCACAAGGCTCCTGCCACTACGAGATCTCGTGAGGGTCAAACGAACGCAGCATTACCTCCACATGCGGAGAGTTGTTTCCGTATTTTGAACCTATGACATCCAGGTCAAATTGACGTAACTTACCATTGCGCTAAGGTCCACCCCTTATAAAGTAGCATTTCATGATTCTCAATTTTAAACACAACTTACCAAAAAAGATATATAAGTTAGTACAAATATATCCTTAGATTGCTATTCCCCTGATCTAAAACTTAGTTGTGAGAAATATATATAGTTAAAAACTTTTCTAATGCTACAAATTTGACATGTTGCATCATGGTAATGCGACGGCTAAAACATGGATTATAAGAGAAAACATAACATAGAGTAAAACTAATCAAATAACAAAAGAAATACTAGAGTCAATGCCGATCTATTAAATCTTTAGTCACCTTCAGCTGCTAGGTTTGCTACCACCTTTACTGCATGAATACGAACATCAGCATCTTCCGACTCAAGCAATGACAATATTTTTTGCAACCCCACTGCCATATTGAAGTATCCATTTAAGAAATAACTAATAAGAATTGGATACTAGACTTTATTGACTCGACAATATCGGTTTATTGCAGTACCTTGTTCAAAGAGTTTAGCAATTGATGCCTTAGGTCCATTTCCCGAGTCTCTAAGCGGTGAATGCCTAGCTTGCGGCATAAGGGAATCTAATCCTGTTAAGATTTTCCCAGACCCACCGCTGTCAAGAATCCTCTTTGTCTGATACGAGAAAATTAAAGCATTAAATAACTATGCTCATAACAAAAATCAACAGAGCAGACAAATGAAATTATAATCATAATCATAAGACTGTAGAAGTTTATAATTGCTAATCATGTGCATGCCCATGCCCAGTTACACAAAGCAATTTGACATGAGTTGACTTATAATGCCTTAGTAAATGTTTGGTTGAACCAGAGAATGGCCGGAAAATAATATGCCAAATCAGAGAATGGATGGAAAATAATATGCATCCAATTTACACTACATCCTTCGATTCGTTAAGGACAGATCTAGTCTTCCTAAATGGTGTATGTCGTATGTCATAACATCAGTTAAGAGACTAAAATGGCCTCAATGCATCATAGAATCTAGATGAATTCATGATGGAAAGTGTTCAAGCAATGACTTATACACTTGGTTGTACTTCCTGAAGAATTAATTTTTGAACCCTGTACACTACACATGCATGTTTGCTCAATCCTCAGTCCATACCTTATCAGCTTCAACACTCAACTGCAACAGCTGACCTTTTAGTATTCTTATTTCTTCTTCAAGCTTCTGCTTCTGATTAGCTTCATTGTCAAGCATCATGCGGAGCTTTATAATCTCAGCACTTGCAGCTGCCTAACATACAGGAAATTGCATAGTGCATGTCTATCAAAATAATCAAATTTAAATATGACTCAATGATAGCCAACAAAATCAATTACTGGGAACAACCATACTTCTAAATTTTTCCAGTGCAGCACTTGGATCTTAAGGTCGTTAACCTCTTCAGTAGATTCCCGTAGGTGCTTTTCATTCTGGAGTAACTGTCCGACCCCAGTAATTTCCTCCAAGTTTGATGTTGTTGATCCCTACAACTTCCAGAGAAATTAATCAGCTATCTAAATCAGTATTAATGACAAAATCAAATATCATATGTTTATATGTTTGTATATGAATTCACTGCTTATGGATTAAGTGGGTATGTTATAACCGTATATATGTAAGTCTTGGATTTGATTCCTTTGCTAGGGATAATTGGATAAAGTTTTCTCTCTTCTTAAGAGAGAAAATGACAATGAAGCAAACTGAAGGAGCAAACTTTGGCTAACATGCCGATATAACTTAAATGTTAATGTAGTTATGTTGTGCCCAACATGAATGCTGACATAGTGCATTAGCCATTTATTTGTTATGTTAAAAGAATGATATAATAAATCACAAAACAAGACCTGAAGAGGCAATTAGTCCGTCCATACAAAGCACAAGCTAAGGCCATCTGTGCCTCATAATTGTGAAACTCATATTTTTTATATATGTGCTAGGCTTCTTAAATATGTTCACGAATCAAGTGGATCAGAAATAATCAAGAATATAGAAGGGCATTAAATTCCTCAAGATTCAGTATGTAGATCCTAGGATTGTCTTAACAAGAATATAATAAACTGTGCCCACATAGATATTGCATCATATCCAACATTGTCAGCCAAGTAAAACGATCTAGGCAATATAGGTTGCACATTATGGCAAATATGTGAGCTTGTTCTTATCTTTGTTTTCTTTTTTTTCCTTTTGAACAGTATAAACTATATCTAACAATTTCACAAAAAAAAAAAAAGCCGCAATCAAAGTCAAGGGCAGACAATAGCCATTAACACATGTTAGACAAATATCTGTAACAGGACTTCTACTCTTGATCCATTACTTGCATTATAAAACAAAATTTTAAACAGCACAAATGCACCAAGAACTCACCCTACAGTGCCCTAAATTTTAAACCAAAAGCTGAGAGACTGAGTGTGTTCTTGGTAAATAGGTTATTTCACTTCTTTTTTAATTCTTCCTCAGAAATAAATGAAAATAAATAGTAATAAGAGGATAAAGAAAATGGATCATGCAATAAAAATGTGGAAAAATACTATCCTACTCAATCAATAGACAAATGAGACTTGAATGGACCACGTATTAGCATATACTGGTGCTTTTATTATACAGGATATGGTACACAAAAGAAAAGATAAACACTATTACAGTATTACTGCAAAGATTGTGAGATGCCATGCTGTCATGAACTATGCAGAGCAACAATCTGATATATTAATTAGAGAACACAAGAAATTGGGAGTCAGGAAATCAGTATACAATAGAAACATGAACCCATACTTATTCCACCCTTCGAGTTCCTGGTGGATCATATTCAAAGAGTTCCCCAAGAAAAGAGAAGTGCCAAGTAGTATGTGGCTTCTACAAGAAGTTGCAATTTAAAAACGATGGTGATCAAGGAATATTTGGTAACATCTGATGATTGTGATATCTTTTTTAACTGTCGCTGTAAATGGTGTAGGAATTGGAAGTTCCGGATGAGGAAAAGAATAAGACAAACTTCTCAGTGGTGGTAATTTAGAAGGAATATTTGGTAACATTTGATGATTGTGATATCTTTTTTAACTGTCGCTGTAAATGGTGTAGGAATTGGAAGTTCCGCATATGGAAAAGAATAAGACAAACTTCTCAGTGGTGGTAATTTAGAAACCTTAAACTTCCCTTCCCCCATTGTTCAAACTTCTGACTTTGAATTATTATGAAATCCACTGGTGATTTTTAGAAGCCTTAAACTTTCTCTTTTCCCTTGTTCTAACATCTAAGTTTGAAAAATCATGAAAACCAACTTACACTACCTCTCACAATAGTTTCCTTATTTTTCATCCACAAACTTGACTATGTTTCTTGCATTACCAATTCAATGTAAGCTAAATCAGTTCTGTTAAAATTATTTTCAGCAAATGTAAATGGAAGTTTTTTCACTAGAAAACAAACTTAATCTTACCGTACTGTGATTTTTTTTTTCTGAGGATTGATCCAGCATACCTAATTCCTGTAAAAAATTTGACTCTCTATATCCTGTAGTTCACTTTAAACACAATTTCAATTATTACCAGCAAGCAGTTTTGCAATGTACCATCTTAAAGCCCTATCAATTACAAAGATCAAAGTACCTTCACCTTGTTAAATCAACATGGTTATTACAGATTCATCTCTTTGATTGCCCCACATCAAATGATCTCTTTCTAGCTTGTCATGTTTCCACATTTTGTGACATAGAGTCAACTACCACCAACACGTGATCAATCAATAAATAATATATGTTGTCTTAATCATATTACTTCATTCAATTATACCAGTAATGAAGCCTTATCTGAAATCACATATAAAGTAGCTTTCAAGGCAAAGTTCTTGGCTTATTACTGTGTACTTCAGCAATTAGAGCTGCAGAAGTAGACAATTAATATGGAATAAATAGTAAAAGAGAATGGAAGCAAGAATTGCAAAGATTTCTAAAGAAGAGAAAACAAGTAGAAAGAGAGGTGGGTATATAGCAATTGAATACCCATTTCGTCTCCCCTCTTGTTAATAGGCATAGGGCGTTCCTAGTTATCAAAACCCCAGGATGCAGCTGGTTGCATGGTGCTACAGTGACTTTTGGCCAAGGTTTTAAAACCCGGTTTCGGCACTCCGAATAGAGTTTCAGTTCCGGCATTCTCAGCGGCTTCACCAGTTACTCTCCAAGTTTCAGAATTTCGATCAATAAAGTCATAAAAATACCCAAAAAGAGAAAAAAAGGAAAAAAGAATTAAAAAACAAGATAAGTTATTTCACATTATTTTATTATGTTTAAAGTTACTAGGAGCATAGTTTGTATAGTAAGGCTAGTTTTAAGATGAAATTAAAATATACTTAAACTTATTGCATTATACTAAAATTTCCACTCACAGTAAATGTATTTTATTTTCCTACACTTTCCCTAATAGTTGTAATGTACCTACACTTTTCTCTGTTTTTTGTAAATTCCAATAGCCTTGTTTTTGTAGTTTATTAAACATTTCTCGATAAATATTGCATTTTGTTTCATTCTAATAACTAGTCAAAACAGAAAATCCCAACTTTATATATTTCATTTTATTTTCATTTTAAATTCATCTAATCAAGAAAAGATCCATCTAAGCATATCTCATTATGTTCATTTTAATAACTAGAAGAGACAAAACCCATCTAAGCATAGTAAGTTTTATTTCATGTGAACAACCAATCTAAGCAAGAAAACACCCATCTAAGAATATTTCATTCTATTACATATTAATAACCCATCTGAACAAAAAGAAGAAGAAGAAAATGAACCATATAAGCATGTTTCATTCGATTTCATTTGAACAACCCACATAAGCAAGAAAAGACATATCAATAGCAACCCATAATTTCATTGTTTCAAAATGCAGCTTATCCATCATAACAACAGAGCTTAAGCCAAAAAAAAATTGATAATTAAAATATCAGATAAATGTGTGATTGAATTGTATTGGTCAATTTTAGAAAATACTAGCCATATTAACTTGTTAAGCAAATAAATACTAAATAGTAGTTTCGGCTAAAACTGACTGAAACCAAAAATCTCAGTCAGTTCTGGTTCAGTTCCAGCCAAAGCCGATCCATTTTGAATGAATCTTAAAACCTTTCCTCTGGCTATAGTTAGACCCAGAACTAATACTTAAGGCCCAACAACTTGAAATTACTCACATATCTCCCTAATAAAGCTCCCAAAAGTTAACAAAATATCATCAGATAACCCTCAAGTGTCCCTCTCAAGTCAGAGAATATCTATCATGACAGCAAGGCTGTAACAACATCCTATAAAATTGTGTTTTTCTAAGAGACCAGATGAACACATTAGGAACCTAATTCTTCTAGTAAATATGTGGAGTTCATTTTCAAGTTTTTACATAAATAAATTGGCAATGTGCTTAAATATGCATAGTTCTTTCATGATGAGTGAGATTACCAACTCTGTTGCAGCTTGATTACATTATTATTAAACCCAAGGTCTGAAATCTCGTGCTACACCACCACAGCATTCATGTACCCATATAGTACGAGATTTGGTACACCCTCCATATCTACTTACAGTCCGAACCAGATGATACCTCCATGTCGACACAGGTTGATACAGCATGTATTATGGGGTCAATAAAGTGCAGTACAGTCGAGATCTGAAACCCTGACTAGACCTTTATACATAAAATCCTTTTAGCAGTCTTTATCCACATTAGTTCGCATAGTTCTATCTCATAACCTGATCTTCAATGTATATCAAAGGCCTAGCAGCAATGTCTTGTTTCTTGTGTTTCTGTTTCCACCAACAAAGTATTGAAGGTTTGTAGTGGATCATTCATCCACCAGAGAACTTAATTGATGTCAGAGGATCCTTCCATTTGCAACTGACAAGTGATTTTCTACAGAACACCTCATCCTGGAGCACCTGATAAGTAACTAAGAATTCAAATTACTACATCTAAGCAAGGGTTTCTCGGAGCATGTAGAAACTGACTAACAACATCCACTGCAAAGAGATGCCCAGCCAAGTTTAGGTATCTCAACTTTCCCATCAAACTTCTGTACCCCCAGAATCAGTAAGTAATTCTACTTGATCAACCATGAATTTTGTGTTTGAGTCCAAGCAAACAAGTACTCAGCATGCCTGATGCATGGGAGAGAAGCATGAATGGCTGCAATCCTATTTGTACAAGATTGCCCTTCATTATTTATGTAACATGGTATATATAAGGCCACTTTTGGCTTGTGTACTACCTATGTTTCTCTCCCTCATAAAGAGAACTAAACAGTAGGGAGATTTGCTAAAGATAGGATTAGCTATCCGGGTGGAAATGCAGTAAATAGGAGAGTGGAAAGTGGAGACATGGAGACGATCATCCACTGTGGGAGTTTGTGTTATGATAATAAGATGTCCCCCACTTAGAATGCAAGCAAATTAGAGAGTAAATTTAAACCCATATAATATTTTAGCATCAAGCCCTAACACCTGGTAATCACTATATCGTTCATGCATAGAATAAATATGATAACCTGAGAGGATATTTCTGAATGCCAAACTAACCTGGCAACATTTAAGACCATATGAGATAATCAATATAAATATTTACCAAACCATACTGTTAGAATTCAAAGGCGTTAGTAGTATGCAGGCAGTCAAGGAACTGATTTCTGTCTTCAGGTAGAAAGAGGCACCTTTGGCCTACTATATTAGAAAAATAACTAGAATATATTACATATGAAAACAATCAGCAATTTACCAGCAACCAATAACAAATAAAAAATAAAAAAAGAAAGGAAAATTAAGCAAATAGCACTTATCAAGATCGAGAACCTATTTTAGAGTGCTGTGACATACCAAATACTAAAGTTGCAACTTTTTCCTCCAGATTATGCAATAAATTATTAATTGTACTTCGAAAAATGCATGGTTGATATATCACTACAATTTTATGTGATAAGTACAGGAAGCTATACCATCAAGCATGTAATACAAATAACAGGCATCAATTGCGGCCGACTACTGTCATGTAATCAAATGAATAAACAACTTGTGTTTTCCCCCTTTTGTTGTGTGGGGTGGGTGGGCAGGTTGATTGTTGATATCGTCCAGCTCTGTGAACTTACTGCTTTTACCCACAATTGTTAACGATGATTACAGACAACCCTGCCAAAATTTTTAAAAAATAATCTTTTTTTCCCTAAGCATCACAGATGTGCATGTAAAATAAGAAAACATGCACAACCAAGTGCATAATATAAAATGTGCTCATCAAAGTTGTTACATAATGTCGTGATAAATAAGTTAAGGCAAACCTCAATGTTACATGTTTTCAGCAAACATTGTTCATGGTCAACTCTAGTTTTATCATTATTGCTGCTTTGCTGTTTCATTCTCCACTTCTCCTCAAGTTTCTTTATTGATTCCAAGTAATCTGTCTGGTACTTCAATCTCTCATTCTACACTCAAATGAAAGAAGAAAGAAAATTACTAGACAATAAAATATTACAAGGCTAAACTTGGTAATCAAAAGGAGGATGGAAAATGAAATGCTCAAGATTGAAGAGTTGAATTAGATTATCAAACGAGGCGTTATGTACATAAGTACTTTTAAAGACGAAAGATTAAGCTTACAATCAAAAAACTCTAACAAAGAAAAATACAAAGCAGCATGATTAAAAGTCAGAGATCAACGCACTTCATTATAAAGTAATTTCAGTTCTCCTTTTCTACAGTAATAAAGGGCCAGTTTCTCAACTCTGGAAAATATCATGATTTAATCTGGTTTCCATGATGGTTGTTAGAAAATATCAGGCAGTTTCCATCAAACAAAAATTTTACTAATATTAAATTTTTCATCCAAGTTTGTTAAGGTAAGATTTTTTTTATATATTCTAATAGGATTTTATACGACTTTAGGATTTCTGCTTACAAATTTTAGGACTTCTTACAAGTCTTATATTCACTAGAAAATGGGTTCTATTTATAGTTACAAGGTGACCTGAGATAGTCCTATATCATAAGTATTGTGCAGTTAAGTGACTAGGCATTGTTCAATATGGGACTCCATGGCAAGGTTTGCAATCTCAGTATTCGACACGGTACCGGTGCCCAACTAGTACTCCATGTATCAAGTGTCGGTAGGGTATATACCTCAATGCGACACTCTATATGAGGAGTGTACTAAGTCTTATTACCCTACAGTATGATACAGTATGCCCCGTACTGTGTGGAAAAGTCCAAGATTGCAAACCTTGCTCCATAGTGATCCTTTTTTTACCTCACTAATGATTATTTTCTAAGTTAAAAGAGTTTTATGTTTCCTTCTCCATTTTAGTTGTCTACCATCAATACTAGTTTGTCCTGTCCTGTCTAGAATTGAGTTAAGACTCTCACTTTAGCTATATATCAAGTTGAAGCAGACCTAAAGGCATTAGGATTGCAAGTTAGAGTAGCTACTGTGTTTCAATAAAGATAATTGTGTAAGAAAAGTGCTTCCTTAATCATAAAGAAGAATTACATTGAGTATAAGCTAGGACTAGGATTAAAACTCTACAAGAAGGGACTTGCAAGCAGCAAGTAACACTTATGTAGACAATTACAATTTTGTATCCTATTCTTCCGCCATCAACTTGCACCGTATGTCTACCTGTGAGGGCACAAACATCCATTAATGGCCGCAATGAGTGGCCAACAGTCTGAGTGGAAGACTCACCAATGTGAGAAAGAAACAAAGGGAAGGAATGGCCAACCTGAGGGGAGCTGTTAGATGATATACAAAAGGGAAGAGCCAACCAAGTAGAAAATCAAAAAAAAATCGATTAATAAAGAAAATATGGAGTCTACAACCTCTAGACTCCATAATTACAATTAAAATATGGAGTGACCAGAAATTTCCATTCAAAAAAGTAGATATGGTGGTGCCAAGCTCGTAGAAAGCAACAAAATTCAGCTACCAAGAATATACCATGTTCATTGCCTCCTCAGCAGAAGGGCAAGTTAATAAAATATACTGCACAGCAAATCAAAATAATAGATCAAGTGTTTACCTGACATAATAATTTGAAATTTCAACACAAAAGTACTTCAAAATTAACTTCTCTTTTGAACTTAAATAATTCAAAATCATCATCATATGAAATCCTTTGCTTCTCAGCATAGAAATAAAATCAAAGACAAACCTCTAGAGAATTCATATAGTTTCTTTCAGCCTCAGCAATACGGCTCTGTGCATCTGCTCTTATTCTCTCAACCTCATCTTCAAAATCTTTCTGCTGCCTTTCATTTGTTGCAATTAACTTGTCTATCTCAATATCAAGCCTCCTGCATAAGCTTTTGTAATCAAATTCCTCCTTTAATTTCACCATGTTCTCCACCTTCATTGCCTATCAGGGACCATATTCACAAGAAACTGCTTTATTAGTACCTGATGTTTAATTGCCGAAGAAATATGAAGATAATCAAAACAAGATTTTTCATGTTCATAAAAAATTGGTTAGCAAATTGTACTAGGTTTCACAGCTTTAGTCTGGTTATGTGTTTCATCTATACCATTAACCACGGCTATGCATTTGATCTAATAAAGTTTGTATTATCCTTATCTGTGTTTTTTTTATTTTTTTCCTAGCATGGTGTTCTTCCACTTTAGTAGGTTGAAATTTTTTACACTTGGTAATTTCCTATCTATTTTCTGTTTTGTCAGTTTACATGAATAGTAACTGTTTCAAGTTTTAATAACCTTTGACGGGAAGGAAATCCTTCATGGAACATGGATTAAGGAGCCATTTACCCCTAATGAGGTTATATTGCTCAAGCAGGTGAAACCATATTGTAAAAAACTTGAATCTGCAAGTGCAAGAAGTGAATGTCTTGCTTGCCAATTGGTGGACCCATTCATGTTAGCTTCTTGATAAGGTCCTTTAACCCTCGATGAACTAATTTATCTCATCTTCATCGTAAATTACAGTGCCGAATGTGCTATGACATGATAATGCATATATAGTAACTTGTATACAGGGGTAACAGTGTTTCTTGATGCCTCTCACCATTATATTAAATTGCACATTTTAAGTTTTTTGAATAAATCACACTCTTCAGTCTCTAAGTGTCCCAACCTTTCTCTAATGCTTTTTTAGTTGTTACAGGACCATAACTTATCAACAACCATGAAAAGCATACCACATCAAGTACCACTCATATAAGCTAGTCTTGTTTCTTGCAGTTTTTGTCTTTCTTAAGTCCCTCCTAGATTATTCACAGCCGGTACCATTTTTGTGCTATATGATTCCAACATCCCTAATTGTTATTGTTAGTTTCAGTATGAGGTATGCAGATACGGTATCACATATAGGCAAGTGAAGCTACAATTTAAGAATATTTGAACATGGCTGCAATGATAATAATGGGTGTCAATTTTACATTTTCACATTTAATCGTGGATTGCATGCAAAAACCCTTCTAACATGGTAAAACATGAGGAATCTTTCATTAATTCTTATATAGGTGAAATTTATAGAAAAGCCCTCAGTGAGAAAAAAATGAAACTAAGGGTCAAAACAAAGATGAAGCAGCACATACCAACAAGAGAGTTTGAGTTATTTATTAGAATATCCGGCCATTTCATCAGCCCAACTCTCAGTCTAGGCAACAAGGAAGGATGTGAAAATGGGCTCTAGGGATAATAGGAATATGTCGAGTATTGACTATCAGAATGCCATTCCAAAAATGTAACATAAAAACCATATTCTACATCGATACTCTATTTATTTTAGTAGTGAATTTCCTAAAAAAATGATAATAGATGGAAAGAAAGAGAAATGATGTTAAAAAAAAAAGTGATCTAAACTGAAACTTCTTGAACTGTAACATGGAATAAGCATCATATTACAAAAAGTTTAGAACATTATCCAGTTCTTGTTAATTTTCATCTTGACAAATATATGGTATAAAATAGATGATTTAGCATGTACTGAAACACAAAAATTTCAACCACAGGCATGGTAATAATAAAGGTTAAAAAGAACTTAACAACAAAAAAACGACAAGGCAATATAAGAGCCATACTCTTTGTCCAAACATTATAGTACTTGCAGTCTCTCCTCGATGGCGTGGAGATGGGCCAATTGTCACAACCAGTGAAGTTCTTGCAGTGCCTGTTAAATTTTTACAATTGTGAAAAGAACTCTTGGAGTTATTTTAACTTAAACTGCAATCCTAATTTGTTTATATATGGTCAGTTTTATTTATCAAAATAAGCATCGATCAAATTTCAGAATGCTTTGTAACTAGCTCTCAATCCAGTATCAGGGAAAAGAACTTGCCATGAAGACTGTCTCCAACTGCCAATGCAGACACAGTGATATAAACAATTGATTGGTGCAGTATGAAAACTATTAATGCCTCGTTGATGTCTTTGTACTGTTTATTTAGTGTTGATCAGATCACAAGCAATAAGGTATTTTTTAACAGGAGACTCCATATGATAATGCCAAATTTCGACACTTCAAGCTGACCTAAGAACTTCATTTTTGAAGTGTCATGGACTGCCATGCCAGACCTTCTAGAACTCCCAAAACCTGAAGTATCCAAATAACACGACAAACTTATTGCAGAATTTAGGCAAAAATAAAATGTCTCTCTTTTCTCCATTGTGTGGTTCCATGACCAAGTTGCCAGCCCCATCAAGCATATATCATGAGAAACTTTTAGTGCTGACTGAATGCTGCATATATCAATCCTTTTTTCCAACTACAGTTTCAAATTTTGCAGTAGATCCAATTTAGAACACCAAAAACCATTAGTTCCTTCAAATCAAATTTTTTATTAGTATTTCCAACCCTTGAAGCCCTCAAAAAATACCAAATCAACCATATACATTCCATCAAACAAAGGAATAACATTGTAATCACAGCTTGAAATCAGACCCATAAAGCCAAAATAAGTCATGATCCCTTCCAAGACAGCAATTCTAGGCTCTGATGCTATGAACTCAAATGGTGGAGTACATGCTCTGAAACAAATATAACTTTGCAAAGAACTCTGACCCTATTTGTCAGACTACACATAATGGGGTGTAAGTGCCTTTTTTATTTATTCATATGCTTATTATAAAAGATACTTTCTGTGCACAGATTTTTCAAAAAAAAAAAAGAAAGAAAGAATAAATGAACAACACAAAAAACATATAGGTATTGCAATACATGCATACATATATTTTTGTGTCTGTACATGCATAAATGTGTGCATGCATATATACGTACATAGTACATATCAAGGATTCAAATCACAAAGATCAGTACCATGTCAATGGCTACCCACTATGGTGTGATCCTTGATATGGGGGAGGTGCGCCTCAGTATGCCTAGGCATAAATGAGCAAAAAAAAATTAAGGAAAAAAAGTATACCGGGTGGTACAAGGTCAGTATACAGGCCTGGTTTGCAAAAACCAGCACATTCCAGGATCCCTGTACCAGTCCCGGGACAGTAGGTATGTACAGGTGGTTTTTCAATCTTTCATAGACACCCACATGCACATAAATATAGTCATATACACAGATGTATGCCTATATGTGTGTGGGTATAGATATATATGTGCATCTATCTATCTATAAATGTTTGTAGATCTATGGATTTATGCATATACATTGTACGTAACTATGTACCGATGGTTCCGCATAGAGGTGTACAGGCATATGTAAGGATGCTGTGCATATATACACATCTAACCAAAAAGCTTCAGCATGTCCATGTGGATCAAACTCAGGAGGCTACAAATTTTAGCCTTCCTTTATGAGCATGTAAGCTAAGTAATTCTATAAGTAGATGATATATTACAATAAGAATACCAGATTATGACTTCAAGAAACAGGAAAAGCATTCAATAGAAAATCAGAGTTGTAGATGGAGGATGTAAATGTAAGTCAAGGTCTAGGGTACACAAATACATATTCTTAGCAATATAGGACAGTAAGGGCACTCAAATTTTTTGGAGACAAAAGAACACCAAGTTTTCTTGCTTAAATTTTGAAAAATCATCTATGTTATATATCTTCACATTTGGCACGTGATTTGTATAGGCTACTAACATTAATATACACATAAGCTGTGAAAACAAGCAACCATCTAAGCTTTAGAAGCTTTGACCATCATAGCCTCAAAAATGCTTCAATACCTCACCTCCAAATGAATCTCTAAGCAATCTTGTCAGCTTTGAATCACGAAAGGGAACATGTGGACTATTTTCAGCAAGTGAATTAATGCATTTTCCTAAGGCACTCAGTGACAGATTAATCGATTTTGCTTCTTCCAGCGAATGTCCCTCACTTCCTGACAACAATAACAACTTTCAAAAATAAAAAAATGTACAACCCAAAATATGATTGAGAATATCCATGGCAATTCTGAAAGGAACAGTTAACTAGCATTGTTTCTAGAAACGCTCACATAACTAGCAGATAACTTAAACATGTCCATACAGTGGAAATGAATATACTTTAAGACTTCAGTATCTCCAATACAGGAAGTGTGACATAAAATTAATAGGATAAGAACGAATACACATATTTGATATAATTGCAGCAAGCACTATAGACCAATTGACTGGATGACCATTAATGACAGATTATTACATATCTATCAGAAGGGAGAAAAGTTCTAATAAACCATAAATAAATACAAGCAGTCGACAAGTATTTTACGAAAGAAACTTAAAATTCATCAGGCCTAAAAGGATAAGTTCACTTCAGATTAGAAGTCAGAGATGCAAAAAATGATTTATGAAATTATCTTGATTCACTTCATGTCATGACAAAGGATGTGACATTGCCTAAGGTACTAATTCTAAAACATGTTATCAAGGTCTGCGATCTCAGTATTGGGTATCGTAACGGTACATTACTGATTCGGTACAATATAGGTTAGTATGGTACGGTATGCACCCCATACCGAGATAGCTCTCATGCCATTTTTCCTAGTTTTATCAAGGCCTAGCCTAAAACTGAGTAGTACGAGTTGGTACACACCCTAGTACGCTTTGATATGTCTTCGTACACCTCAGTCTCGGTACAAATTGGTATGAGACTTGTACCAACCCTAATACTATTTTTTACTAGTTCTGACCCAATAAGGTGTGTATGCCTTGAACTAGGTAGTCCGGAGCAGTACGACAATCCATGAATGTTATATTATAGTTACAAGAAAAGGGCATTAAAGACAAAAAGTAAATAATGACAACTAATAATATACCAAAGAGAGCGTAAAACAACAATATGCGATGAATTTTATTTTTCTTGTTTGTGGTTAGCATGGTTTGCAATATCAGTTTCAGTACCCGTACAAGTATCATGATGGTACAGTGTCAATACAGGTCAGTTCGTAGTGTCGGCACTTGGCATGCACCCATACCAAGTATTAATTCCCTACCAGTATGGTATAGTACGGCAAACCATGGTAGCTAGTGTAAGATGAAAATAAATAGTGCCTCTCCTAATTTACACTTTAAGGAGGTCTAAATGCAGCCTCCCTACAACCATTTTTGAACCATCACAATGTTTGAAGCCTCCATAGAACTATATGTGGTTATGCTAGCAATCATACAAAGCTTGAATGGAGTTATCATGACCATGCTCTCTTGACATTATATTTTTCAATATCAATGCAATTCCTTCATCAATTTTAGATGAAGGAATCTAGCCAATTTTGCTACTTAAAAGATCTTGAAGCTGAATTTTCTTCTCAAGGATAAGTTGTCGTAGTTAAAAAAATTTTACTAGTCATGTTTAATTACTACATACACAGTTGATATATCGAGGGAGTTTGATATGAAGGTTCATCCCACAAAAAGTATCACATAGACTTGTCTATTTGGCATTTCTCTACAAAAGATTCTAAGTCAATCTGTCAATGCTCCTTGCTTCACAGAATGTAGATATTATATGCCGTTCCTGATATCATCAAGGGACCTTGACTGACTCTCTTCTCCTTTGACAAACCCTCACTGAAGAAAGCCTTAGCTGATATTAATTCTATTAGTCCCAGCGCTAAGCTCTAGCATTAGCTCTCCCAAGCCAGTCTTGGTTTTATGAGGGTTTGTCAAAAGCTTACTAGCACTTCTTCTAAGTCCTCTCACCATGCAATCTCTCCATATATAAATTAGTGGGCAAATTGCAAATTCTTTATGACAGGGAGGGGCTTGCTGATCTCCATTCCATCACAACCTGTGGAAGGAGCCCAGAAATAATATTGTACATTAGTGTAACATTAGTTAACTCGTGATTATCTACACATTATATAACTATGCATTATATGCAAAATCTGTAAAATTGTAGAAAAGCAGATAATGGAACAAAGACAAAAATAATAAGAACCAAAATTTAGAGAACAAATGGATATAAAAAGGAACAACAATAGATTAAATTTTCTTGTACAGGCAATAATGGATTGGTTTTGCAAAAAGACGAATGCATGTATGAGGTTTTAACAACTTGGATGAAGGATAATAAGATACCAAAAGCAACAACTTATATGCAATAAGGAATTTCTTCGAGAGTCGAGAAAATATGAACTAAGGAAGAAAGATATAATAATTGGTAAGTTCAAATTGTTGAAAATATGAATGATAGCAAAGTAATAAGAGTTGGAAGCAACTGTCGCAAGACTGCTGATTTTCAATAACAGGATCCTGCTTCAAGGCTGCAATGTGCCAGTACCTACCTAAACCAATTCTTGAGGAGGAACATTCTGGATAAGCCAATGATATAGCATTTAAGTGATGAGGCAAGTACAAGGTAAACTATCAAACTGTCTTATGTAGAACAAAAAAAGAAGCATAAGGATTGTGGCTTCAACAATATGAATTTCCATTGTTTCTCAAGAATGAATCAAGCAATTATTACCAGCCATATAAGCATGTCCGACATAGGTAAAATCCTCATCAAACATTGGATCATTTTTATAGGAGCAATATGGCAAAGGTAGCAATAAATAGTACTTGAATGCAAGGTTTGCCGAACCAAACAGTTAGAGGCGTACCAAACCAAACCAGTCGGGGATCGTCCACCGGGCACGATTGGATTCTCCCTCCCCACCGGGTGCTAACTTTTCAATTCCCACTGGGCATGATTCGAGATCATTCGATGTTGGAGAAGTCACCCCCTCACTCGCAAAATTGCCCTAGCGTCCCCGCACCCCCACTCCCCCTCCCCCTCCCCCCCCCCCCCCACACGCTCACAAGAACCGCCCCAGCGCTCCCCTTTCCCACTCGCAAACATCACACTAGCGCTCCCCTCCTCCCTACAGCCACTCATGATGGTTCGAGAGTGGTAAGTTCCTCTCTCCCTCTCTTTCATGCGCTCGGGTTATGGTTAAGGTTTTATGTCCCTCCCCTTCTCTCTCCATCCTTCCCTCTCTCTCTATCTCTCTCTCTCTATCGCGCGCACGCACTCGGGCTAGTGTTAGGGTTTCCCAGCCCTCCTCTCTCTCTCTCTCTCTCTCTCTCTCTCTCTCTCTCTCTCTCTCTCTCGTCCTTTATCCTTTTCTCCCTCTCCTACTCTCCTTGTGTCGATATGCCTCGTAACAGCATGGTACAGACCTGTACCATGCCGAACCGGTCACTGGCCAGTATGCCCTCCAATACTGGTTCAGCAAATCTTGCATGATTTTTCCAAATCACAACCTAGAATTTGTTCCTAGCACCATGAATGATGATCAGTAATTTTCCTTAAGTAGCTAAACCATGGATGAGGAGAACAAATTTTGGTCATGTGGTTCAAGTAGAGTTCAAAAGGTTGAGGAAGTGACTTAGCAGTTTAAGTAATTCGCATGTGGATTGCCATGACTGACCCACTGATAATATAAGTGACAAAGACCCGCTAGCAGGTCAGTTCAGATATAGGTGAAGCCTGTACATCTTAATGTATACTGCAAACCCAGCCTTGGCCACGTTACATATGAATGCATTTATATGCAAATATAGTTAGTCATATGATATCTGAATTATCTACAAACAACAAGAAGAAATAATTGAAAACAGAAAAGAAAATCGTCCATCAATGACTTTCATGTGCAGAGCAAATCTTATATACCTGATTTATCTATTCGCTCTGATCCTGCAAGATCAACAACAACAAGCTTGCTTTTCCTAACAATAGGTGGCCTAAGAGAAGAGACAAGGGTGGACGCATTGCAATTCTCTCTAGGTAAACCTGGTTCAGAATCATGCCTTCCCTTAATTGACCTCTTAACATGTACCTGAACCAAAAGTAAGTAAGATATATAATTATTCTACTTGAACAAAGAGGATCCAAATTCACTACAACAATCACAAATAGGAGACTGTAAACAAAAATTTGATAAGTTACCATAAGAATAGCATGGCTTCGAGATGACTCTGTATTCAACTTTGTGTTTGCGGCGAAGCGGTGAGCTTCCCCTAGTCTTAGAAGTTCTACAAAGCTCCTCTGATTTCTTATCTCTACAATGGTGGCCCCAGGTAGTGAAACATCCCCTGTCTTTGGATCTTCTACAATGGCAATGTTATCATTTCCAGGAACAAGAAGGTCCTGAATGGTTTCCATATATAGCTGGGCAAATCCATAAAGAATGCATTAGCTTGCAGCCAAAAAACATCTCTTAATGCAGTTAAATTTTGCAGTCTTGGAAAGCAGGAATGAAATTTCCAGTGATATTACAATACAAAAGAGTTAATTTCTCAAGAAAAGTAGAGAAGGGTTAGATGATAGTATATTGTTATAATGGCCAGGGAACCTGCAAGTAGGATACAGATATGGAATCTGTATCTGGAGATGTATCTGCAAGAATATCCTCCATTGCACGGACCATAATTCCCCGGGCAGCATTGTCTTCCTCTCCGAGCCTTCCAAGAGTGAAAGTCTTCCCAGTACCAGTTTGTCCATAAGCCATAACAGTACCATTATATCCCTCCAGAACACTCTACACAAAGAAACGAGGCTTCATCACAAGCTGCAACAAATGAAAATCCCTAGGAAAGTAATGACAGGAAAACTGACTTGAGGGGGAAGCAAAATCAATCTAACATGGACCAAAATCACATAACCTAAACCAAGCAAGAATAAGAAGCTTAATGTAGGAGCCCTGAACATAGAAATATTGAAAGTGAACACAAAAGAATCAGTCAGACCTATGATAAGGAGGAGATATGACAAGCAATTTGACACACGATCTGTCATTCTCCACAGACAGATCTTTGTTTCCAACAAAGAACTTGTTAATGGTTAATTTGCCTTTGACAAAAGGGATTTTGAAAATTAATTTTCATGCAAATCAAGTGGTCTTCGACTCTCAGGGCTCGTTTGGTTCGCGGGAAGCATTTTCCTTCCTAGGAATATGATTCCTGGAAAACAAATTCCTAGGAAGAGGATGCCTAAGAAAGTACTTTTGGCATGTTTGGTTGACCATGGGAAAGTGACAAATTTCCAAGGTGCTTATGTTTGGTTGGCCATCCACTTTCCTAGGAAAGTTATATATAATTCCTATTATGCCCTTAATAAAAATTAGGTTTTTAATGCCTCTTTAATGCTTCTTTAATGCTGAAGGGACTTTTTGGGAAAAAGTAACAATGGAGTGATTCCCGCCTCATGGAAAAGTAACTTTCCCATGTTTCTCATGGGAAAGACTTTCCCATGAAATGTGGGAATCACATTCCCATGGGAATATAACTTTCCATTCTCTCTCCTTTGAAAACTCCAACCAAACAAGAGGCATCTCATTACTTTCCCGTTGACCACACTTTCCCCCCTTCTTTTCCCGCGAACCAAACGAGCCCTCAGCTCTATTGCATGAAGATAGTTACACAGTTGCATAGTCCCTTTCAAGACAGCAAGCAAATAAGCAAAGGAATATATCAGGAGTTCCATTTGCATGTCGTTTTGAAACAAGACTTCAAGAAGGCTCTACAGGTCACTATTCAAAATAGGAAGTTTCATGTAATAATTTAAGGGAGAGAATGACAAACGGTGTAGTGCTTGAATGAGCCATAGTGCTTTGAGATGAAATTGATAAAATTAGAGAAGATGTTCCCATAAGCCTAACACTCTAAAAGGGATGAGAAGAAATAACGATACCACTGGATGTGGTTTCTTAAATTTGTAAGTCTAGTCAAACCCTAGGAAACAATATCAAGAAGCTATAGTTACAGTTAATTGTTTCCATGAGACAAATTCAGGTATGTTTATTCATAAAATCCTTGGAATTTAGGGGACAGTTTAACAGAGGGAATTTGATGAAGATAATGGCATTGATTAAGATATCCTATTGTTCAGAGAGAGAGAGAGAGGGGGGAGGGGGATAATTCGTTTTTGCCTGCAAGAAATTGAAGTTAGAATATATGTCAGCTTCATATAAGCATGATGTTAAAAGGAGGTATTCTAAGGTTTATAGATGTAGTTATACAAACATCAGAAATAATTTTATTTCTTACAATAAGATATTTAAATGTTAAATAAATGAAACAAGCATGTGTGCAGCAAGTTTGAAGCAAAAAAAATGCAGAAAGCTCCTCCTTAATCAACTTAGAATCAGAAAATGACCCCACCATAATTCACATCCATCAAGCTTCTCCTAGAATAGCATGATTCACCTTTAGCAATCATAAAGCCAAAAAGACAAAAATCAAGCATGAGGTATTTTTATCATATGTACCTCAACAACTGGTTTAGCAACAACTTCATAAACGCGTTTTTGTGAGGCAAATTCTGTAAGCACCTCATCAAACTCATAGGTCTCTGAGTCCCAATTATTTTTGCGGAGCTTTAACCTTTTAAGCTGCAGGATAGCAAGCACAAAATATATTACAAGAATCCAGCACCAAGAGTCCATAGAAAAGTAGCCACAGTAGTTTGAAAGAATCCACTAGCATTGCTTGTACTTCCATTCATTATCTTAAGAATCAGATTGGGCTTTGTCCAATCTTTTCCTCAAGAAAAAAAGAAAAAGAAATTATCAACTAGCCTTTAATATGGACGAGTGAAATAAAATAAAGGAAGAAGTCAAACCTCCGGTTGCAATTCAACACAATCTGCAAAATCAGCATCTGCCATCGACTCCTCTGCATTTCGAGGCCTAAGTCTAACAGCCACTCGAACTCTTCCAGGAACTGCACAGGATGTTAAAAAACAAATAATTCAATGTCAATAAGAAATCCAGAAAGAAAGATTAAAAATGTCTGCAGTGAAAGATATAACAATATGATTGCAGCTGCATAAACTCCAAATTTTTTGAATCAATCAATTTGTTTACTGAGAATCATGAGACAAACTAACACGCACATGCCAAAGTCAACCCTGTAAATAAGTAAGCTCATTCGTAGTGACAGAAATTCAACAGACTACAGAAAATTCTAATGTGTAATCAATGTCATGCAAGACATACGCCACTTTTAAGAAAAGCAAAAACAGCTCATGCAAGAAACTGAGGACATATAGTTGGCATGTTGTACTCCATTGGTGTGCTTTGTCATATAACTCCATAGCTTAGGTCAGCAGCACATTAGAGAGCACAGGAATAAGTATTAGACCTGGTAGATGGGACATAATCCACTAAAGTGATTTATATACCAAACATTTTAATTTTCATATGAATTAGATAGCAGACAAGAGCTTACCCAAACATATATCAGTTGACAGAAATGAGGCCTAGATATCAGAAACTTCAGTGACCATAATATTAACCATGGTACATAAACATATTGTTATTGACTCGTTGCAAATGGTGAAGAGTAAAAATTTAGAAGTCTTGCACCACAAACTACACTTGCCAATCCATTGACTATGAAGTCTATTAAAGAGTCAATAGCTTCTTACTTTGTAAAAATTTTAAGAAAAAAAAGGTAACATGATATTATAAAATAATTCAGTGGAGAGCACGAAATAAATAGCAAAATAAAAGATAATCAATTGCAAGCATAATTGCAAACAAAGATAATAATGCAAATCTCATTCTCCTTAGAAATAGAATCTATTTTCGCATTATTGCTCCCCAGTTGATTTACAAAATTTTGTCAAGCCAAAGGACTTAACTAGGGATTTACGCAAGCCAAAGATTAAGGTAGAATAATATGGATTTGACATTCAAAAGTTCAAATAAGATTCAGAGATCTTGTAGATGAAAAGGATTCAAATGGAAATATTCACCAGAAGGATCAGTACATAATTTTATCCACATGTAGCAATCATACAAAGTAGCATGAGAGGTAATTCAGATGCCATGAGCAATGAATGCAAGGAAGACATTGGATCTAAAAGGACCGTGATGGAGCCGTAACATGTAAGAATAAGGAATAAAGCGTAGAGTATGGTGCATATGCCACGTATGGCCTAGCAAGGTCTTTTGTGACAAGTCAATGCTCCACACATACAGGATAGGAAAGAATGGATAGTTGTGACATTACTAGAGAGTATCATGGTAAGGTATGCTATTTTCTTCAAATATTGCTAGAATATGAACAATTTAACTACCCTGTACTAGTGCATAAATATATTTCAATTACAATTGCAGTTTATAGAAATCTAGGATTATAATCATCCTACATACCTGCATTAATTGCTACTCTTTTGCGTACTTAGAATCAGCATTTTAAGTACCAACTTTTACCGGGTGGTACAAACCATACCGTATCAGCCTAGTACAGTACAAGGGCTCAATATGTCCCCATACAAAGACATGGTACAAGTGTTGTGCCAACTCCAATGTACCATGTAATCACTACAGGGGCACAGCATACTTGCATACGTACCATAAGATTTCTTTACTTTACTATAGTGTTTAAACCATAGGAAATATATATGCTATAGAATATCTCAATTTCTAATCAATGGTCCAATGCAGAAGGATAACTTTTTATTATCAATGGTGTAAAATTTCAACCTAGGTACATTCATTTCAGCTGAAAACGATCAACTCAGCTGGGAGCAAGCCAAAACCAGCCCGCAGTTTTTGATTTTTGCCAGTTTAGGTCAAAGTTGATGATTTTGACAGTTTAGGTGGAAACTAACCAAATTTGATGAATTTGACTAGCTGTGAAAGGGATCACACAGGGATTCTCTATTTTCCTCCTTATCTCTCATTTTCTATAGATTTTGCTGGAACTGTTCTCAAACCTTGCTAGTTTTTAGTGGATTCAAGTATTTTGAGCTTGGTTTTGGGGATTTAATTGTTGGATTCATGAGAACAACCCAGCTAGGTTACTTTCCAATCAAACTTATTTTACCAAAATTGTCAGATTTTGACAAACTATTTGCTAATCCATGAATACAATCAAAGTAACTTTAATTGCTCGACTTGCATTTTCATGATTTTCTATGTGTTTGTATCTTGGATCTAGAAACACATTGCTAAAGGTTCTTGTTAGAACATGACTTCACAAATCTTTGTTATATTAATAACTTTTTTTTAGTTTCAGTGAAATAACCTTCTGTAGTTGCAAGCAAAGCATATCGCTTCATCAATAATGAGCTTGAAACACTTTCATTTGAAGAAAAAAAGGAATTCAGAGATTTATTGCACAAATATCAAATATGGAAAAACATCAGTATTGCCTATTTCTACAAGAAGTTAAAAGAAATAACCAAAATTAGTCAATAACAAAAAACTTTAGCACTAAAATACAACATTTTGGGCTGTGCTTAGGTTGAAAATTTTGAGCAAACATATGCTAGACAGAGCTTCAGGCTAAGAATTTATCAATGTAATTTGTTGTTTAGTCTTAGTGGTTCGAGAATGGGTTCGACATTTAGACAGTTGCTCCAAAGAAGTAACAACTCTACTATTGACTAGGTTAACTATTCCTCCCTCCTTTAGCTTCACCACACAATTTTTCTCCCTAAGCACAGTTCTGTAACTACAGCACCACAATTCCAAGAGAAACATGTCTAGTTTGAGAAACAAAAGTGGATGTTGGTGCTTATGACAAGGCAAGTCCATGAGTTTAGCATTGATCTAAGATGAAGATGGTACCAATATTATGATGACTGTGCTCAATAACCGCAAAAGCAGCATCTGTCATGCAGACAACTTTATAAAATTATGATTCAGCTCCTGAATTTTTAAGTGCAGCGCAAGAAATAGAGTTCAAAGCAAAATAAGTGAAACTTAGGAATAGGAACATTGACGACATAAACTATGGGATGATGAAGCTAGCAATGTGGGCTTGCAACAAAGTGAAATGACTGGAGATTCAAAAAAAAGTAAAAAGACTGGCTATGAAAATCAAGAGATGCTCAATCGAATGTCCAACCATTTGAAGTTCAAATGAGAATGCTAGGACTTTATTTTTCCTAATACCATCTTGCCATAATTGCTGGAGATTCGCTTTTCACTGATTTTTACTTGTATTGAATCCTTATTTTCTGTCCATTTGATTGATTCAAAACTTCCATTCATTATTCCAATTTATCAGTAATTCATGCTTGCCCCCCATAATATTCTCCAAGTCAACTGCAATACTAGCTTTCAAAAATTTTTACAACCAGAAGTCAAAGTTCAATGGGCTTACTGCATGAGATACATTTCCATTTACAAATTTTATATTAAACACTTCGCATTGCCACAGAATGCAAATGCTTTAGCTCTCTGTAGCTTTTCTTTCTCATGACAAGTTCGTATTACAGTTTAAAGACATTAGCAGATCTGTGATCTAACGGGAAAGAGCTTCAAACAACAACCGCCAACCACCATTTTGAGTGTTGCATGCAATCTTACAATGGAATGCAAAATTCATAAAATCTGGAAAAAATAATCTTTTTTCCGGCAAACTCTTCCAAAATTTAGAAACAGGATGCAGAGCACTCCATAATTTGAATATCTATACCGCCAGCATTGTACCCGAAGAATTTTTTTTAAAAAAAGGCATCAGAAAATTTAAAGAAGCTCAAGAACGAGCCCAGCTTCCCAACCCTTAACCTAATTCACGGATCCAAGCAAAAAAACCACCGATCAAACATAACCATGGTCGACAAACAGGTCGCAGAAGCACCAAACAAAAGCAAAAGAACCCATCCACGTGGCATCCACCACCAGATCTCGCTCCAACGGGACACATTTAAGAAGGGGGAAAGAGTAAAGAAGGGGAAGCAAACCTCCAGCGTCGCCCTTGTTGCTGGCGGGGGTGGAGGCGGGGTTCCCGGCGCCGCTGCGGCGGAGGCCGGAGGCGGCGGCGGGGGTGGCGGTCGGCCGGGACTTGGCAGATGCCTTGGGGGTGGAGTAGACTGCGGAGGGCTGCCGATCGAGCTTGGCCGAGAGCTTTGGCCCCCCATTCCTGTAGCTCCCCGACGCCATGACCACCTCTCTTCCTCTCTCTCCAAGAAATCGAATGGATCGAGAGAGAGAGAGAGAGAGAAAGAGAGAGAGAGAGAGACAAAAAAGAGTAAGGCGGTGGAAATAAATGTAACGCGCGAGGCGCGGCGAGCGATAAGATGGATGGTGGGGGGTTTCGAAGGCGAGAGAGAGAGAGAGAGAGAGAGAGAGAGAGAGAGGGAACGCAGTTTAGAGAGAGAAGGGGAGGGAAGGAAGGGGGCCCAGGAAGAGCATCTGCCGGTCCTTGGAGAGTACGGCGCGATGGGTGGATTGAGGGGAGAAAGAGCCAGTTGCCGTCGCAGTGGGCCCCCTTACCAGTAGTTGGAGAGGTCGCCGCTCTTTTGCCCCTTCTTTTAGGTTTGATTTTTCCTTCCCCCCCCTCCAGAGGGAAAAAGATTCAAATGGCATCCTTTTTTATGGTTTTTTTGCTTTGTTTCCACAAAATTGTCAGAATAAGCTTTTTTATGTATTTATTTATAAAATTATAGAAGTAGTGAATTGATGAACAGGTTATGCTAATACTAAAATTTTAAGACTTTATGAGATATTAGTTTGTTGTTTTAGATTTTTTTTTCTTTCTGTTATAGTTAGATATTTCATTTTTTTTTTAATATGATGTTTATGGAGTATGTGATGTTTGTCCTTCTTTTCTTTTTTTTCTTGAGTAAGGCTGATGGATTTAAATAAAGTTAAAGATGTCTTGGTCTTTGACAAAAGATTTCTCATAAAAGATGCAAGTTCATGAGGAAAAGAATAATATTATAATAGTTTTATTGATATAAGGGTACGTATGGTTTGGATAGGTTTGTGTTAATCAAACTAACATGGACCAAATTTTGCTTTTTGGTACCTAAAACAAATCAATTAATGTCGAAATCAAAGCTAACCAAACAAACAAAGATTATTTTGAGTTTTGATTCATCTAAAATGTCGAAAATAAATTTTAACATGATGATTAATTGATTTCATTCAAAAAACCTACAAAGGACAAGCTGTGAGCGGCATAAATAAACTAATAATTATTCAACAATGTCATGCAACAACAAGGTCCAAAAAATAAATTCTAAATTTTTAACATAGCATGTTTCAATAACAAGGAAACGCTGCACTCTGTTTAACACACAAAAGTTGGTATGGATTATTACTCCACAATTTAATCAACCATGATCTTTTACGTTATATTAACTTTAAAGATCAAAATGTTTCATTTAGATTAAAGAAAAGCCCAGCCCAAACTTGATCCGATCCGACCCAAAAATCCGAATAATAGAAACCTCATTCTTCTGTACTCTAAATATTTTTTCCAGTTCATTTAATGAACATCTGATTAAACTAATTCCTCTTTTTCACCTTAATAACTACATCTTCTCTCATCTATTTTCACCAGATTATATTTAAACATTCATATTTCATTGTTAGTTTGGTGAATCCTTATTTATATTGCATTCAAGTACAAATACATGCACCCATATAGTTGCTTAAATAATGGCCTTACATGTCTCATGAAAGCGTTGCCGCTCCTGTGACTGGTGTGCTATTGGTTAGGGCATGGAGGCTCGCCATGCTCCATCACCAAAGTCAATGGAGACTTTTTTTTTTTAATATATATGCAACATACCTAAACTACATCCTCTTGTTTCTCAATTGAGTCAACCATGTTATAATTCAACTCTTTTTCACCATCATAGATTATGTCAAAATATGATAAAACTAGGATCTATCAATTTCACTTTCTTGAAGTGCCAGAGATAAAACTTATTTAGATTGACATTTTAAAAGTCTCACCCTAAAATCAAGGTTAAAATATATGCCTTAAGTTTTCTTAGCTTATATATCACTACAAGATTATAAACTGCAATACAATTGGCTTTTCCATCACTTTCTTGTTACTCTAAAATATCCAAAATGCCAGAAAGTGATCTTCTATACGTTCTAGATGTATAAGCAACAGCTTTATTACTCAAATGTAGCATTGTAGAGCAATGCGTAATGCATTAATTGATATTATCTGAGGAACAAATTATCCAGATTTGTCATGCTTTTACTATTTTATTAAAATATGTACTCTAGAAAGAGGGAAAAACTTAAGCAACTCAAAGTTGATTTTGAAAATTCAGCAACACCGTCTGATGATTTTCCTGCCACTGAGATCCCTTCCCCTTTCCCTAAAGTTCCCCCTAGACCCACTGAGATTGAGGACAAGGAGGAAGCCAACGTGGAAGATAAAATTGCAGAGGTGATCTCATTAAAATTTGAATCCTTTTTAGATGATCTTTCTAATGTAACTGCAGAAGAATTTTTCAAGGAAGATAGTTCAGAAAATTCAACGGAGATCAGCCATGAAAATGGAACAGTGTTTGCATCGGTTGGTTAAATTTCATAAGAGATGCCATCAGATTTTGAGGTGAATAATCCGATTTTTAGTCAAAGTCGAGAAGAGCACAAGCAGCAGTTTCAACAAGATCTTCAGGTTCTTCGATCGGAGAAGTTTTATGTAAGTCTAAAAAGGTATTCCCATACTGATTTTCAAGATCCCTTCTATTATAATATGTTCTTAATATGCATGTAAATCAAAACCAACTAGTTGAAAGGTATCAGTTGCTTTTAGGAAATGTTTGATTAAATGAACTTCCATGGAAAACTTGTTTGGAAAATTAAAAAAAAAACTACCTTTCCTTTTTTGTTTGTTCCAATAGAATTTAAATAACTAGTTTAGTGCGCAAGGCTCCCACTGCAAGGTAGACAAAGGTCAACGTACATTATTTCCATCATGGAGAGAGGTTAAAATCTTACCATTGCACCAAGACTCATCCTCGATTGAAATTAATTCCAATAATTATTTAATTTTTTTAACTTTTAATTTATTTGGACTTTGATTATCAAGATCTTATAGGTCACCAAGAGAAACTGCAATGAGATTTTTTTTTTTTTTGCTGAAACTGATGTATCATACATGACGGGTATGAATATACCTAAAAAAAATAAAAGATAATAAGTTCCGAAGTGCACCGGATAGTCCCCACTCTTCCAACCACAGGGTCTCCCCATAGTGGTTAGCAACACAGGAGGTTACCTAATCTGCTGCTCTGTTGGCCTTTCGATATAACTATTTGAGATTCTTTGGGTCGTAAAACTTTTCTTCTGCTAAAAAAAGAAAAAAAACAAGTTGCCATCTTGGCTTTTGAAAGGTTTGAGATTCATGGGCAGCAGGTGCAGCATCCAAAAGGCATTCTGTGGACAGGGATATGTCCCCGTGAGGGGTGAGATTTATTGGGGAATGACGAGGAACAGAAGTATTGCATGCTTTCTTGAAATGATGGCATGCTTTTGCTTAGACCGGAATTTTTGCTCAAAAGCAGCGCAGGATGAACGGAAATGCTGCATCAAATGTATAAAGTGGCCTCGGATAAATATATAAAACAGCCTCCCTCTAGGCGCCAAATGCCATCTGCCTTAGTAAATTTGAAATTGATCAGTGCCTTTGCACCTTTCCACTTGTCTTCCAATAAACGTAGTAATTTCCTTAATCTTCAATCTTAATTTTTTTTCGAGAAAGGAAAGGGAAGTTCCATGTCATAGAAGAAGTCTCGAGAAAATATGAACCACGAGCTTAGCGTTACCGATTGGACGAATCTTCGAATATTTCATAGAGATACAATATTTAAGATACAAACCTTTCAACTAAGCAAGGGGTTGTGACCGATGAGCTAAAGATTAGCTCACAATACATAATAAGTATTCTTATTATTTATGTCTGTTACTCTCACTTGATGAAGTCTCAAGTATAACCCATATACAATGGAGAACATTATCAGCGCTTTAACTATTAATTATATCAATTAAATCTCAAGTTTCTGGATATATATACATGCAAGATGTTATCAATTCAGAATAAATGCAACACCTCTCTCTATATATATATATCTAATTATATGTTTGTTGAGAGAGAGAGAGAGAGAGAGAGAGAGAGAGAGAGAGAGCCTTTTAGACTCTAAACTCGCTTCAGGACTTGCTGGTTACTGCAGGCAAGACATTGAGGGCAAGCTGAAAAGACATGCCTCCTAAATGGTGTAGCTTTAAGGTTAAAAAATATTGATAATGAGTATCTCAATCAATCGCCAAACTATTCTTGCTCAGTTTTTTGCGCTATGTGGCAGTTGGAGATTGGTGCAATACACAGGGATAGACAAGTTCCAATAGGAGGATGGGTTGTTCATAATAGGGATGGCAATTGGGTTGGATCGAGTCAGATCAGATATGGGTCGGGTTGGATACGAATCGAGTCAAAAAAATTTATCAACCCAAACCTAATCTGTTTATTAAACAGGTCAAAATTTCAAATCTAAATCCGACCTGTTTATTAAACAAGTAACCGGCCTGGTCCATATAAATGGATTAGACATATTTTAAATGGTTAAATAGATTTAAATGGTTAAGCGAGTCAGGTTTAATATGTCAGAAATAAGTTAAGTAAATTTCAAATAGGTTAAAAGGATTTTAAACAGATTAAACGGGTTGGGTCATAACCCGATCCAATTATTAAACGGGTTAAACGGGTCAATGGTTTAAATATAAACCCAATCCATTTAATAAATAAGTTTAGACGGATTGACCCATTTATGACCTAAATCTGTTTATATCAAACCCAAACCTGCTTAAAGTGGGCCGTTCGCGGATTGGATTTATACGCCGGGTCATAAATTGCCTTCTCTAGTTGTTCACCAGGTTAGAGTGGTGCTAGATAGTATTTCCAATAACTTATTGATTTATCAGAGTATATGACTGAAAAATTGAGGCTGGTGTACCTCCTCATTTTTGCCTGCACTTGCAGAATTGTCCTAGTCAGATGCCTTAACCTAAGGTTGTTCTAACAAAATAGTGCTCTTTCCTAATTTAAAGCTTCAATTAAGTGACAATAGACTTACAGAGAATAAGATACTACTTGGATTTGTGTTTCCAATGCTACAGGATGCAAGGACTTTATGCCCAACCAAACTATTAAATTTTATTTGTTTATTTAGAGAATAACTGAGGGGTAAACAAAAATATTATTTTTTTTCAACTCTTTTTTCTTCATTCTTTCAATTTTTTCTAGACTTTTATAAGCTTTTCTTGATCTCCTTGCTGGGCAATTGAAGGAGAGACAATTGGGTTCAGCCTCCCACGAGATCATACTCATGATTGAATGGTCAGGCTAAGCCGAGCTCATTGTATTATTGGAACGCTCTCACCATGAACTTGCAAGAGGAGGCAAAATTCATTCTTAGAGAAGTATATTTATATACCTCAACCTAGACACACTTTCTATTCTTTTTATTTTTAGATTTTTTTATTATAGACTTTTGAAATTATTATTTTGTGTATCTATTGGTAGTTTTTAGGTGCAATACCTCCAACAAGTTTACATATATGAATTTAGAAAATTTCTACTTTAATGTTGCCCATCCTCTATCACCAATATATGTTGCTGTCTTTGGTATTACTTACGAAATGATGCCCATAAATGAGTGAATCAAAATAATAAATGCTGATGATTTTTTTAATGAATGGATAATCCTTATGATTTTAAATGCATAGGATGATACGAGAATTAAAGGAAATCACCTATGACTATTTTTTTTCTTTTTAATAATCTTTCCTATTTGAATCAAAAATCACTTTTGTTTCTTAAAATACTCAAAAATTTAAAATAATAGAACTCATTTTATATAAAGAATTTTTATTCATAAAAAAGTATCTCATTTAAAGTAACAAGATTTTAAAATTAATAAATCTATTGTGGTAAGGGTTGTCAAGATGACAATATAAGATAGAAATAAGGCTCTTATTCCATACTTTTGCTACCAAACACCCATTTCTTGAGTGGGGAATGGTGTTATCTCTCACACAGTATAAAGCCGTATTTGATAGTATATCTTTTTTCACGTGTTTCGATCAAATTATTATACCATACAATGGGGCGACAAAATATTCCGCCTTATTACTGGCTTGCTCCTCTACTCTCCTCCAATGGTTTCTTCTCACTATCCTAATCTTTCTACTTCGGTAGTGCTATTGCTCCTATTCTTAGCTCAATTGACATCCTCTTTGGATTGTAATTATGGCCATTATTGCCCTTTCTCTATTATTCCTCATTTTTTTGTGTTACTATTTGATCCTGTCTTTGATTTGTTGGCATTGTGATCTACGGGGTCGGGGACTCCTTCCATTCTTCAATTATTTTCTAATTTATCCTTTGTTGTTTTGTGTTATGGTCATATTTCAAGGGTTTCGCCTTGGTTATCAAGGCCCTCAGTCTGTTACAAATGTCCATCCCCTTACTTTCTTAACTGCCATGGTACTTTCACTTTTTTCTTATGATTTAAACTTTAAATCTCTGTTTATATTCGATGATAATAACTCGTGTATTTATAGCCAATTTCATTATTGGAGCCCATGATTTTGGTTAGCTCATCTTCATACTATTGCCGCCCTATTATACGGTTTAACGATACTATTAGGTTCCTCACTTAGATAATAATGCATGCTATATATTTTCCTTTGCTTGATTTTCAACTCTATTTTTATGCTTTTTTTGGTTTTATTTACATAGGTATTATTTTTTAAATCTAAGTTTTTCATATACTTATTCTTAATGAGATATAATTGGATGGCTAGTTGGCTGCATTGTATCCTATGCGTGAGGTGATGATGATGTGCCCATTTTCATAAGGGGTTTGCTAGCTATGGCATGCAACTTTTATTGTCATGATTCATGCTTGACACGACATGCACCATATATAGGACCAATGACTAAGCAACTTATAGTGTGGGTCTTCTTATTTTGTATCTATCGAACCCTATAAAATAGAGTGTGTTTGCTTTTGATTTTTGTTACATTTTGCACAATGTAGCCTTGTGAGTTTTGTACATGCAATGGCTTGCATAGACAAAAGGCTAAATGGCAACCATTGCAACTTGCATGTGTGGCAATAAGGACAAACCAATGTCAGATGGTATACATAAGGAAATGCAGTCTAGTATGCCCATGTATCCTCTTGTATAATCAGATATTGATATATATGGTTTTGAGCCCACCTTTTCTTTAACTCAAAGGCTGGTTTGGTCAAGCATTTAGTTGAGCATTATGACTAGTCATGTTACTGAGGAGATGGATTTCTTCAAGATGATTTATTATTATTATTATTATTGAGTTGTTCGTTATGTTATAGCAATTGTTGGTGTATCAACCCAACTCGTTCTTCTTTACATAGATAACAGGCGAGTTATATGATAAAGATAGCTCAATATTGCAAGCTATGATTCATGTATATATTGGTCGTAATTTATGTTTATATATCATGGCATGTCAAATGTACAACTTTCTTGATAGATGCTGTAATATTGCGAGCCATCAGTTACATATGTAATCAATGTATTGTATTAGTAATCTTGTGTGTGAGTTATTAATTATATATATAACATAAAAAGTCTATGAAAATGAAATTTCTTTCTTTTAACTTTAATATATATCATCCAAATTATATTTATCCAGTACCATTTTAATAGGAGGGGCTTATTTAGGCACTTTTCACAACTGGTTTAAGGGCAATTCTATCAAAAAAAAAAGAAAAAAGGAAAGAACTTGTTCCTCCAAGTTATCCATCCAACCAATCACCATCAATAGAATAACCTCCCAATTTATCCATCCATCCAAATTCCCTATTCCATGGAAAAAAATCTTATTCCTCCACACTTAATTGGATAACTTTCATTTTTCCTTCCAATTTTTTCTACCGCCAAATGCTATCCAAGAGTTTAAATCTAATGTTATAAAAAAATTATTACCATAAGACTCTATATCCTTCAATAGTAGATTGTGGAGCAACGCAAGCAAGGTTGTGAGTGATATCCCGATAATCCAACAACTAAAACTAATCATTAGTAGAATTGGGTCAAACACCAATAATGTATATAAACCAATAATTGAATATGAGAGGCTCATTGGGTCAAGCTTGGAAATAAATGTGTATAATCCAATAATGTAATGTATAATATAATAACAAATTACATGGCACATACACATGTGAGCTATGAACTATATATTAGCAAATTTTTCATGCATCAACATATAACACTGTATTAGCAAATGTTCTAGGTTAATTGTGTATGTGTGCTTGTGCATGTATGTCTTCTATGGTGGGTCAGCTCTTCATTTTCCTTCCAAACCCTATGTCACTTTCTCTTTAATTCAAGAATATTTGGCATCAAGAAAATTGTCGAGTCACTCAGGTTAGCCTTGTAGTTGATTTGACTATCCAACTCCAAGCATTTATATAGGTAAATGGTACTTTGAACATATCTTTACTTTCTTTTATACTAAATTAGTATTTTGTACATGATATGCATGCAATTAAAAACTTTCTATAATTAGTTGGACTCCGTAAAAAATGACTTCGAACCCAATGCCTCCCTTGTTGTTAGGCTGTACTTAGTGGTAATAGAATGGAGTGGGTAGTCTTTCTAGCCCATTTTGCTTTTCCTAGGTAAAAAAATGATTAAATGTATCATGTAATTACTACAAGAAAGGATGATCCAAGTAAAATTCTACCCATATTTAGCAAGGTTTAAATAAGTGATCAGTGATATTCACTCTCTGCACAATATGCTCTCTTTTTTTTTTTTTCAAAAATTCCTTAAGATCATGTAGCTCTATGGCATATTTAAATTTATTACTTCTACTGATATTTGCTCCCAACATGACAAGGTAGGGGCCAAAATTTCAGTGCTAAATCTAGGTTTGGTTCTTTATTTGATCCACCACCATCATGTTGGATTATCCATATCTAGATTGGGGTCAACTTACGGTTCACACAACTCAAAGTTCTTCGCCTATCCGACCGGATCCGGTTCAACGACGGCTCGACCGCTGGTTTCATCCCAGGAGCTCAAAAGAGCAGCGGTCTGAGCGGTTGAACCGCAGGGTACGGTTCAAGTGTTTTGAAATGACCAACCCGAACTGAATAAATTTAGAGCTCGCCTGCTCCTTTTCCGTTCTTTCTTTTCTTTTGGATTCGATTCCTCTTTCTCCTGTCCTTCCTCGATGCCGCCCACATCGCCGAAGAAGCACGGCGGCGAGCAGCAGCCCGATACCAACTCTGGCCAGAAGTCTCAGCGCTCCAAGGCCGCTAGGGTTTCTGATGACGCCGCCGACAAGAAGGCCTCTGCTCTCCCCTTTCCCTCTTTTATTTCTTGTTTCAAAACCTAGATCTTTCAGTAACAAATACAAAAATTCATAGGATTCCGCATTCTTTTGTTTTGTTATCATCATTTTATAATAGCACTTTGTAGTCCGAATTCCATCAGTAAAGGGATGAAGTCGAACCTTTTAAGCAATCAAGAAATTCGAGAGAAACTGATCAAAAAATTAGGAAGTTCAGCACCGATGATTTGGTGCTGATGCTTGCCTAAAATGGCACGACTGTAAGTTTCTACGTAAGTTGTATTATTAGCTAGATAGAAGTTAAATTGCGAACGAGTTTTACCTTGGAGTTCAGTTATTTGAGCTTATCCAGTATATGTTAAAACTAACCAGCATTTTTGAGTTCATGAGACAATGATGTGTATCAATCTCTATCTTGATTACTGATCTGCACCTCATCACCATCCATGTAATGGCTTTATTTAAGCTCGTATGGATTTTTTTTGGACCCTAAGGGCCTTCATGGATGACCAATGTGATATCTCCTCTGCGAATGGGAAGATGTGAAGAGGCAACATGGATCAAAGATGAAGAAGTTGGAAAGGGGGATTGTGCATAAAAAAAGGCCCAACCAGTTAGAAGAAACTTCTGGAGTTGCATGGAAGAGTTTTGGTTTCTCTATCTTAAATATCTTGACCACCTGTAGTGGCTGGAAAATTGACTCTCACCTCTATTTTTGTACTGTATCCTAATTACCTCCATCATTTGCGACCCTCGCTAAGGCATGCTTTATCGTAGATCAGCTTATCCACTCTTAACTCTATTTTTTGATTCATGATCGTCTATAGTTAGTGACATTCATTGTATGCATGTGATATGGATATATCAATAACACTTTTTTTATTGCATATCTTGTACAAACAATTTAAATAGAAGAGAAAACAAAAAGGCGACTGAAGAATTACATTATCTCCTATTTTATTTGGACTAATTATAATGCATGTGCAAATGCATGACTAAAACTAAATTTAGATATAGATATAGGGAAAATTTCAAAAAGATTTTTAATATGGATATCTTCCTCATGAAATTGTTTAAGATTTATTTGATATATTACATCCTTATTCTAAATAAGTTTAAGTTGTGCTATAGTTTTCCCTCTTGGTCTCCTTCTCAGAGTCTAGCAATGTTAGGATCCCTTTTTATAGAAGTTTAGCATGATCTAGACATCTAAGGAAGATATATAATTATAATTATTATGGGAATTAAAAATTTAGGAAATAAAGCCACCTTTGTGTAGTTTTAAGATATTCCAATTGCAAACTAATAGATATATCTGGCCATGCCATACCTAGTACAACTTAATTAGCTTGAATTTGGAGCAGCTGTTGAAGTAGATGACTTAAACTGTGAGACACATAAAAAAATAAAAAATAGTTTTAAACAAAGAAAGTGAGATCATTTATGGAGCATCAATATTTGGTGTAATTCTATAATTAAGACATGGTACGGAATCTACATATGAAGTTTCATTTTTTCTTTTAAATAATAAAGAACACATGGCACATTGATTTAGAAGTTGAAAATGGCTTCATCCAATTGAAGCTGATTATTTTATGATATTAATACGGACAATAATGCTAATGGAGATAATAATAAGAACTGCTATTATAATCATAGTGATAGAAGTTTAATAAGTCTGACACCATAATTAGAAACATTGGCTACTAATAATATAACAATACCAACTTCCTGATTGATACTCATTTTGATTTAATGGAAAACGAGTCTTTTTTTAATAATTTGCATAAATCATTGATGTCCAAGCTGCATTTCTTACTTCCTCCATCCATAAGCTGATCCCTTCTTTCTACATTCCTTGAGATTCTCATTTTGATTTTTATTCTTCATTGGAGATTTAAGCTTTTTCTAACCTTATACGAGCAGAGACTTGAAAATGATTGCTGTTTAACAATAGGAAGCAACAAAATTAATAACTATGGATTGATCTAAATGGTTCTGGAGACGTGAATGAATGGTTCTCCTAAATTCTTCTACTGTTAATCTGAGTCTATGCATGGTATAGATTGGCTTCACTATCAATGAAGAAAGAGGACATATACATGTCCAAATTGTAATTGGGATTTATAAACCTATAGGGGGACTTTGATGGTTTTCTTGATATTAAAAAGGAAACAATTGTCACCTCTGCATGGATAAGTTTATAATCTTGATCATCTGGATAGTAGGTACATGCGAAATTCAATATGAAAGGATCATGTGATGGATATTGTGATCTCGTAATCTAGATACTGTTCAGACAAATGACGGCAAGCTATATATTTCTTCTACTATGCACTCTAATATATTATTCGCAAGAGTATCAGAAGTGTGTGGTTAGCAAAGAAGATTGTTATTATATGTCTATAGTTATATACACTCCAGCTTCTTTTTCTGCAATTCTTACGTCTCTTTATTTACAGTTTATTACTGTGAACAGTGTTAAGACTTAAAAGTGTAAAAGAGGGATAAGTTAGCATCAAGCGAGATATTTAGAGCAACTACTCAAACACTATAGGGAACTTGAGGTGCTTAAACAAAGGCGTACATGCTAACCTTGATGTCCTTGTGGTTGTTTGCCTGATCTCGAGGTAACAGATAGTAGGGCGCCTAAATGTTCTTCCTACGGCAATGGTATAGAAGTGGATAAAGCGATGAAGGAACTGCTCTTTCTCTCAAGTTAATGAAACAAATAATAAAACTTAGGAAAAAAGGGATCATGCATTTCTCTTTTTTCCTACCGTTTGCCATAATTGACGATAATTGGAAGAGCAGGCTATTGAAAGAAGACATCCTAGCATGCCTTTCTGTCTCCTTCTTTGTGGCATATAGTTTAGGCCAAGCCTGTGCTTATAATCTTTCTCTGCAGTTGTCTGGGACATTACCTTCTCTTCATATTAGCTTAAGACATGCAATGCCCCGATTGATTTAAATGCCTAGATATGCAATTCCCTGATTCATTGAGATGCCTTGCAAAATGAAAACAAAACCGAACCTTTTCCAAAGCATGGCATTTGTTTTTCCTTTGCCTGCAGCTAAAGGAAAGCTTTTTGAAGTGAAAAATAGTAACCTTTTTCCTATTATTCCTTTTTTTTTTTGGGGGGGGGGTAGGGCTGTCAACGGGCCGAGCTGCTCAGGCTCGGCTCGTTAGTCAAACAAGCCCGAGCCCGAGCTCAAAATAAGGCCCGTTTAAATCCGAGCCCGAGCCCGAGCCCGAGCAGCTTGCGAGTCCAAAAAAGGGCTCGGTCCAATTAACAATTTAATTGGGTCCCAATTAAATTTGGATTCAACCCAATTAAATTTTATTTGGCTTAATCAATTTAAATTCCAATCTGATTGAACCCAGTTGGATTTAAATTAGACCCAACCCGAGCTAACTCAAATCCATTTAATTTCTTTAAATCGAATTGGATTGGTTCGGGTTCGGACTTAGCCTGTTAACCTGAACCCTATCCGTTAACCCTTCCCTCCACCTCTTTCTTTTTTTTTCTTCTCCTTTCTTCTCGGTTTCTCCAGAAGCTTCCCGCACCAGCGCACCGGCTGTCCCTCCCCTCCCCTCTCGCCCTCCTCCTCCACCGCCGATGCCTCGCTGCCTAGGAAAGAAATCGCACCCGAGGCCCCTCCCTCTCTTTCTTCTTCATTTCTCCCCCTCCCTTTTCCTCTCTTTGTCGACTCCTCCACCGGCGAGATTGCGACAGAGGAGAGTCCCTCGCATGGGAGGGTCGGGCCACGGCCAGCGGCGTCCTCGGCCGTGCCTGCGGTTGACGCCCGTGCCTGCGGCCGACGCCCGTGCCGGCGGTGCTCACGGCTGAAGCCGGCGGCCGCTCAGATTTAAGACAGCTTGCCAGTCGAAAAGGCAGTTGATGTCAATCTCGCGAGGACAACCCCAAGATCACGCGATGAGGTGAGTCCATTCTTCTCTCTCTTTTTTTCTTTCTTTCTTTCTTTCCTTCTTTCTTCTCTCCTTTTCTTTCTTTCCTTCGTTCTTCTCTCCGACGACGAACCGTCGGAACCGAGCTCGACTGCTCGTTCTTCTCTCTAACGGAGACGGGGATGGGGATGGGGATGGGGCGGGCTCGGGCTCGGGCTTGGGCAAACGAGCTTTACGAGCCCGAGCCCGAGCCGGGGAATTTGTGAAACGAGCCGAGTCGAGCCTGCGGAGGCTCGGGCTCGGCTTGGCTCGTTAACAGCCCTAGGGGGGGGGGAGGGAAGCAACTTCTGATGCTCATCACCTTGTGGCCCATGTCAAATACACCATTCGAAATTTGAAGAGATAGAGGATGCCAATCCTTGTGCCCCTGATGAGGTTATCAAGGGAAGAGCCCGTAGTCACCAAGACAACAAGGGTGATTGGCAATAACTACAGTTATTCCTATACAACAAGGGTGATTTGCAATAACTACAGTTATTCCTATATTACTTTTGTTTTGATGAAGCAGCACTAGCTTGGATATAGGTGACCTCATCAATTCCTAAAATCTCGTGTAAGCCTTTCTATTTCAAGCTATTTCTTCTTCTAGCATTCAGTTTCTTCTTTTAGATTTTTTGTATCTAGATGTTTTGATTGTTCATGATGAGGTGTTAGAATCATTGGTTAGGAAAGAGCGGGTATGTAGGAAAAAAAAAGCAAAACAAGATAGGTCAGAGATCTTTTGTAAAAAGAGTTTAATTTTAGAGATTTAATTTCCTATTAACATACTCAAGAAAGTACATTTAACCTATTGTATTATTTGATCGTGAAAGAACAATGATACATCCTCTAGTGTATGCCCTTCATTTGTCATCTTGATATTCAATTTGTCATGGTCTTTATGTAAGGTTGTGTTGTCTGTATGATCAGACTAGAAGACTCAAGGACGCGGAGATCAGCTTTCCAATTGTATATGGAACTATATCATTCTGGCTTGGCAAAAAAGCAAGCGAGTAAGCCTTATAGTTTTCTAACTTTTGTATGGGTGCAATTCTCATAATAAGAAACTTCATATTATGATGTGTAATGTGCTATATCATCTTAAATAATAGTTTGTAAGTTGACACAATGTGCTTTTATCATTTAGGTTCAATTCCCACAAATGGACTGTTTATGTTCGCAGTGCGACAAATGAGGACTTGAGTGTGATAATTAAGCGTGCTGTCTTTCAACTGCATCCTAGTTTCAACAATCCAACAAGGGTTGTAGAGTCAGCACCGTTTGAATTGTCAGAATCTGGATGGGGAGAATTTGAAATAGCTATTACCCTCTTTTTCCACAATGATGTTTGTGACAAGCAGCTGGACCTGTAAATTCCTAGCTAATATCATCAACTTTGATCAGCATTGTCATTTGTCTGCTTTTCCTGCTCACATGCAACTTGTCCTAATAATTTTACAGATATCACCAGCTAAAGTTGTATCCTGAAGATGATAATGGACCCCAGTCAACAAAAAAGCCCGTTGTTGTGGAAACATATGATGAGATAGTTTTTTCTGAGCCTACTGAGGCGTTCTTCCTCCGTGTCCAAAATCATCCAGCAGCATTTGTTCCAAGGCTACCTGCTGGTCTAAACTTGCCACTCCCAGGTATAATTTTGTTCTTTTTTTCCATGTTGTGTTTTGTGCTTCCAAAAGTTCTGGAGGAATAAACTGCCTTCTTAATTTCTATAGGTCCTATTGAACATGTGAATGAAAAGAAAAGAGGCGACACCAAGGATCATCCGCTAAGTCAGTGGTTCATGAATTTCTCTGAGGCAGATGAGCTATTGAAACTTGCGGCTGCTCGTCAGCAGGTCAGACGAAACCTATTTTTCTTTTTGACTTTGCATACAAATTATTTGTATAGGAAAACAATATTTACATGAATGCACCCACCTCTGAAATGTCTGCGCACCAGAGCTTAGAAACTCTAAAATCATGATCAGTAAACTTTAAGTAATGTCACTTATCTATGAGCCTAACTAATTGAGAGCCATCCTACGAGCATGCTGGAAGAGGCCATTCTATTGAGATGAAAACTGAGTTTATAAAACTTATATAATGAAATATAACAAAATCATTACTTTTTGTTCTCTAGAATCTGGATACTGCATTTCAATTAGGAATAGAGCTGTGGACAAATGGAATTAGATTGCTTGTTTCTTATCTCAGTTTTCTATGCTGCATTAGAGGTTTTGAAAGCACCTTAACATGATCAAACAAACCAATTGTAAACAGGATTTGAGTCCAGACCTTAACAGATGGTTAGGCCGTGTTGATTCTGGTTATTGGAAATATGTCATGGGCAACGTGCAATCCTCGGTCAGAATTCAAAATGAAACAAGTTGCATCATTCTAACTTTATGCTAAGTTAAGATAATATGGTCGTCAGAAAACTCTTAGCAGATGCAGATATTCTTCCATCAACTTCCTATTAAATTGATTTTAAAGTAGTGAATATATGTTTGTGGTTCACAAATATAATTTATCACAGGCATTTGCTAGTGGACCAAGTAAAAATATTTTTCAGAATTTCTGTGTTATCTAGCTGACTTGTTCCTGAGATCTTGGTGGAGGCTGTTGTTGTGGGCTCAGACCTAAATGCAACCAAGCCTTGGACAGAGTCCGATCCATAACAACTTCGATCTAATCTAGATTAGCCTGAACTGGTTTGACCCCGCTAACCTACCTTGCCCATCTCATTTGATTGAGGTGATTAAGAGATGGTGGGCGAAAGTTGGACCCATGGGTGACACGTGGGGGCCATGTGTCACACCCCTCATCCAACTGCCTTATCTATCCGTTCTGTAGAAGAAAGATTGAGAAAGAATAGGGCTGTGTACAGGGTAGATTCACTAAAAGAAGGGGAAAAAAGATAGCTCTTTAGGCTGATAAATTGTGATCATTAAGCCAGTAGACCATGGTCTTAAAGAGCAATCCTCTGATCTGACATCTGTGAAGAGCGATAAGAATATATCAGATTAAGTCATGGCCTGTCTTCGAGTGGCAAGTGAGGCTTGATTTTGGGATTTGTTCCAAACTACCGTGATATATTTTCTAGTCTTGATTTTTGTTTGTTTATCTGGAGTGCAAACTCCAGTCAATGGTCTGAACAAGCATTTTATTTGGTGCCACGCCATATGTTGGATGCATTGGTTATGGCAAATATCTTGGACCTGGAGCATGCTTTTTTGGTGGAAAAATTGTAAAGTTACAAAATTTAGTGCAATACCAAAGTTGACCGCACCTAATTTGGTATATCATAGCTGCAAGGTAAATATGAGAGTTGCAATAGATCAAGCAAGCTGTAATAGTGGGTTTTGATTTTTATATTGTTTCTATCCTTCTTTTCTTTTCTTTGTTTGGATACAAATAACAGTGTACTGGGTTTTATAAAATGCTCGAGTAAAGCCTGTGAATTGTTGGGCGCCCTGGTATTTTTTTCATTTAGGCTTCTGTACTTTGCATGGACGGTTCTTGCTTGGTATATCCTAAAGGCAAGTTCATCCAAAACAATTGTTCAGATGAATGTGCCCAGATTAGCCCAATGTATCTATGCATGTGAAGCTTCACTTGTCATGATGTTAGCAAAATTCTTTCATATCCATTTTAACTTACACTGCGCTATTCATCGCTTATTGGTTTGATCATTGAGGGGAACCTAGCTTCTGGTGAACAGTTACACTAACATGGTGGTGCAGGACAGAAGAGAGAGAGAGAGAGAGAGAGAGAGAGAGAGAGAGAGAGAGAGAGAGAGAGAGAGAGAAGAAGAAGAAGAAGAAGAAGAAGAAGAAGAAGAAGAAGAAGAAGAAAAAGAGGGGAGAGAAGAGAAGAAGAGGAGAGTGGTAGGCAGAGGGAGAGAGAAAGGGGATATCTCAACATTCTTAATAATGTAAGCTGTGTTCTCAATTAACACAGCAATGAACTTATATAGACAACCCAAAATCCTAATGTGGCAAACCCTAGCATCCACATAAAAATAAAATTCTGAGTCCAAATAAAATTACAGAATTCAAATAAGAATAAAATTTTCTAATTTCTATATTTGTGTCTAACATAAGTGTGCCTAAATTCCTTATTAATGGTGTTGAGCAAATGTGTGTGTGTGCACGCGCGCGTGTGTGTGAGAGAGAGAGGGGGGGGGGGTGGATTGTTAAAAGTGAATTTGACAAAGAGGGCAATCTTGATGATAGAGGGTAAATGGGTGGTGAAGTGGAATGTAGTAGCGTAAAATGAAAGGAGACCCATTGAAGTATGGCAAAGTTAGTTGTAGAGCATTGGTAAGGCGTTGGGGTGTTTTTTTCTTGTCTTTTAGTTGTGGAGGGCAGTGTGTGGTGTAGGTCAATGGTCTTGGTATTGCACATCCCTTTACATCCCATAAAATTCGACCTGCAAACCATTCCTCACCTTTAATATAATTGTAGCAAAGACCACTGCTGTACCATTAGGATTCTTGCTTCATCATTTTTTTGCAGTTTATGCATGCTAAAGCAGCAGGTGTTTTTATAACTGCGAATTTCATTTTACCTTTTTTACATTAATGAATTTTCTGAGAATTTTCATTGTTCTTACTCACTGGCTACTTATCTCTAATATTTAAAAGGGACAATTGGTTGATGGAGTTAGAATTGTCTTTTCACTTTCATTCTACTTTTTTTGGTTATAGCCAGACTCTCTTTCTCCTTGATTCTGGACTACAATCTGGGCGTACTGATGCTTTTTGTAAACTCTCAAGCTATGGCAAGCAGAGGAAACAAGATCTATTGTTCTCTTTTCTCATTTCCAGCTGAATGTCTAAAATGCCTTTGTAGGAGATTTTCCCCACGCTCAATATGTCATCTAGCATGAGCACACTGTATATTTCTGGCTTCGGTCATGGGTCTTCTCTAGTGCCATTGACATGTTTACAAGCTCTCTTTAGAAAGATCCTGTCAAATCTAATCAGGGTTTTCAGGTCATTGAATTCTATGCAGCTAACTAAAGTTACTGGTCCCACCATCACCTAAGGTAATTGAACTCCTCATGTGTAATTCATAGCAAAGGCAGAAACAGCGTGGAGGGAAGCATCTTTGCTGCAGCTTCTCCGCCCTTGCTTATCTTGCTTTCCTGTCATTCTGTGTCTGGGATTCATTCAATGCTTCTTAACTGCCTGCCTTTTCTTTTGGTTGCTCCTTGCTTAGTATCCGCCTATCTTTTTAGCAACCTATTAAGTAGTATGTTCGATCACATCTCCATCCATGAGTTGTCCATGTTTTCTGCCGAGACCTCTGGAGTCCCATATGTACTCATTCCTAGGAAGGGGAGTCCAACCATCTGTGCTTCAAGGATAAGTCCAACAAGCGATCATAGATATCCATGCTTCCTTTTCATGTTTTAAGAGGGGAAAGTCCAGTTAGAAGAACTCTATGGACATCTTATATATACACGTTCACATGCGTATGCATATATGTATTTTCAGGGAGTAGATGAAGTGTCTCTTGCATATTCTTAATACAAACATTGCATATGCCAAATTCTTGCAAATGTAAGAATTAAGATGGATGAGTTCCTGCAGATATTCATATGATGGATTGGGTTTTTAGAACTATAAGATGCTGAATTAATTTCAATCCTCGAAAATGGAATTAATTTAGCCAATTATTCTGTGTCAAAGGTGCAGGCCCACATAGTTAAGCTCAGGAGACAGTTGAGCATGATTGATGGCCTGCCTCAGCAGTCGAAAACAGCTTCTGGTCAGTAAATCTTACCAGGTCTTCCTTTCACCTTTCATCAAATACCTTTGGAGACAGAAAAGGGCAAGAAATGAAACTGAATTATAGGTAACAACATACTAAATGAATTTAATCCCTGTGATCGTATTATTCCTGTTTTGTTCCTTTTTCAGCTAGGAGCAATCGGTTTTACGATGAAGGGAGAACAAGGGGGTGAAGGTTGTTTTTTTTTTTGGGGGGGGGGGGACACTGGGGGGTTATGGATCACAAGCCTGTCTGTCTTCTTTTACAATATATGAGAAAAACACTTTTTTCTGTGTTTTCATCTTTTATGAATGTAATGAAAGGAGCACCTTTGTTGTGCAACTGGTTGCTTTCTACAAATAAACTAACCATTAGTACTTCTTATATGAGGACAGCAAATAATCATCTAGTCACCATTATCTGCTGGGTGTAAATATGCTTCCAATGTTTTGTCCTTTGAAGAAAAGTGTATGCTTGGAATGCAAAGAAGTACAGGAAAATATATTCCAATAGTGATATAGTTTGCAGATTAAAAATTTTTCATCTTCATATTGCTCGATTTACCATTCAGATTATGGCCTTAGAATGATCAAGTAAACCAAATTGAGGATGAATTTTGTCTATATATCATTGTTTCCAAAATACCTACATGAATTTTTGGCTTTATAATATATTTTTTCTCAGTGTAGAGGTTTTTTTAATTTTGATATATTATTCATCTCGATGAGTGGCTGAGGTCGAGATGAATTTTTATCTTGGTCAATATGGTAAGTTGGGAAATTTGGAAGGAACTGAGATTTTCCAAGATCTCAGCCAATATTTTTGCATGAGATACCGAAATCTCGGCCACTATGGTAAATGCGAGATTAAGATCTATATTTAAGCATTGATTTCAAAATTTATTGGTTAAAAAGCTTTTTAAGAAAAAAAATAATTGAAAAATATCAGTTGATATCTCGGATTTTATCAATTTATATCGGCCGAGATAATAGGGCCGATATTTTATATGTGTTACTGTGTATTGTATGAGGGGATACCTGTTAATGTGCAAACCAAGATCTCAGCTGAGATGAAAACTTTGCCCAGAGCTTTCATAAGAGTTAAATCTGTAAATATGAGGACTGATAAATATGACTGATAAAGGGGACAATTTTTACTTTCACGAAACAGGTCTCTAGAAGCAATCACTTGTGCATCCTGAATGCATCACAAAAGAAAAAGTAAAGAGCTCCCACACATATTTGATAGCTTTTGAAAGAGTTTTCTTTCCCATATTTGATAAATTTATGTCGTTGGACTCTGAACTGCAAATTCACACACCTCAGAGGAGGTATGTGAACTAGCGAATAGTTAGAACTAAAAGTTAGCAGCATCGCCTTTGGTATGTACATCAGTCAGTGAATAGCGAGAACTGGGTGGTAACACCATTAACTTTGTCCAAACATGATCTTGTTATTTGTTCAAGCAGCACAAAATCAAAGTTCTAGACCTATTCTCAGAAAGAAGCTTCATCCAGTTTTGAAATAATCTTTTTCAGGAAACTTCATTCGCCAAGTCTATTATTTGCACCAGAAGAGTACTGTAAGATCTTGTTGAGTGTGATTCAGATATTCAGTTAGAGAACATTTGCAACCTTAATACCATATTATTGCTGCTCTTCCATACTTTTAATCCATTACATGTGCAACTCATCCATTGTCAAAGGCATAACTCTGTCGGTAGCTGTTGTCATCTATCAACATTATCAAGTAACATGATGAGGTACCAGTCCTGAGTTTTTCGATATCATGCCTTTACAGACTTTTCCCTGGCTCTCCTTTGCGATGCAGATGACTCCATTCCTTCTTTTCTTTTTCTTCACAGTAACAGATTTGGATCAATCAATATCTGGATTCCTCTTGTTATATACCTAAAGCATCTTCCAATTTTACTTCACATGTATCCTGACTTACTGTCTGCTCAGTTTGTTCCTTGCTTCTATATGAAACATATATTTCAGTCTACTATCTAGTCTTAATTACTATAGGACAATGCTTATTAGTCCAATTGGTCCCTGTGGCTTTGCATTGCAAGCTTCTAAGTTAAGTGGTCACCTCTATAAAGTAGCTATCTGTTAACATGATCTAATGATTAGGCTCCCTACAGTATCAAGAGTAGTGGTCCTTGAGTCTCCCACTTAGGCATTTGAGGAAAGGAAGCAGGAAGGTAGCTTTCAATCTGAGGTGCTTGCTTGGTCCTGGCAGATCCAGGGAAAGGGGTTGGTCTACTGTGATCTTACTGGGGCCTCCCTCTGTTGTCCTTGCAGGTGATCTTGTGGCAAGAGTAACATGGCCTACATGTGCAAAACAGAGAAGGAGATCACCCTCACACCCCACCACCACAGAAATTGCTCTCTTTTGATCATTGCAAACCACTGGTGATGCTCTCCAACTCTTTCTTGCACTCCCTGCATTTCAATGTTGTTCCATCGATCACGTTGAAGGGTTTACAATTTCAGAATTCTCAATCAAACTATGTTGAATTGCATTCTTCTGCTATTTAATCAAGCACCCAAGGTTTATGGAGATCCATTTCTCACTTGGTGGTGGCTCCATTGGACTTGGCTTGCTACCTTGAAGCTGGCAATGTCATGCTCAATCTATAGGACATTGACTTTGTTGACAATTTGTTCCCATCTCGGATCAACTATAAGAGAATAGACTGCAAAAGAGTTTTTAGATGCCATAATTCTCAATATTTCAGTAAACATCTGAGTCATAATCATTGAACGTATAATGATCTACTATTCTAATAGAATCTTGAAAACCCTAGAAAGCATAAATTGTTACCAAGCATCATGATTTCAGTGAGTTGTGAATTTTTGACCTTTGGACCATATAGCTTGGTGCATAACCAAGGACTTTTATCTATCTAGTAAGCATGTTCAGTCAGGGCAAAAGATAAACTAAAAGGATTCAGCCTATCTAATATATAATAAATAAATAAAATTGATAAAAGATTTAAAGCCTCTGCTAACTTGATCTCGTCTAATTATAATTACGCTGTTATCGGTGAAGAATGACATTTTTAACTTTTACATGGGAAAGGAAAAGTAAAGTTGGTTGATAAACCTAAATCCAACTGGCTACAATGAAATTTATCAGGGATGCTTAATCAGCTGCCTACATTTTCTAAGCAAAACCATTCCATCTGCTTATTTGTATCATCATGCTTGCTTCTTATAGCCATTGCAAGTATGGATGACGAGATTTGCCATATTGGTTGGTACTATACTGTATCAGACGTACCATACTATACTGGTATGTAGTATCGTACCATATTGATATTTAGTACGTCTCGTCATTTCGTACTGTACTACATAACAATATTGTAATAGAATGATACTAGTATAAATTTCGGTACCAAGAGACAAATCTTGATGGATGGCATGTGATCTTCTTTAGCAGATCGTTGGTGTCCAGCTGGTTGGTACCTGGCAGGACAAATATTTTACATGCAATGCTGGTAAAATGGGACCAACCTTCACAATCCGTGACTCTAAAATGCAGAGATATAATTGTACTCGCTCTTTTTCTCATCCATGTTTTAGGAAAAGGACACAGAATTCTGCCAAAAAAAAGGACCAACAGAAAACTGCCTGAAGAGCACAGTGGGAAATAAGCTGCTCGATGTAAATGTATGGAGGCTTCATGGGAATTAATAACTTTGCAGTGATACTATCCTTAAAGAGTCTCCACCAAGCCCGGATGGACAGTGGAAAGAGTCTCTACATTATTGTGAGAAGGGAACTTAGTTTCATATTGAAGTCTAATCATTTGATAAGATCTTGATCAAGCTGCTTGCCTTTGATCCAGAGACGGCTTTGACCATAAATCTGTATTAGTTTGTGATGGGTATGACTCTTTAATCTTTTCCTATACTAGAGTAAAGAAAAGGGGCGTGGAGTCTAAGCTTTTGAAAGGATTGGATTGGTCAAGCAGGAGCGAGCTGTTTACTGACGGAAACTTGGAATTTGAACACAAAGCCATGTTATTGTTGTTATTATTAAATGACATGCTTATCAATCTGTGACTCTGGATCCTTGCAGGATAAATGGAATGAGACGCCATCGCATTCGATTGAGAGCAACATGATGTTCATTTGGAAGAAGGTTTGGCATTGTTTTTTTCCTTTTTCCTTAAAACAATGAGGCTTTTAGTTTATTCTAGCCATTAATGCGATTCTGCTAGGTGACCGTGAAGTTAAGGCAGCCATCTATTGCTTGCAAACAACTCAATTTCAGAGGAATAAGAACAAAAAGAAAAAGGAAAATAACATGAGTATATTAGACAAACTTGCCATCCAGAATATTAACTTTTACTTAATTATTTTTGTGCGAGATTTCTTCTTTATGCTATCATGGATCCTTTGCAGGAACTTACAAACAATAAGGTTGAATGAAATCTCAGTAGTAAAACCAAAAAAATAAAATATATCTAAAAACACTGACATAAACAAAGTTACAGATGGTAAAGTTGGAAAATTTTTAAAACCAAAATTACTTAACAGATACAGCCAGAGTGCATCGCTGATGTCATGCTCCTTCGGCAGCCCCACATTGAATGAGAGCCACAAATTAGAACAAAAATCATATAGGGCATGCACAGAGAAAGAAATAAGAGACAAGCTTCTTATTTTGGCACGTCTCCAGTGCCCCCAAAAAATCCAAAAGTTAGGAACCCTACTAAAGAAGCTGTCAGTCCTGTGATAAAAAAAAAAAGAAAATACTACACAACATTTTTTTTTTTTTTGCTTCTCATTTTCAGATCATAATTTTTATCGATACACGTTATATGGTCAGGTGATACCCACTAAGCAAATTAGTTATCTCGCAAATCAATACATATCTGTAGTTAAATCGAGACGTAATTTTTAGAACCTAGTGTTGATCAATGCATAGTATTCGGTCAGATGATACACACTTAGCAAATTAGTCGCATAGCAATCCAATATATAGCTACAAGAAAATTGATACACAGTTTTCATAATATCATGTTGATCAGTACATACTACATGATCAGGTGATATATATGCGTCGACTTCCTGATATATATTGTAAGTTTTTTTTATATACACCTAGTAGTGAACCAATACGCATTTCCAGATAAATTAATACACGATTTTCAAAATATATTTTTTACAAGTACAGATTTTTATGACCAGATAATGTTCACCAAATATATTAGTCATCTAGCAAGTCAATATATACCCCTAGGTAAATTGATACAAAGTTTATTAAACATGTTCATCAGGTACGTTATTGATCAAGAAGGAAATCCAAAAGGAACTCGAGTTTTTGGTGCGATCGCTCGGAAATTGAGACAGTTGTATAGTACACTATGTTTTTGCTTTGTTTAACCTGAAAATTTATATACATATTATTTCTTAGATTCCATAAACTCTTAGGTGCAAAGGTTCTAGAAAAGAGAAAGAGATTAGGAGGAGAAAGAAACTCGAAAAGGAGAAATAAGAATTTAAGGACAGAAGAGGCGACTTGACAAGGAAGAGGATGGATGCATGGTAAGGCTTGACGAGAAAAAAGGAGGATACCACATACAATTTTTTTTTTCTTCTAAATCACGGGTCGGTAGGAGAAGTTCTTATCTTTTGAATTTCTTTTTTAAGATGGGCATGAGAAAACATGCGACAAAATGGAAGGTCCATCTGGTAATTTCTTCTTTGATGCCGGCTCCATATGATTTTTGTTCCACAAATTGCATGCAGCAACTGGGCATCGGGCCATTTGAAGCTCGAAGACACAGTACACACTGTACACTGTGATTAATTATGACTGTATACAACTGTAACGTAATCGAACAAAACTATAGTTAGCAAATTTAAACTCCACCTACAAGTTTGTACTTCCTCCAGCTCCAAACTCCACAGACTATGCACCAAAGAGAGCAAGGCCCAGCATGTCCTTTGCCCAAGCCCAAGCCCCCAGCCCACCAGTCCCCTCTCGTCCTCCCCACTCTCCCACCCCTCACAGTCTCACTCACCATCTCCTCGTCCTCCTTTTTAGTTCACTTCTCCTGGTTATAAAAAATCTGACATGAAGAAGAAAAAGAAAAGATAATGACCCTTGGGAATCACTACAAGCTTTCCCAAGCTATGTTATTGAAGCAGATGCTGAAGAGGTGCTCGGGCCTCGGGAGGAAGCAGGGGTTGGGTGGTGGTGGTGGTGGTGGTGGTGGAGAGGAGGAGGGGCTGCCGGAGGACGTACCGAAGGGTCACTTTGCGGTGTACGTGGGGGAGAACCGAAGCCGGTTGGTTGTTCCTATATCTTATCTCGCTCATCCCGAGTTCCATTGCCTCCTGCGCCTCACCATCTCTTAAGAGGAGAGGATTGAGACTTCTTCTTCTTCTTCTTCTTCTGTTCTGGTTTGCTTGATGCATTTGGTAGTGTTTTTTGACGCAAAAACATGAGAATTTTTCGTGGGTTGGAATCGTAGATATCAGAGTGGCGTGCTATATAGAGGTTTTCTTGAAACAAGCTTGTGGTGTAGTATCTTATGAGTCTATAGATGAAGTTAGGCCCAAAAAGGCTCTCGTTAGTTCGGTGGATGTAGAGAAGTTGAGTAGGAGTACGATCTGAAGAGAAGTATAAAGAAGCTAGTTGTGCTGCATACAGAAACAGAGCTGGAGAGCATAAAAGCTGAAAACATATGAAAACACATTTAAACAGAAGCCATGCTTGGACATTGTAATTGGATACAAATCTCTTAGGGATTACATTAATAGCTCAGCTGTAATTTTTATCACATCTGTGCTAGAGAGAGAGAGAGAGAGAGAGAGAGAGAGGGAGAGAGAGAGAGGTCAGAAAAGGAGGATTGCCAGATGTGGTGTCATTTTCATAATTTGGATACTTGTGTTGCAACTTGGAACAGCCTATGCTATTTCTTCAGCATCAAATGAAACAGAAGAATGATGATTTCCATTGACTTCTAAACCCTACTTTTTTCTTCTTGTCTGCACTAATGCCTAAGGCATCAGCAACATGACAAAATTTCCCCCAAAATAAACTCTATTTTTTTTTGCTCATATAATCTTTTACTCAAATAATTATTTGGAAAACTGGGCATCTACTTACTTGCACAGGGTAGTGCAACTACCTTATTGAACAGTTAAGGTCAAGGTTTACTAACATTATGTACTCTTTTTTTGAGGGTAATCCTAACATTATATACTCCTAATGGACTTTCAAATAATATCTATTATTTAGCTATTATGTAATGTAAATAGCAGCCATTTTTTGACTTATTTGAATAAAGTAAAATTCTTAAAATTTACATCTCCATCTCCACTGAATTTTTTTTTTTTTTAGTTCAGTTAACAATGACACAATAAATTAATGTTGTTATTTTACCATTATTGTCCATTTTTTATTGTGATGCCTGTTATATTGACTTCTGTTTCATTCTCCAAAAAAAAAAAAAAAATCCAATCCAAGATCGAAGTGGACTATTAGTTGCATTATTTTCATTATATCAGCATTATTGATGCCTTAGTTATTACTTATACCATCTAGTACCAAGTACCAAGTAATAGCTACCACTTAACCCTAAAAATCACACTGAATCTTTCTATATGTGCCATTACTTCTTCTATGTTATTCACCCATATAGCATACATTGTCCTTTACACTCCTTACTTCTCTTTATTTAATGGCCCTCAGGGCATATCAAAGGCTAAGGTAGGCCATAGCTAGCCTACCCTCTCTTTTGTTTCAATGAGGAGACGACACCTGCTGCTCTCAACAACAGGATCATCACTGATGGAACCCAACTCCTTGAAACAAATGCTTTAGTTCTAGGAATCTTCCTCATCATCACACTCAAGAAGAATCTATTGTCAGTTGGAATCCTCTCCAAGTAGTTTTTGGTCATCATTTCATTAATTCAGTAGTGGGTGGATTATATAGTACCAGTGATAATGCTTTGGGGAGCCCATCAGTGGACACTTTCTGGGTCCTTATAATTTTCTCACAAAAAATTACAGCAGATATTCACTTATAACTCCAATCTTTAATTATCTCACTTTTTTAGAGAACTGGTTATCATATAATGTCAATATCTATATGTTGATATCTAGAAAGTGTTAATCCTGCCACTGAGGTGGTAGCTTAGTGGGAGCATGGCCTCACTTCCAACCAAGTGGTTCCAAGTTCGAAACGCACGGGCGTCGATTAAATTGTGGAGACCGGATGCTCCCTGTTCGGACGCGTACTTACACGTGGTATTCGTGCCGGAGCTCAGAGGGGTAACCGAGCCAGGCCCACGAGTGGGGAGGGTATGAGTAAAACCGGCTGGGGTGCCCAACACGCGGTCATTTCTGCCCGCATCGAACATTCTCCTGGCGGGATGGGGGCCCAGTGGGGGCTGCTACGCGGGGGTGGGCTTGTCCCTTCTTCCCCCCTTCTCCTTTTCTTTTACCAAAAAAAAAAAAAAGTGTTAATCCTAATTGTAGTCCTAATTGCAATCAACTTTTGTATCCATATAATGTCAATATCTATATGTTGATATTTGGAGGATTGGTGTTTGGCTAATAGTTGATTGCAAAACTTTTTTCTATTTTCATTTTTTTAATTGTAGATGAGGGGATTACACTCTATCCTGCTACCCAGGCATCGGTGAGGTTAGAATCCAGATCATTAGATATCATGGGTGATGACTTTACCATCTATGCTTATTGACATCCACTAAAATTATAGGATAAACCAATTCGACTGCAAAAGTTAATATGTAGACTTGTCTAAATAATTCAGGATGAATTGAATCTTGCACAAGGATATCAAGTTGTTTGAAATAGACTATTTATCTGTTTGAGTTTAGTTCAAGCTTCATTATGTAAGACATGAACTAAGTTTGATCATGAACATCAAACATAAAATTTATTTCAAGTTATGCTGGATCAAACCTGAAATCAATGAAGCCTAGTCTTGCGCAAAAAACTTTTTATATTTTTAAATAATAACTTCAAAGCTATCACTTGAGCCATCCCGCATTATGCGATAATTTGTCTTTGGCCTAGGCTAAAGACTGAATGTCTTAGAATGAAACCTAGTCTAACCTAAATAGAGCTCAATTCCTTTGCTCAACTCTAATTAGCCTTGGAATTTGGATAAGGTATGCCCTAAATAGGCCTACCAAATATACCTATAATAGTGCATCCACCCACATGCCTTCAGAAGCATAAAATATGTAACGACTTAGAACCTCATCCAATAAGGCCAGCTGAAAGATATTATTTGAGTTCCTTGGCTCTGCGTAAATATTCAAGATCTACCTAGTAATATGGGATTAAAGACATGCCTGTATGTTCCTCATATACTCCCTCTGGTTAAGGATCTAAATCCACGTAGGCTATGAGTCAGATGCGCTTTGATACGATTTGTAATGATCCAGGATTTCATCAAAAAAACTAGCTAAAAAGTTTTATCCATGTTTCTTAGTTTTGAATAAATACTCAAGATCTACTTAGTACACAGCCGATGTGGAATTAAAGGAACTCTCGCATGGTCCTCACATAATGCGATGCTGGAAGGATTCAGGTATCTTACAGTTGGGTCCTTGATGTCCTGTGAGACATCTTCATGTCTTGATGGGAAGCTCAATGTACTAGTTTGTCGGTCTCCTGTCCCCAGCATGCACATGACATGCTCCCATGCCATGACCCACTGCAAGTACTGTCAAAGATCCAATCATCTCGACTCCAAGTAATCAAGAATGGCACTCTATAGGAAGAGTGATATTAGTTGGTCTAATTATATCTAGGAAGCTCAGATGCCCAAAAGCAAACTCCTAAATGCTCTCAACTTTGTTATGCTTTAGTTAAAGATGGTATCACTACTATTTCCTGTTAATCATATGATAAGGATGTGGCTGAAAATTTTGATGGTTAAACTTGCAACCACAGAGGTTTAGAGATGACCTTTCCTAACCGAGGACATGAATATTATGGTCTATGTTAAGCCCTAATACACACTGGTTCATGTTAACCAGTTATTCATGAAGTGGATTTTGTCCAAACCAATAAGTGAAGTCATTTTCTTGACAAAAAACAGAGTATGAATTTATATATACATGCAAATCTGAGGACTTTGTTGTACGATTTCTTCTTTTCGGATAACAACCCTAGCATTTCTGACTTCGAGTTCTATATGTAGGGATTTAGTGAAACCTACTCGATAAAGATATTAATACTCTTTTTGATGAAAAGGTAAGGAGTCGTAGGATGCTTCTTTTTGACAAAAAAGGAATTTAGTGATTTTATAAGAGTTTTCAAAAATCAATTAGAAGAGACAACTTCACCGTAGCACTTACCAGGAACAAACTAATCTAAATTGATAACTACAAATTGCTTCGTTTTCTATATGTTTTGTACAAGATAAATGAACCAAATTTTATCATTCAAGCCATCTATTCATTACATGTTATTAATAATGTATTGTATACACATAAACTTTTTTTTAAAAAAAATTAAAAATAATGCTACTTAGTGATCTTATTGAAAACAAGATACAATGTGTTGAACCCTAATTGGCCTATAAACATGGGGCCTCGATTTATGTAACATAAGCTAGAGCAATGTTACAACAGCATGCCAAATCCACTAGTCTTCATCATAAATCTCCTCTCCTCTAGCAAAGTTTTGCCTAGGGATATTTCTATTGTAAATTACATTGCCATTACTAGGTTCCATACGAAGGATTAGATAGATTATACCATAGCACTATTTTATAAGTACAGAAATACCTTGGACACCCGGAAAAGAGCACCAAAAATGACCCCAAACCGCGGTTGCAGTTTGTGTCATCACCCTCTAGCTGGACTTCCCTATTTCTTAAACAAGCAATGGCTTACACTTAATACTATGTTTCATGGCCCATTCTTGATACCATGTAGAAAATTTTCTCATGAGAAGCTATGATCTATTAATGAGATAGATCTTGCTTACATCAATACTTCCCCTTATGGATGATACCTCCATGGGTTAGATACTTGAATACCCTTGACTCTTTGACATAAGTAAATTTTAATATCAATAAGAGATGGCCTATGAAGTTTGATTTGCTGGTTGATACGTATCTTCTCATTGCATGTAAACATGCTAAAAGTGTAGATATATGTATACATGCATTATGCACGTGCCCTTGCGCATGTGTACAATAAAGGACCATGGTAGGGGAGGGAGAGTTTGGATCCTTTGCAGTACAGCTTGTGCACCGTAGAGTCAAGTACGATCACGAATAGTTATCACGTCATCCATATCTGAAACGGATGGCTCTTATTCATTCCTGAAATACGATGAGATATTGTTAGTGCAATACATAACACAGCATCATGATGATGAAGGAAAGCCATCTTATTCTAAAATGGATGACGTGGTGGCTATCCATGGTGGTATAGGACTTTGCGGTGCAAAATGTTGCAGATCTTGCTATGGGGAGGGATGACCATGTCAGTCTATGGACAAGCACAGATTTAAGTCTTGGGTTCAACATTGCCAATTTTGGCTAGGTGCAGCTATATGTTATTGTAGTAACTTGATTCAATCCAAACTACATACCATAAATTGCTTAACAGGGAGTTTAAAGGAATCATTGTAGAATGATTGCCATAGTGACAAGATAATCCGTCCATCAAGTCGTGGTCCTATCATATCAGGAACTTTTTGGACAGACAAGATGCAATACCTTACACTAATGCATTAAACCTCCATTATTCTTAGAACATAGGTTCGTTGGTTGCATGTCCATAGGCCCACTTAATTAATGTTTTTTCCTTTGCTTTCGTGCTTCTTATTTTTTAAAAAACTCTCAGAAATAGTTTATCTTCTGCCAGATGTTGCTGCTTTAAAAATTATAGTGAGGCATGCTCTACATGAAGGCCTAGATTGTGAGAAATTATTACATAGGCCAGATCCGAGACTAGTCCAAATCTCGAGGAACACATACGATCGATAACATGCACCCTTCTTTGATTTTGAATTGTTTAAATACAAAATAATAATGTTCGATTAGATCGGTCCATTAAATAACTAGACCTAGATTACAAAAACAAGTCAATGCACATAAGAAATTGAAACCATGTTCTAGTGCCAAGACTAAAATAAATAATAATAATAATAATAATAATAATTTAGTAATTATATAACTAATTGGATAGCGTTTTATGTGATCAGGCTGGTCTTTGACGAGTGATTTTCCCTTTCCAAAATAGAGGACTTGGGAGAATTTGAACGACTGATTGATCGATAAAATCCGAAGCCCTTGTTTTTGGTGCTAGCACTCTTTCTAGATTCTTTATTAGCTTTGGTTCGAAGCAAAGAAATTATTTCTCTGCTCTTTCCATCACAATACCTAAAACTGGCATTTGTATAGTTTTACGTATCATTTAGTTCAAGACCTCGGTCAGATCCAGGGACTTCCTTATAAGCCTTATCCGGGATAAACATTATGAGATTCCATGACATCTATTCCTATTTAATTGTTAAATTTTTTGTTTGATGATTCTCACATTTAATTTATCCATTTTACCCAAAAAAATAAAAAATAAAACAAAAAATATATTTAAATAATGATGTGCACCACCTTATCACCTTTTGACCTTTTCATGGGAGAAGTGGAGGACAAATAAACACAACCATGTGACCGAATCCTGAACCGCTTTATTTTCCTTCAGCTTTATGCGGATTCGAATCCGGATCCAAAATCCAAAATCGGAGACATAAAAACAGGGAGCTTAAATTTTAAACATGCAAATAAGACTATAATTAAGATGCCACCGGCCATATTAATAACTATGTATTAGAGGTAATCACATTATTATTTACATCGAGGGCAACCCCTGGTCCGCCCACCAGCCCAACTATTTGATGTAATGCCTGAGTGAATCACCAGACGGATTTCTCGGCGCGGAGGAGAGGGACGGACTCGGGGGAGTGCCATCCGGCACTCCGCTGGCCGGCGTGGCAGCAGGAGCACGAGCAAGAGGAGGACGCCGGCGCGGTCTTCCGGAAGTCCTCGAGGCTAACGAAACGGGACGACGAGGAGGAAGAAGAGGAGAGGTGGCGGAGAATATGTTCGAAGAAGGACTCGTCGCAGGGGAGGGCGAGGGGGCCGGGCCGGGAGGAGAAGCCGTACTCTTCCTCGGCTTGCCGGAGGAGCTGCCGGAAGACCGGGTGGTTGAGGTGCGCCGCCCGCACCACAAATCGCCGCGAGCTGCTCCCCACGCACACCGCCACGTGCCCCGCCGGCACGTCCGCCGGCGCCCCCCGCGACGCCGACGCCGCCCGCATCCGCCACCGCCGCAGCATCTGCCGGAGCCTCACAATGTGCCTGATCTTGCTGCATTTCGCCATCCCCACTCCATTTCCCATTCTCTCCTCTCTCCCTCCCTCTCTCTCTCTCTACAACACCTTTTGTTCTCTCTCTTCCTTTCTTTCTTTGGGATTTTGGGAAGAAGAAAGAAAGTGAGGGGGGAGGGAAGAAGAGGGGGGGATTGAGGATTATATAGATGGGAAGGAAAATGGTCCCAGGACCCAGGTTGGTGATAATTACAAAAGAATTTTTGCTTTTTTTTAATAGTTTGTTATATTTATTTTGGGGTGGGCTTGGTCCAAAGAAGCACAAGTTCAGCTTAATTTTACTCTAAATATAGCGAAGTTATGGATAAAAACCTCATCTAGGTCATTTAACTTCTTCCATATCATCCAAAATTTAAAATTTGATTGATCGGGCTTAAAGGATTGGGTTGGGTTAAGATATGATAAATATTTATAATTTTGATTCATAGTTACATCCAACTACGACGGGCTTTCTTATTCCAAAATCATCCTTATGGGATAATCATCGCAAGATCAAGAGTGATATGGGTGGAGATGATGATATCACCACGATGATCCTATATGGCAGTGATTCTAACTTACCTCCATCCCTCAAATCACCGCCCAACCTAATCTGGGTTGCCTATCCTTGAGGTTGGAAATCAAAGATCACCGTAGGGCGGTAATCTTAGGTTGAAAATTGAAGACAAAAATGTCCCTCAGTCCAAACAAAAAATATATATCAATATATCATTAATAATTATAACAATATTATATATATATATTATATTTATAATATATTATTAATTATATTGATATCATATGACTATTCAAAGATAATTTCAAATTATAGTAAAAGACTAGAAGTACATTATCAAAATTTATATTTATATAGTGAAAGTAATTATTATATTATGTTTATTGGCCGTATTTTCCTGATTAAATTAATTATTAGTATTAAAATAATATATTATAAGTAGAAATAAAAATATTAATTCTATATAATAATTGATATTCTTCTAAAGGATTAATAATTTATAACACTAACAAATATATTTTTATGTAATATATTAATAATTAAAATGTGAATAAATATATTAATATTTTATTATAGTCTATTTTATATGATTAATAAATATTTTTTAGAATATATTAAGGATAATTTCTACATTATATGGTTGGTCCGTGAGTGATCTTGGATTTTTATGGAATGCCAAACAGGTTACACGTGGATATCTAGATATTCTTAACCACTGGAACATAACATACCAAACACAGTTATCCTAAATCATCGAGGATCAGATTATCCTACGATAAAGATCACCGGTGATCTAAGATCACCTTGATAATCCCACTTTGGTCATCAAATGCCACCTTAAGGTAACTAAATTACAGTCTAATATAATTCGTATATTTTTTGGATTGTTGAGTTGCTTGTTTTAGACCTATATTGCTGTCAAAATGATTGCAAGATAAGTTGCAGCTCCTCAAGTAGGTATTTTAATTAAAAAAAAAAATCTCTCCTCCTCCTTTTCTTCCTCTCTCCTCCCCTATCTTGCTCTTGAGTTCCTCCTCATCGCTGCTCTCGACGCCTCCCATCTATGGGAGGCTAAAGGCTGCCTTCTCCGCTCAAACTTTGTTGCAGCAGGTCTCTCCTCTTCCTCCTTCCTCCCCTTTCCCTTTTCTCCTGGCCTTGCTCTCAAGTCCCTCTTAGATGTCACCACTAGCTGCATCTGCCATCACCAGCATTCTAATCCCTTGAGGTAGGTGAGTTATAGAAACAAATTCTATGCTAATCCCTAACTCTGCTGGTTGATTTCCTTCTCTGCACCCATGGGATAAGTTAAAATAGTCCAGTACTGTAGCCACACATTGAACAATGTCTGAAAGAAGAGGATGCAAGGAATAGGTTGGTACTAAACCGGTTCTATGATTTTTAGTCCATTCAATGACAGTTAAGCAGTCTCCTTCTAGCCAGATATTTTTTGAATTGAAGATGTTGAAATGGTTAGCAGATTAGTCATGAGATGGAGTTCATGTCATCATATGAGATGGAGTTCATGTCATCATATGATTCAGTTCGACTCGCAAGGGCTAGCCATCATCTGTTGGTAATGCATGGAAAAACTATCCACAGGCCTAACAATGTTCTTTTGCTAATTCTAATTAATAGTGAGATTAGTCATGAGATGGTGTAATTTTCTCTAGAGATTATTGCTTTAATACATGATTTGGTACTCTTCTGCTCGGTTGGACTCATTGGTTACAACACCTCGAAATGTAAGTCATTAGCAAGCTGTTTCATCATAGATTAAACACATATCATCAGTTCTCTAATTAATAAACAACATGATACAGAGGGTGGTTGGCCATGATTTAACAAAACACATAAGGTTAAAACTTTTGCCAATAGTACATCAAAAGAAGGAAAGTACATACAAGGGTTGTCCTCTACAAAATTAACCTATAAGTGTTGGTCAAATTTGAATGCCAATTAAGTTTAAGTTTCTTTCTATCCTAGTCATTATCATTATAATCCAATTTAGATAGCATGAAATATCAAGCATTTCCTTTCATAAAATGTTGAGTTGTCCGATCTACACAATCTCAAAGAACCTAAAATTGTGGTTATCTTTATGGGAAGGATGACAAAAGATTAGTCAATGTTGTCTCAGTCAAAATGAATGCTTAGGAATTTGAAAACATTGTAAGACCCCACAGAATCTTGGCTGACATGTAACAACAATTTGAAACATCAGTATTTAGTAACAAAAACAAGAATAATTGTCGTTTTATCAAAAATAAGTACAACATTAGTGTTGTTGTGGCTGATAATATATGTTTAAGAAAATAGTAATGTTGAGAAATTTATCTTAAATGAGATAATGATAATGTTAAGAGGAATTTGTTATAAATGAGATAAAAGTGACAAATCTTAAATCTTTATGCTCTTTTAACCCCTAAAAAAGTCACTATTTACACATATTGTATTCCCAATACAAATTGATATATTTTCTAGAACACTCAATCAAGATGAAGAAGGCATTATCAACTAATTATTTTCCAATCATTCATCATTCAAAGATTCTTGTGTTAGTTATCAGAGAGCATTGGAGTGAAACTATTCTAAAAGAAAAGTGGTAGTAGGTTCTGATTGCCCATGTTAGTTATATAGTGCATACATTTGAGTGAAACTATTTAAAGAAAGACTGAAACTAGGTTAGATCATATAGGAAATTTTCACAAACCCGATAAACAATTCCCACCTCTGACTCCCCAACCATGTGCAAGCTGGACCATCTCCTGTTTTCTAGTCCTCTTCCTTGGTCGCTTTCTTTATCTTTAATAATTGCTTCCCAACTGCCATAACTCCCAAATTCAAAGTAAACATGGCATGCCCGGTTTTAATTAAGAATAAAGTGCTAGCTTCATGATTAGTTAGCTATTAAAGTAATCATTTTCTCTTCTCGCTATTCTTAGTCTTTGGGACAAGAAGTATAATGGGGTATGCTCGTTTTAAATATTTATGGAAGCTATGCCTTGAATAGTAGAGTCAAAAATTCATCTACCCGAATCTGACCCATTTCTTAAATAGGTCAAAAACCTAAATTCAAACCTGACCATTTTATAGAATAGATAATTTAAATTTAACTCGATCTACAACAAGTTGAATTAAGTTAAACAAGTTAAATGGTTAAGCATTGCTACCTCTTTTTTTGATTTTTGTTACATTTTGCAAAATGTAGGCTTGTGAGTTACGTACATACATGGATTGTATAATCAAAAGGCCAGATAGCAACCATTGCAACTTGTATATGTGGTGATGAAACTAAATCCATATCACATAGTTTGCACAAGAAAACACAGTTTAATCTGTCCTTACGACCTCCTCTATGAGACTATGACTAGATATGAGTGTCTCAAGTTCTGAACCGCCTTCTCTGGTCATGCATCATGACTAGTCGAGTTAGTGCAAGAATACAAGATAGAGCTTATCACGGTGATTCTGCTTTCACACTTTCTTGACTTGAGTTTTTGGTATATCAATTATTAGAGTATTAACCCAGCTTGCCTTTCTTTTTAGGGTTAACCGGCTGGTCATATAACAAAGACATCTCAGTATCATGAATTATCATTCATATGTATGGTAGTCATAATTTGTGCTCATATATTATGATATATCAAATGTACTACTTTCTCGATAGATATTTCAATTTTGCTAACAATGTTTTGTGCAAGTAATCTTATGTGAGGTGCAATTATTAGTTTGAAACCAATCCAAACCAAGTCAAATCAGTTTGGTTTGATTCCTATCATGTCCCAAACCAATCAATCTTAATCTTATCCATCTAGTTCCGCACTGGTTTGATATGACATATTATGACTTGGATGGTTCAGATTCGTTTTGCAACCTTTGGCAATTCCACTTAGTTTTATATAATATGCCCCGAACTAGGCAGTTCAGGTCGATTTGGAAAACTTGGGTGCTATGGCTCTATATGCCTGGAAGGCAACAAAGGATTTAAGTAGCATGAAGGAAATAAAGGAAAGAAGATGTTAGGGAACAATATAGTGTATACAAGCCAATGTAGGGAATGGTGTCCTTATGGTACAAAGCTTTTTTTTTTCCTTTCGCATATTAATATTCATGACACAACACATATCAAAATGGTCAGCAGCTTTGGTAATGGTCCAAGAGAAGCTAATTAACAAGCAGAATTCCACAAAGGCACAATGACTCCTCATTTTGAATTATGCCTGTTTATTCCTTTAATATAAAAAAAATTATCTGGCGATCAATGCATACTCACCACTATAGGTAATGGCGATGGTAATGTATGTGGAGAAGTTCAACAGAAGTTTGAATGTGAATTCTACATGGTAAAATTGATTCCTTGAATTGAACTGCATCACATTCGCATCTTCCTCTTTAAGAATTATCATATATTCATCATATGTACGCCACCATGGCGGGCGATGGAAGAGCCAATGGCAATGGTCTTTGAGAAGCTCATCAAAAGTTTGTGCGCTCTCTAATAGATTCCTTGAACTGAATTATAACATGTTCTTTTATGAAAAATTATGTCAAAGTCATATACCAACCTGCCTATGTTCAATAGCCTACCTTCCTTGACCAGCATTCCTCTCCATTTTGCACCCTATTTCTAAAAAAAATCATGCCACGCTCATATTTGCTCAAAAAGAAATATTTGCATTCTTTTTGTAACTGCTACTACGCGCAATGACGATGATAATAACCTTTGAGAAGCTCACAACAATCTACATGTAAACTCTGAAAAGTACATTGATTCCTTAAATTGAACACTATTTTTCTCACCTTAGTCCCTCAAGCAATTGAGGTCCAACCTTTGGATTAACTGCCACCTAATGTTTAGGCTCATCCACAGGCATTTTTAATGATCATTTTTCTTTTAATCCCTGGCCCAGGCATAAGTATGTATAAAACAGACATAACTACTGCATATATAGGGAAAACAGTGTGTAGGAAACTATGGAGATTGGCCTGCAAATAGGCAAGTAATTTGCATAGAATGCAGAGAAGACACAGGAGAAAACTATAGTGTACCGGTCTTTGGCTAAAGCATGAGGTTTTCCACAGGACTTAATTTTTTAATTTACATTCACATTTCCTCTAAAGTTCTTCATCAGGAGAAGTGATCGGTCTCAATTCCTCAACAAGTTCTCTGGCAAATTCAAATTGGATAGGAAACGAGTTTCCTGGTGGCAGTTCAACCCTTTAAGCAAGGCTTTCAGATGCCACAAAGTTTCAATCAACCTGATATGCCTTGATGGGCCTTCGCCTTGGCTAGGTTTAACCACAATGCTTGCAAGCAATTAAGCATTGAGCAACAACGTAGCAGAGACTTTGTCAGGAAACTACATAGACCAGAATAGAAAGTTCAACATGAAGAATAATCTTTAGTTAAGACCTCTCAAAATTAATAGATTGCAAGTACAACCTTGCCAAGATTTGCAATCTCCAATCATACCTCCCCTATGGCCCATATCGGGTAGGGTACTAAAACTTTAGTATACCCCCTGCTTCAAGTATCAGTAATGAGGCACATGAGGCACATGCAAGATCTGGTACCAAGATTGCAAAATACATGTCTTATGTCTAATATCCGTTAAAGTTAAACAAGTATCTTCGCATGCAAATTATAGCTAAATGTTCTTAGCTTACTGCATGATGGCAACCCTTAGCATTTTCTACATATGTACCTGGATTGCACTGTGTGTGGGGCTTTGTGCTAGAGTGATGCATTGGTTTCTGAAAAATTTAACAGAGTGGTTGAAACAATACTGTCAATTGTTAATATTCTGCTTGTTAATATCTTCATCACAGATTTTTCGGAACAACATTGAGTTTGTCAAATAAGGCTAGAAAGAGCTAGTTATTGACTGCAGGTGATTCCACTTAGCAATAAAATCAGTTGTCTTGCAACAGGTATGCAGTTCAGTCTCATGGTTAGCACTAACACTTGTTCCAATTCAGGAGGAAGATTAATACAATCCATCCGAATGTTAGTATTTGCATCCAGAGTAATGAAGGTTATTTGTGAAAGTAGCATTTGCAAATCAGACTTGGAAGCAGAGACGCTTCAGTTTGTAAACAAATTTGGAGAAATGAGAAGAGTTTGACAGAAGTTGACAAAAAAATAAAAGAATAAATATAATAGAAAGCATAAAGTTACTGACAAAAATACAATAGTCCATGAGGGGGCAAGCATGGTAGACTCCAGCATTGGCTAAAGTTCTTTTCTTTGAAAAGACCTTTTTGAAAAAGTGATTGAGTAAAAAAAAAGTCTAGGCATATCCCCACCAACACCAATAGCAACAGATAACATATTATTTTGCAATCATGCATATTCTTTATACAAGTCACAAGTCATGAACAAATCATAAAGATGGTGAATGATTGAATAACTATTTACTAAACAATTATTTGAAAATCAATTGGATGATGAAAAGTCATGAATAACTTGAGGACTTCCAATATTTCAGAAAATGTTCTCACATTACTTTGAAACAGTCAAAACATATAAAGCTCGGATAACCAATGTAAAAAAAATTGCTCGAGAAGCTAGGACTATGTTGTTAGACACCAACAGATGGAAAAGATAAATGCAACTGCTGCTGATACCTCGGCCAAAAACTTCACCCCAAAAATCAAGTGACTCTGTAGCAGATTCTCTTGATTATAAGAAAAATCTCCTGCGGCTAGTATCCATCTCCGGCTAAAATACACAAGAAGCAAAATATGATGAGGAAAACAGCACAAACAGTTGCACATTATTAATAGCAGAAGATGCTATTAAAATGACACACAAATAAAAAATACCTTATGGACCCATTCAAACTCTCCACCTTTTGTATCAAATGTTCCATGCTGCAGACTAATTAATTTCATTGTGAAGCGAGGGCCACACTCCTGCATGTTGGAAACAAAATATGGTAAAGGACTGCTACAATGGATACATAGCCAAATATTAAAAGATTAAGACCCACAACAAACATCTTAAGTTGTTTGCTATGGATAAACTTTCAGAAATGGTGTCGCACAACAGATTGCAAAGATGAAAGGACATTAAGATAAGAGTGCTTGCTGCCCATGACCTGAGATCCTTCTACAGTTTTACTCCAACAAGGTCCAGCAATTAGAGACAACCAAATACAATGGGTCCATACCAAGTCAATTAATCATGTGCATGAGTGCATGCATGACTGTTTGCTGTGCGCATACATGTCTCTACTAGAAGGGAACACTTATGGTAAATCTGGTAAATGTGCTAGACTTTCTAAAGCTTATGATGATAGGGTGAACACAAAGCAAGTTTTGGATCTTTTTCAGATGCACTCCAATGAAGGTGTGGGAATATTTAATGGCTGCTGTGTTGGATTAACAGAGAACACAGACTAGACTAAAATTCAAGCTGAGAACATTTGCTGTCATTAGGAGAACACAGAGGGAAAGGAAGAGAGATGATATATCTTGACATGTGAACCAAGTGATGAAATTACAATAGCTGGAAACGCATAGCCAAATGACTAATAATTGCAGATAAACCTATACCTGAAGGCGCGCAATCACTTTTTGCTGTGATGCATTCTTTTCCTTTGCACCCTTAGCTGCTTTATCCTTCGGGTCGACTTTCTTTTCTTTTGTTTCAAATATATACCTAGTTTCCACAGTCAATTGAAGCTATTAGTAAATTCTAGAGGGAGTAAAAGCTTCAGATCTCTAATACATTTATAAATAGGACTACAGAAAATAGAAAAGAGAACCAACAGAGGGCCACTTTGGGCATTCAAATTATAATATCCCCATCTCAATAGTTAACTGCATCAAAATATACAACTGATAAAACAGTGATACATGCATGTATACCTATGATGGCGAAAGAATATGAAGTCTCGCTGATTGTGGAAGGTTACAACTCGACGGCCACGGAAGTTAGGATCATGAGGGAAAAGAGATTGTACCATTCTAATGAACAGAGAAAATCCAACAGGAAAACTATTAGCAAGTACAAACAGATAAATATATTAAGGAAAAAAAAAGAAAAAAGGAGAAACTAAAAAGGAGAAAATAAATAAATTAAAAGAAAGGGTAATGTATCATTTGGCATCTCAAAAATTTATTGAAAAATATTAATCACCTTCCAATACGATGACCAAGGCGTGTGGTGAAGTTGTTCAGTACTAACTCTGGCATATGGCTTGTAGGTCTCCCATGATTCTGTTAATTTTGGAAGAGAAAAAAAGATATGTAGAGTTGAAAAAGAAATACGTATTGTATTCTTGCATGTAAGATCATACAATGTCAATATTTCAATGAATTATAAAACAGCAGCACCCAAATATGCAAATATTAAAACTTTATAAGGTAAAAAAAATTGCTAAATTCAATCATGAAATATGCACAAAAGAAATTTAATAATTCAGTGCACAAGTCAACTATGGTCATAAAATGTTCAGTGAAATATGTGCAAAAGAGATTTAACAATTCAGTGCACAAGTCAATAATGGACATAAAATGCTCAGTGAAATGTGCGCAAAAGAAATTAAATAATTCAGCACACAAGTCAATCATAGACATAAAATGCTCGGAGTAAATCACAATATTTAGTAACTGTAGATAATCATCCTAGCATACTGGAATCATATCCGGAGTCAAGGAACAAATGAACAAGAATGAAAACAAAAAACAAGATGGCTGAAAGGCACATGATTCAGCGTATCACAGAGATTGCAATATGCAGAGAAACTAATAACCAAATGTTGAAGGTTGAATAGACCAAAAATTAAAACATATAAGTATGACAATATACTAAATCATCTAGTATCAAACATAGCTTTACAACTCAGAATCCTGATTTAAAAATCAAATACGTTACAGCATGACTATGCTATTATAGGATATCTGAAAATTTTAACTGGACTACTAGTTTATTTATAACTATACAGAAAGTATAAATCATATAGACTGAAGCAAAAAAATAAAAAAAAATAAAGGCATATAAAAATGAAATTTAAAGAATTTATATATGATACAAATACTTCTGGAGGCATAGGAGCAATAATTTCTCATTCTGCAAATATCCTCTTAAATACTACTGAACTATAACCTTTATTTCAGAACCTATATTTAGGGAATTCTGTCCCCAAATCCAACACAAGCCTCTGCTCTCTAATTGAGATAATATAATTCTTTATGATAAATAAAATTCTTCAAAGCATATCAATTCCAATCTTGAAGAAAAGTAAAAACTATCAGTGGTCTATAGGATACGTGGATCAACATTCCTTGTGGATGTTCAGAATATCAGGTTGACCAATTGCAACCTATATGGGCCGTTATTCCTACCATATTCAAATCGAGCTGTGGCAAACAATTTTTGACAGAAGATATGACCCCCTCAAAAATATTCAAGAATCCTTCTATCAAGTAATTGCTATGGAGGTAATATTGTGAGCACATGGTGGACAAAATTTCTAAGAGGTCCTTGGTTGCTGAACCAAAAGAGAGAACCATGCATGAAGTTCTCTTTAATAGGTCTGGAAATGGGCTAGGCTGGTCCAAGGCACACCCCTACCCGAACTAGGCTTGAATATGTTTTTTAGGTTTCGTGTTGGGCTTAGGCCCAAATTGTTTTGGAAAACCCAGGCCTAGACCTGACTCGAACCCGATTGGGCCAGGCCGAATTTGTGGAGTGGACTACAATTCATTGAATCACAAACGGCTTTCTCATTGATAATTCAAAATTCTAATCATTTGAACATATCTTGAATCGCATCCAACTATTATGCCTTCAGAAGATTCTATAGAAGCTTGAAAAAACCAATATTTAATAGTTGTAAGCACAATGATTTAAGGAAGGATGAGGAAGGGTTTGGGACTTGTTCAAACCTAAATTCCGGCTTCGTTTCAGACCTTGTTCGGGCTCGAACCGGGCCCCGGCCAAGCCAATTTCAAATTGAGTCCGACCCGAAAAAAAAGTGGGCTCCATGTTTAAGCCCAAACCCGGCCTGAACTCTTTCGGCCCCAGCCCGTAGCTCAACCCGAAATCGCCCCAGCCCGTAGCTCAACCTGAAGTCAGCCTAGCCTAATGGGCCTCGGGCCGACCCGAGCCCATTTCGGGCCCTAATCTTTAGCTATTTAAATTCAAGCATTCAAATCTTTAAAATAAAAATTTGTGGAACAAAGAACAAACTCACAAAAGTGAGAACAGATATTAATGTTCACAAAAGTATGCTTGACATAAAAAATTAATTAATCTAACTTTTATGTCTTTCAAAGGCAAAAGAAATTGCCTAATGTATATACATTGAAAAATCATCATTTTGCATCAGACTTCCTAGATCCTGTGACTTGATGGAAATGAGGCATTACAGTATGGCCCCAAGGTAATAATAATTGGTGGCCCGTTGAAAATGTGGGAAAGTAGGAACACTTAGCCATATATGTCAGCAAATCAGATGGGCAAAATGTAAAGAGTTTTGTAAAGAGTTTTCAACTATGTCTTAAGAGAATACATGCACAATTGTTGGCCAAAAGCCCATGATAACGACTGATAATATGTAAGTAAAGCAACTCGGACAATGTTTATATTTGATTTTGTGCATGACAAAGTTCTAAAATTACTGCTATTAAATGGAATCATTATGATGTATAACATTTATACATTGACTTGATTGAGACATGACAGCAATCCTGACATTCTGTTGTTCCCATCAAAGCTATACACTTGCACCCTTAACGTAAATTTAAAACTGCTTTGCATGTGACATTCCTGTGACTTTTATAGAAGAAGTGAGAAACTATGATCCCATTAGCTAAACAAGAGAAAGGCCATGATCCAATTAGCTAAACAAGAGCATAGCTACGATCCCATCAACTTATCTTTATAGTTTATACATGCTACACCCATGGTTTTTCTAGAGGAAGTAGTTGATTGATAGTAAAAGCCCAGCATATGTCATGAATGATTGCATATACTAACTAAAGTGGAATAAAAATCCAATAAACAGCTTCAATTAATCAACCAACCAAGAAAGTAGAAATATTTGATGGAGAGCTGTGACCTTGAACAATTAAGATAATGAAGAACTGTAAAATCCCACAAATCACTGAATGCTACTATACATATGAAATGCACGTCTAATTCAACAGCTAATTTGATGGAGAGTTGGGATCCCACTAATCAATGAAACATTATTCACCACATATGATGCATAGAATTGATTGAGAAGGAAGTAAAATTTAGATGTGATTCAAGATGAATGAGTATTTCATGCACAGCTCTGGATGCAATATTTAGTGATGATATAAGAGGAAGAAGTATTTGAGAAATAACTATAATTGATCAGAGAGGTGAGAAGGAGGGACTAAAGGTAACATGTAGAGCAGACATACAAATAAAGAAAGGTGTCCCTAAAACACATTAAGAAAAATGGTAAGTGGTGTTCATTAGAAGAAGCTGCTTTCCAAAGTTACCAATGGAAGTGCAGAATTAAATCAGCTTTCTAGCATTATCTCTAACAGATGGCAAGGATGGAGCAATGGAGGATGTATGAAGTCATGCTCAAGGGTGGAGATGCCCACTGAGAGTTCACATTATAATAGTGAAATTGCAAACAGGCTACTCTCTTTTCGTTTGAATTTTCTCACGTGGATATGATGGTAAATTGGTTCACATATATTAATACTTAGTTGCCTCTTTGAGAAAAGAAGTTCCTCTGTAGCATTTGAACTAAGCATCCAAGTTGATTGAAGTTAATTTTTTAAATGTATATTGATATTTAATTGCCTGCTTGAAACACCCTTTACAACTTTTGAACCAAGTTAGACGATATCCAAGGTGGTCAACTTCTCTAATAGAACTATGATTACTACATACAAGACGTAGGCAAGATCCAACATAAATATGGTCCCCAAGGGTATGACTGCTACAAGACAAACAAAGAACATGCCTGGAGGAAAAACAATCCATCCACAGCTAAAACGAGTATTCTACTTAATGAAACATAAATAAATATGGAAATTTTTAAAGAAAAACTTAACTTGATCAAAGGTGGGCAATTTTTTTGAAAAAGGAAGAAAAATATGCAGCCCAAGTGGGAAAGATACCTTTATGTCTTTGCGCAAGACAACGTTTGATAGTTTGAAATGCGCAGTAGGTCCATCCGGTAAGTTGATAATCAGCAAGGCATCTACAAATTATTCATTTAAAAAAAGGTTAAAGACATCATTACCTAAAGAATGCTAGTTTCTTGGAGTTTATGGGTAAATGCAGACCTGGTTCCCTGCGATTAGTATGCACAACTATGATAGAAGTGAAGTCTTTGTTCTTTGCATATTCTATGATCTGCAGAAAGAGACATTTCATCTCCATGAAGACCACAAGAATACAATCATAAGCAAATAAAAACCATGTCACTTTCAGATAAGCTACCTTTTTCAGTTCATAGGTTCCCCTTTTGTAGTAGTGGGCATTTGGGATCACCGACAACAGCTCCTCAATAAATGCAGGACCTCTCTATAAACATAAAAAATGTGAAATATTTGATTGTACGAAGTTCAATTTTTTCTTGCAAATCAATATTCAAGAATATTTATGCTGACAAACGTCCCATGAAAGTAGTAGAATAAGTAGACAACTGTCATATAGAATGCAGGAATGAATGTAAAAGGAAAGATGTAAGGAAAACATACAGTAGAGTTGAAACGACATGTAGTGATCAATATCTTCGGACTTACGTCCTGTTTCAGAACTTCACTAAATTCATCAGCATCATTTCCTGCAAACAACTGCATTTAACACAAAGACATCTTCAATTCAGAACAATAAGCACTGGGATCTAATCACAAACATATAACATATTCACTATGCATGAAGAAAATACAAGTATCAAGATTCGAGTAGTTAATACAGTCACACAACTACTACATAAATTCTATTCTCATACTCAGAACTGACAAATTTTAAACATTCTTTGCATCAAGTGGTATCTGTTTTGACAGAACCAACCTTACATACGCCTACAAAATCCTTAAAATCTACTCTGGTCTGTATCCTAAAATATTCCAAACAAAATATTGAACCATGATGATACTGCTCCCAAGCATTTTCAAGCCCCTTATTGCAAATATACCTTCCTCTTCCTCCATAACACTGCCATCAGAGTGGTACTGGCCTATCTCTTTGGAAGAAGCACTTGTGTTTTTGCAACCAACTTTCATATGATAAGTGATAACCATAAGCAACTTTCACATAAGCAACCCAGTGGCACACCATTGTGTATCCCAATGAAACCACCAAATTTAGCATATCTATCCGACTTGACTCCAAAAAGCACCTAGCAGGAGCTATAACCCTTTGTGGTTTCATCTGCTGGCAAACTTCCGATATTCACATTTATTCCAACCTACTTTCAGTTATCAGGGAAATATGCATTCTTTCTCTCTCTCTCTCTCTCTCTCTCTCTAGATTACACTAATAACCTGAAGGTGTTTATGTTCCAAGACCAACTACATATTCCATTCCACAGTGAGCACACTTTCCAGACTTCATTACAAATCATATAACAAGTCTTGTGCCATAGAGTTTTACTTCATCAAACCCAGTACTGTATATGACCCTAAAAATTGGCATATAATGTTATAAATTGGCCATATAGTGTCCTACATAATTATGAAACATCATTGCATTATTAGAAGTTCATAAGAAGGGGGCAAATCTTTCTATAACATACAATGGTAAAATGCCATGTATCGCTACAGCTTGCTTTGAAACAGAACACCCTGTGGTTATCCCATATTTTCTTTGTGTCAATCTTGTACTTTAAATAAAATTCCCACATTGTTTTGAGAAAGAGGAGAAGAAAAATCATTTAGGCCACCAACCCAAATTCCCAATCCAGTCAGTGCCAAAAATCATAAAACACTCTAAATTTCGCTGCTTAATTTCTTCACAATAACAAAAGTACAGTAACAAATTATTAAATTTCACAAGATTAATGTAAAGAAACCTACAGAACTAAAAACATAAAACAAGAAAACAGATAGATCACTCGCCTCCTCATCATCCGGTTTACAAACGGTCTCATCAGGCTCCCTTGTGTTCTCAATCGTCCGTGGAACCTTCTTTAGCGGAGGCTAAATTTCAACAACAAAAAAATACGATTCTTAGGAAAACAAGAGCTTAGAAAAAAGCCAAAACAACAACAACACACAGAGAGAGAGGGAGGGTGGAAGAGTTATTTAATACCTCTTCGCCGAGCTCGATAGCTCTCTGGAGAGCGGCCTCTTGGGCCTTTGCCTTCTTCCGCTTCTCGATCCTCTTCTCGCGCTTGAGCTCGGCGTGGACGGCGCTCCTCTTCTCCTTGTTCTTTATCATCGATGGGAGCGTCCTCCGCTTCTTCTCCTTCACTCCTTCGCCTCCTCCACCTCCCCTCTCCGCCGCCGCCGACGCCGCTTCCACTTCGCGGTCGTCGGACTTCTTCCGCTTTCCGGTGCCCATTCTCGCCTTCCTTCCCTCGCTCGGTCCCGCACTGCAAGAGGAGTCCGCAAAGGGGCCGACGGCGAACTAATTAGGGTTTCAAGTACAGGGCGGAGCCGGCAATTGTCTGGGCTTGGCTGGGCTAGGCCCGCCGAAATTGCTACAAGGGATCAAAACTATATTATATAATAATATATACTTTTTATTAAAAAAAGTAAAGAACATCCCGACCGTCCATATTTACGGGTGTCAACTTATGAGCTGCGACTAACTAGCCAACCCCACCCACAACTGACCCGAATTGAATGGGTTCAAGTTTTGGCATAAACCGTTTCAAGTTGTAAATAAATTGATCTGATTTGACTTATGGATCTAATTCAAGTTAAAAGTTCTGATTCATTTTCACTTATTTAATAGTTAGATCGAAATCAAGATATAAATTTATAGTTTAAGATTCATTTACTTATTTAAGATCTGTTTAATCTAATTTAACTTATTTGTTAAACAAATTATATGGGCCAAATCCAGTTACTTGTTTAGTAAAAAGTTTAATTTGATTTTAAATTTTTGACCCATTTAATAGACAGATCTATCCGTATCTAACTTGACTTGTATCCGACCCAGTTCAATCTATTTGCCATCATATTAAGCTAATGTTTTTTTTTCTTATATCTAAGAGTCTATATCGATGGATGTTGTTGCTCGGAATAATGGACACTTTGTGGCAGGCATCTCACCGAGACTTTTAATAGGGATATCTACCGTTAACCAATATTTACTTTCCCAAGTCCAAAAGCTTATGTTGGTGGATAATTATATCCTAGTGATGGATGCGTCTCTTGCAAGTAGTATTGTGACATTGAATATGAATGACCATCATATCTATCCAATTTGTACTTGGATGTACTTCTATGTCATCATGGATTATGAACGTACTTTTGTTAATTTCCTTTTCATAATCTTTAACATGGCTAATATTTAAGTTAGTGCTCACATGGAAGGAGGGAACTAAGATTATCTTATGTATGGGACTATCATACATGTTTTATCTTACTATATGGTATGATAATAGTCATATATTCTTTAATGTTGAAGCTTATCTATCTTATGTATCTACATGTATGGGTGTTCTTGTTAATATGTAATCTGTAATATTTTTTGTTCTGGAATCAAGCTCAATGCTCCTCTTTCTACCAAAAAAAAAAAAAAGAAGAAGAAGTGATGAGTGGTAGAGCAAGGTCAAAGTCCTTAATAATCTGATCATGATTTATGATTCACTAGAGCAGGATAACTTTGTCTCGTCCCCTTTCCAGGTTGAGCCTTGAGGTTACCCATGAGAATTTTGACTTACAAGTGCATGCAAGGAGAGCACAGGTTTCCTGGGTAAAAAGAATTTGAAAAAGATTAGCCAGAGCCTGGTTACTTTCATTAAATAAAAGATAACAAAGAAATGCAAGAAGAAAGCCAGCCAAAAGAACAAGAAAAGAACCATCAAGTAGAACTTTCAGATGCCCTCTAAACACAGCAACCTACTCCAAACCAAGTTGGCTCCCAAACAAGAAGGTCCATCACTTACCTGAAACCCCAGTAGAACTGAGACTATTAGAACCCAAACAGGGAATCAAGAGGTTGTAACTTCAAAATCCCAATCAATCCATCACCATATGATCCAAACTTGATTCACATTCATTTACAGGCGGCTGCTGTTCTAATATTATAATGGCCGTTATAATAATTTCAAAAGCCCATTTAGTTATGTACATCTACAGATACATAGATGCATGCACCATACACAACAGAAATCAATTTTAGAAAATGATTTTTGTTTAGCTGATATCCTATTATAATAGCTGTTACATACATTGCTGCTCATTATTGGCTCACTTAAACATATCAGCTGATATTTTCTGATCACAGTGGCTAATATAAGCTGTTATATAACAGCCACTACTTCGGCCACATTGGTGAATACTGAATAAGGATCTGTCATTACACCGGCATTATCAAAACCTTATTCAGAATCATCCGCATCCAAATCCAAATATGGTTTGCAATGACAGATTAACCCCCAATTCTAATCCAATTGCACTCGGATTTTGGCTTAGATACTGCTTAGTTAAGCAGGCTTATATTCAGTTATGTTAAGCAATGAAGGTACATGCCCCTTCACCATGAAGGATAAGGCGAAAGATATTTGACAGCACATTGCTCCCATTACATTCATGATCTAATAAAAAATTATTATGCAAAACAGGAAAGCTCAATGGAAAGATCTTTATCAATTTCATGAACACCAACTAAATCAGAATCTGATGTAATGATAAATTATATCACATGGTTGGTCCATACAAACTAAATTCCAAGCACACACCTTCCTGGTAACACAGAACAATAAGGTCAAGGAACAGGCATTCTGAACATTAATTTCTTCAAGTCCACGGTGCAAATGATGCACAATTACACCAGCTAAATACAACATGCAAACTTCCACCTCAAGCACTGTCCTAAGAAAGACTTTGTTGATTAACAAACATACAAAAAGCTCACTTCATCAGAAGATGACAATCACACCCAACAACCTAGAAGAAAGTTCCTTCTGGAGGCTGGACTAGTTTCCGGTTTTGTGGTGCTGCCATTTCTTTTTTAAGCTGTGTTAATATAACCTCCATAGTGTACTCGCGTTGCCAGTTTGCCAGAGGGCCAAATTTTTTTGCCTCTACCTGCAATTCATTCGACCAAACATTAGTCTTAGAGACCAGTTGGAGCCTAAAGCATACTGATGATACAAAACTGAATGCAAAGCAAATATCTTTACATGTCTGCGCATGCATGCACAAGCAAACAGGATAGTTAGGAGGGGGTGGAAGAGAGAGAGAGAGAGAGAGAGAGAGAGAGAGAGAGAGAGAGAGGCATACAACTCCTGTCTCAGGATTAACACATGTCATGTTTATTCGTGAGTGGAATCGAACACTGGGTGGTTTTTCAGGATAGTCTTTGTCACAGAACAACTTCAGCTGATATATACGGCCCTCATGAACAGTCTGCAAAACAGTGCAAGTAATGAAGATGATAACAGAAACCAGAATATATTTGGGGTTTAAGTACAAAAGTAACTCACATTATGAGGGCCAATTATTGTGCCTGTCCAGGAACGCATGTAGATGTCATCTCCATCATCCATACCATAGCTAACTGTTCCATCTCCAATGCCCTTTTCTCCTCGTTCAAGCTCTTCTAGCAATCTGAAGTTCCGAGGAACTGTACAAAAATGAAGGAAAATATTGGCAATGGAACAATGAGCCATCATCTTCACAGAATAATGGGTTGTCTCCTGACCAAGTATCCGGCCACAGTACAGTACTCCATGACTTTTATAGAAATCCAAAGCATTCACATAAAAGTTTACAAGCATAAATTAAAATATTCCTGAACTAATTGCTCTCAACCCAAAAACGAAAGGTTAAAAAAAGAAAAAAGAAAAAGACTGCGGAACTCAATGTCTAAAATCATTAAAGCTTAGAGTCTCCACACAAGGACTGAAGCCTTCACATAAGTTTTCTTTTTTCATATTCTGCACGGGTCTAAAGAATCCCAACTTGAAAAGGAAACTGAGCACGGATTTTGTTTTTTCACAGCCATCCATAACCCTCGCATGCATTGAACATTTCCCATACTGGTGCTTTTATGGCAGATAATACTAACAGAATTTCCACCCAATCGAGAATTTCTTGGAACTGAGAAGTTGATACAATACATAAATGTATTTATCTTACATCATGTCTTTGTCTTACATCACTTCGTTCTTCAGCGTTACACAGCCATGTGATGCCATTTTCTAAATTAGTACCAGAAAAAGCAGGTAGACAAGCATGTAGAGTTACAAATGTTTTTTGATCCAAAAAGTCAATAACAATGTAAAACGAAAACATCAGTTAAATGTTCACATAAGAAATTAAAAGACCTTAATCCTTCATGAGACCGTAAATGAGATTAGTTTCTTTTATCCTTGTGTTAATTGAAGTGACAAAAATATATACTTAAATGGTTTTCTACATAGGGTCTTTTAACTCTGAGCAGCCATGCTAATGAAATCTCAAGTTTAAGATGTAATTTCAGAGGATAGGTACCAAGGTAGCATACGGTTGTAAAAGAAAAGATTATATAAGATAATACCCTGAACAATTAAGGCAAACACGCTGTCAATAGTTACGAATATAGTCAAATTTATTTAGGTAGGTTTCTTAATCCACCATGTTATGCTCTTTTTCTTAATTGGAGGGCTCATCACCTATATAATTTTCCTTTGCGAATCTATATCACTAGAGTTATGGCAGAGTTTATGTTTGAATATTTCCACCAAGACATATCTCACTTGGTGAACAATTAGAAAAACATAAACTCTGCCATAACTCTAGTAATTAGTTCTCATACTAGAATTAATGTGGCAAACAATTAGAAAAAGGCACTCATCTCCCCAACCTTGCGTTAGCGCTTTCAAACCATGATAACTTGGTCTAAACAAGACTGTATGCACCTAAAACATTTAAGGATAGGCCTCCCTTGAGAACCCAAAATACCTGTATCTTAGCTAAAACAAGTGCCTGGATTTAATGTTATGGTTCTGAAAGTTATGACTAACTAAACATGAAAACAGGAAAATAATAACAAATAAAATTTAAGCATTCTTCTGAAACAAAATTACTAATCTTAAGGGCACTCAATGATGATCAAACACTCCACACCATTTATGAATTAAAGTGGATGATATAATAACAAAGTGTCTTGATGCTTACTGAGTAATTCCAGATGATTGTGTAATATGTCTAGAGTACTTGAGGTAAATTTATAACCGATACAAGATAAGCAAGATTTTGATAAGTCGACCCTTTACTACAAACTTGAAGGCTTTTTGAACGACGTGTCTTTGGAGTATTAGTAAGCATTAATTCAATTCAAGTTACCTGTTGAAGCTGTTAAAGAAAAGGAACTCATTTTAATGTGCCTTGATACATAAAGGACATCAACTCCTTGCTCAGTCTCCACTGAGTTACCTCCATGGATTTTCACTGTTAAATTGCGGTTTACTCTGTAAACCTTTAGCATTTAAATGTTTTTTTATTGCAAATGGAACAATGATGGTGTTCCAGTTCCTTCCCTCGCTTCTCCAAAGTTAATATTCCAGGATTTGCTTCTGTTACTGGAGCTTTACAAGATCCAGCAGGTAATCCATCTAACCTTTCAATCAACAGAAAGCTAGTATAAAGCTGGTAATTATACAAAGTGCTAAACAGGTTGGTCTAGAAATCATCATCCATGAAATGGTGAAAACATGCAGTTGTAGTAATCTAATAGATAAGACAAGTGCTAGCTTTGTATATCCAAGTTCCAGTTTGGAATATATTAGTAGAAATCCGAAACAGCCAAATGACAGTATGTTGAACTGTTCATGCATTCAGTGGTTAATTGCCAAATGACTTGTATTCTATTGCGATGTTCTCCTGTCTTCAACTTCATCAATAATTTATCTCTTATCCAGCAAATCCATAGATTCAGTAGACATGCCAAACCACAAAGGGAGTGTAGATTTTTGAAAAAGTATATAATCATCTCATTTGTGCAAGTTTAAAACCTGATGCCGGTTCCACATATCTTGGATCTCATGTTGCTTCTCTTTGTATTCACAGGAATTCCTTTTCAGACTACTCAAAACATGAGAGTTCTGATAACATGGATGGAAAAAACCTATGCACAGGGGTTTTAAAGACTGCTAGACTGTCCAGATGCATTGTTATTGCACAAGAAAATTGCATCTCTACCTAGTAATTTGCTTCAGTCTGAGCATCGTGACTCTGGCAGTCCAAACTAGAATACTACACCTTGCTACTTATAGGAATCAAGCTAGGTTTTAACACATATAAGCCACACCCAAAACCTTGGCTGATTCTCAAACTAACCGATCAAATAAGCACCAGTTTCTCATCATAAGAACGTCCTACAAGATTTGAGGCACATCAAGGAAACAATTTGAACCATGAAAATATTATGTTTTGATTAAATAATTCGTCAAAAGAATCGCATAATCTCTTCCCCTTTCCTAAAGTTTCACGGACGGATCTGTCCCAATTTCACTGTAAAACATGGAAAATGAAACAACCACGCGCAATCGTTTATCACAAGCAGCAAGAAAAATACGACCAATGAACAATAAGATATCCGAACAGATCCAGATGAGGCCCCAATTCGATGAAGATTTCGAGGGGAAAAAAAAGGCGAGTTTTTTTCTCACCGACGACGCTGGATCCACCGGAACCTCCAAACGTCATGAAGGATCGCTATTTCTTTCCTCCCTGAATCTTTCTCTCTCGTTCTCTTTCCGGATGTTTCCTTCGCGAGTACGAGACTCCGTCGCAGCCGAATAAATTCCAAGGGTGGATACCTCCACACGTGTTTAGCTCCGTATAATAAAAGTAAAAGTCGGCGTTGGAGATAAATGCTTAGATCCGGACACCTCAGCAACCTCGTGATCAAACGGCTAAGGGAAGTCAACCCAAGACCAAATTTAAAAAATAAATAATAAAAACCGGTAGGCTACGTGCTCCAGATAACAGTTGCTTACATGAATATATCCAAAAAAAAAAAAAAAAAAAAAAAAGTTTTTTTCATAAATATCTTCATCAACATTAAATTTTGCATGAATACCTTTTTTAAATTAATATTTACATGTATAGCCCCGTAAAACACTTGTTTTGCTATTATACTCTTTTTTATCCTTATTTTTTATATGTACCCACGTCGTCCTTAAAAATTTAACGGTTTCAAATTAAAATTATTAAAATACCTTTATTTGGTAGATGTGCAAAAATTTTTTTTATGCAAATATGATTTTTATTTTATTTCAAAAAAATAATTTCAAAATTTTATTTTATTTTTAATTAAAGTAAATATGGCTTTTATTAACGGTGTTAGAAGAACAGTTATATTAGGGACATTTATGCAAAAATAGTATTTTATGAAAGTATTCATATAAATTTAATTTTTAGAAGGATATTCATGAAAAAAAAATAAAAAAAAAGCCGGCAAAGGAGTGGGGAAGCACACTCCGACTCTCTCAACTCCCCCCACCCCCCCAACCCAAAATAGCTTCAACCAATCAAAGACTTATTTGATTGGCAAAAAAATAAAATAAAATAAAATAAAATATTTTTTTAAAAATAATATCATAATATATGATGTCTGAAAAAAATTATATATTTTTAATTAAAAAAAGTGGCAGATAGCTTCTATATTTGGTTGAATATTTATTTTTTTAAAATATTATATACAATATATATTATATTAAAAGATCGTACATTATTCTATCTAAAAATTTAAAAATATTTTTTTAAAAAATATCTCAAATTTCAGCCAATGAAAAGATATTTTTTTTTCATGTCCTATATAAATATAAATTTATTATATATATAAAAAATATTTTTAATTTTTAAAATAAAAATTTTAATTAATATTTTTTAAAAAAAAGATCGACGCTCAAAACTTGAAAGAATTCGATGAACTTGACTAGCTGCCACCTTCAAATCATGCTAATGAGAATGATGATTTGAGTGCATTAAGTTTTGGTTGGGATCATAAAACAATATGATTCTTGTATTAATGGCCGTCCTGCTCAGTCAAAATATCCTTGGCCCAAGGGCCAAACAAAATTGCATATATCCTCTTCATTGTATACTGTTGCTGGAAATTGGACCCGGAGGCGGCCGTCGGCTGAGAAGGAGGAGCTCCGGCGTATGATGGCGGGTGGCGATCCGTCGGCGGGCGGCATCCTCCAGGGGGCCTGCAAAAAAACCGGTGGCCGAGGTTTCCGGCGCCGGCCCTCCGATGCCTAAGTTAGAGGGGGCAAGTGTATGAGAGGAGAGTAAAAAATGTTTCAGGAGTTTCAGAGTCCAACCTCCTCTAAGGTGGAGGGGTTCCCCTTTTATAGAAGGGTACAGGATTACCTGTGATGTGATGGGGCAAACGGGTTACCGTCATGATTGAGCATGTCGTATGAATGAATGCACGATCGTGTGAATTAATGCATTGCCATAGGAGATCAGGCCGGAGCTGACGAGTCATCGTGGCTGATCGGACACAGCCGAGCGAGTCAGTTGTTTGCTGTGGAGGGCTTGAGATCCGTAGATGGCATGCGCATTAATTGTTAAGTGAGCCGGAGATCAGCAGAGGCCATGCACATTGATTGTTGAGTGAGCCGGAGATCAGCAGAGGCCATGCGCATTGATTGTTAAGTGAGCCGGAGATCAGTAGAGGCCATGCACATTGATTGTTGAGTGAGCCGGAGATCAGCAGAGGCCATGCGCATTGATTGTTGAGTGAGCCGGAGATCAGCAGAGGTCATGCGCATTGATTGTTGGCAGCGGAGGCAGGGCATGGTCCCTGATCAAGTTGCAGAAGGATGTGACCGCGGCGGATGGATGGTGAGGCCGGGCTTCTGAGGTCGAGAATGTTGAGGTCGGGCGCCAGGTTGAGAGATCTGAGATCGGGCGCCAGGTCGAGAGCTCTGAGGTCGAGCGCCTGGTCGGGCGTCTGAGGTCGGGCGCTTTGAGGTCGAGCGCCTGGTCGGGCATCCGAGGTCGGGCGTGTCACGCCCCGGATTCGGATCCATGACACGGCCGTGCTATTGCCAACTACTGCCTACAATAGCACGTAGCCTCGTACATGGTTAAAAGATAGTCAAAAGCAGTCAAACTTGCATATATCAAAATATGTGCATTACAACAAAGGATATATATAAGGTACACAGCTTCTACATAGTTTATGTACACAAAAGTATATTTATATCCCCCAAAAATAAAGAAGTCCTGTTGCAAAAGAAAAATGCTTCTAGCAGCTATCACTGGTGGTGATCTTAAAAAAAAAAAAAATTGAACAGGCATGAGCTACACTGCTCCGTAAGTAATCCTGTATAATCTTGTCGAATCAACTAAAAAGGCTAAACATGTTTTTAGCAGGGTTTGAGAAGCTGACATGTATACTATCTAACACATCATCATGATAAAATATTCATGCTGAGTAAATAAATCAGTGTCCTATATCAACAAGAATTTTCATGCATATATAAAAAGAATCGTGCCTCCGGCATGCCGTGGTCATACTCTCAGATGCTACTGCGAAGTCATTATCGGCCACTGGTGGGGCCAGCTCAGTTATTAGGAGGCCACTGGCGGGGCTGGCTCAGTCATTCTCGGCCACTGGCAAGGCCGGCTCAGTTGCATTCGATCAGTAGCTCTTAAGAGTCCATAAACAATACTTCTTGTAGGTAGTACCTCATGGATGCTACGGCGAATTCATTATCGGTCACTGGCGGGGCCTGCTCAGTTATTAGTCGGCCACTGGCGGGGCTGGCTCAGTCATTATCGGCCACTGGCAAGACCGGCTCAGTTGCATTCGGCCCGTAGCAATAAGAACCCTTAGGTACCCCTTGCAAGCAGTGCACATAACTAGATGCAATTCATTATCTTATTTCATATGGATATCACAATTATATAGCAATGTAACCCAATTCATCTTGCATGCATAATAAAATCTGCATAAGCTCAATACATGCATTATCATACATTATATGCCTAAAACATACCACTTATATACATGATGCATAATTCATAACTCAAGATACATAATTCACAATAAAGTTGGGACAGGTTAATTACATGCGTGATCCATAGAAGATTAGGACAGGTTATTTACCGTGACTCGCTTTTTCCCAGGTCTCTCGCGTCCTGGTGACGGATCCTGAGTCACCTAAAATCATATCATAACGAGCATGTTATTTCTTTTTACTTGTTTAGATCCTACCCGAAATTCAGCCCAAGTCTAATGCATCCGTATTGGAGCCTTGATTGGGTCCATATGGGTTAATTGGCCTTCTAATTAGTCAATAGGCTTAATCCCAAGTTTAATTGGGTCAAATTTTGGGTTTAGGGTCAATGTGGCCCATTTGGGCCTGAGTTAGGACCCGTCTGAGGTCAATTTGGCCTCTGGTCCATTGAATTGGGCTTGGATTGGGTCTCATTTTAATTAATTTGGCATGTTAGGACTAACCCAGCTTAATTGGGTTCGAACCCAATTCAAATTGGGCTTAATTTGGTTTAATTTATAATTTGGGCTCGTTCAAGTTCAGCCCAATTTGATTGGGCTCGGGTTTAGTCAAATTTGGCTAAACCTGTTTCCTTTTTCTTTTTCTTTTTCTTTTCTTTTTCCTTTTTCTTTGGGCTTAACAGGTTGCGGGTTCGGATTCGGATCCAACCCGTGAACCCGTTATCAGGGTTTTTCTCCCCCCTTCCTGAGGTTTCCGTCTCTTCATCTCCCGCTCCCCTCTCTCTCCTCTCTTTTCTCCTTCGTCTCCACCGACGACCTCGGTTGCTCCGGCCGGTCCTTCGGCCTTCCTCTCCACCTCCGGCCGAAGCAACCCTCTCTCACTCTCTCTTTCCTCCCCTTCTCTTTCTCTCCTTGGTTCCGACCGAAAGCCCTAGCCGTTTCGGCCGGCCCTCCGGCCTTCTTCTTCTCCTCCGGCCGGATCTACAGCCTCTTCCTCCTTCCGACCTCTCCCTCCCCTTCTCTTTCTCTCTTTCTTTCTTCTTCTCTCTCTTTTTTTTTCTTTGTTTCCGCCGAAACCCTAATCACCTTCTCCCCTTCCTTTTTGCTGGAGACCGGAGTGGGACTTCCCCGGCCCTCCGGCCGAGTCGGGGTTCCCACCTCGGAGCAGTAACAGTGAAAGGCCGGCCCTTTCCCTTCTCCGAAGTGATGCCGGAGAGGGGAAGGGGGCTCGGAGTTGGGTCGGGATTCGGGCTATACCCGAGAGTCTCCACCCGCTCCGTCCACGACGAGGCATGGTCGGAGAGGATGAAGCCTCAAGGTCCGGTGAGTTCATTCATTTATCATATTATTTATTTATTATTATTATTATTTCTTTTTCTTTCTTTCTTCTTTCCTTTTCTTTTCTTTGGTCCTTCCCTCCGGCACCACCACCTCTTACCGGAGAAGAGGTGGTGGTCTGGCCAGGGCTGGCGGCCTTGTGGCCGTGTCTGTGCCGGCTCGGCTAGATCCGGCGGCCCGGGGCTGCCCCCCAAGCCCTAGGGTAGCCACAGCCGATGCTGCGGTACCCTGTTCATCCGCAGGTCGAGCTCGGTTGGGCTCGGCGCGGGTGATCGTCGGGCTCGGGCCTGGGCCGCGGCCGTTCTCAGGCCGGCCCGCGGCCTGTGGGCCTTTCTTCCTCCTCTGTGCCGGTTTCCTCCCCTCTGTTTCATTATTGAAACAGAGGGGAGAACACCCCACAGAGGGGTTTCTCCACCCCTGTTAAAATCCTAACCCCAATGTTCCTTACCTTGGTCGGTTTGCAGTCGGGCAGTGACTCTTGGGTGGTACATCCCTCCTCTCCTAAAGCTCCAGTGTTTCTTCTACCTTTGGCTCCAGGGCTTCGGCTCTCTAGTTTAGTGTTCTAAGGGGTCAGGAGATAGAGGGTACAGTACTGGGGCTTAAATAATTTTGTTTAAGGGATGAGACCCATCCCCCCTTCCCCTTTGCTCCGGGGGCTTCCAGCTGCCCCCTTGTCTCAGGCCCGCCGGAATCGGCTGCCAGCAAGGGGTGTGAGGTGGCGGCCCCCGGTTTTGCATGACTGAGGGTCCTTCAGTGAGGTCCCATCTTCCCCTGTTCTCTGGTCCGGGAGCTTCCAGCTGCCCCCTGTCTCAGGGGCATGCGGTGGCCCTCCCTCTGCCGGCCAACTATGGCCCTGTCACTTCCCTTCTCAGCATGAGGTGGCAACCCCTTCACGGTTGCCACCCTATCAGTACTGCCCATACAGTAAAATCGGGCCCCACTCCTCCCTAACTGGGCCTTAAAATATTGGGCCCAGTTGTTAGTGGGCTCGGACATTACAGGGCGCCTCTGAGGTCGAGTGCCTAACCGAGCGTCTGAGGTCGGGCGCTTCTGAGCTGGCGATGTGCTCACGTGCTTTAGGGCAATTTACATTCCCCCAACATATACTAATAAATGACATAAAGGGTTCTCTTTTCAGCATTTTCTCTGTGCTCTACTTAGCGACAATCAATGGCTTTATGATTGCTATATTGTATTAAAAATTATCACACGCAGCAAGCTATAGGGTGTACATTAGTCATACCCAATATAATTATTTTCGAGATCTTAATAAATAAACACGAATTTTGGACCTTGTTATGAATAATTTTTTCTATGTTTATAAAGTAACTTTTGGAAAGTTTCATGGCCATTACATATGAAATAAAAATTAATATAAACAAAAAACTCCAAGGGTCTAGTTATCAAATCCTATGTGTTATTCTTTAAATAGTGACTCATTAGTTTCATGGACGTTTTGTCAAAATTGAATTTTTGTGAGCAACAACTATGGAAGGTTTCTGGATCAAATATAGAGTAGCCCATGTTGGTTATAGGGTCATAATATGCGAACACGTAAAAATTTCTGAATGGTTTTATAATCATGCCTGAAAATTAAAAATTATTATAAGCGACATACAATAGATGGATTGCTAATCAACTTCTGTTAAACATATTTAATATAATGGCCCTATAAAATTTCAAGGGTCATAATATGAGAAATTGTAGAACTCGTTTAGTTCACGAGAAGAGGAGAGAGTAGAAAAAATCAATGCAAAAATGAAACAATACTTCATGGATGGCCGGAGTTTTCAAATGAGAGATAGGAAAGTAGCTTTTTCATAGAAATAAAATTTCCATATTTTATAAAAAAAATATATGCTTGACATGGAAAAGCCACTTTTCCAATGATGAAAATTGTATTAGATTCTTTCCCCATAATATGCTTAAGCCATCATGATCTTCTTAATAGCTTTTTTTAATAATTAATCTTAAACTATAAAAAATGTACTATTAAAAATTACCACAATATAAAAAAGTTGTGGTTATTTTAATATAACAATATATTAATAACTATTTAAAATTATCACAATATAAAGAAGTTGTTTAACTATTAAATAAAAACTCAATCCAATAAATATTTTTATTAGCTATATTTAAATATTCAAAATTTTTTTTAAAATTTTAGATTAAAAAATATTTAAACATAGCGATTAGAAATATATTCTGATCTTTTTGGTGTTGAGCCTTTAAAACCTTCGGACCTTGGTATTCCAAATTATGCATGTGATGTTTTTTTACCTTATAGTCTCTTTATTAAGAGCATAATGTATATTTTGCACAATTTTTTCAAAAAATAGATGCTCAACCAAATATAAATCATCCTAAAAAATATGTTTCTTGTATCATTTTTTCATAATTAACCAAATACGAAAAATTATTTTTTTAGGTATCATACACCCATGCATTAGCTTTTGAGGAAAAATATTCCAATAAGGTAATCTTTCCGCGAACCAAATAAGTCCAAAATTAGAGCCTTGTTATAATTTTTTTTTTTTTTTTATGTTACATGTAGTGATATATTTTCTTTATGCACCCTGCTGTCCTATGGTTAAGAGCCATAGTTGGATACAAGTATTCTAGCCTTACCCTCTAGGTGACTCCTCAACAACCAATATAGTCGGCACAAGTCTCTCTCTCATCATCATCATCGTCGTCGTCATCATATTTGCTCATGGGCTAAGCGGTCCATCCAATCTGTTCAAGCCTACAATTTTTTTGGATAGGTTTTTAACTAAGAATTTAGGCCCGATAGATTATGTATCGCTCCGGGCTTGAAAGATAAGCATGCATACTAAAGAAGCTAGACTCGGGCTAGACCGCTAGAGCTAATCATGGCTGAGCCTCGGGTCTAAATTCAATTCATTTTTAATCATGCTTTGAGATGGACCTATGTAAAATTTGATATTTTTTGTGTCCCAGCCCAGCCCAGCCCTGCCAATGATAAAGCTTTAACTCAGGGATTAAAGTCTGACTCGAGCTTGGCTTGACCTAAAATGTTGTAGATTTTGATGGTTAAATCCTAGGTTTTGTTGATATGTAAACTTAATGTGAGAAGATCTAAAATTTTAGAATACCTTATTTTAGTCATTAAATTTCAAAATATCTGCAAGCAATATTTAGTTATTCACAAATACTATTTTTAAAATTATATAAAAAAAAGATCAGATTGTCCGAGATCACTTTCGAGGTTCCAAGCCTGAGAAATGCCGCGTTTGAGCCTGGAAGCAAGCCGGAAGATCGGGCCGGGCCGGGCCTTCGGACAAGCCCGGCCCGGCCGTGAAAAGGTCTAGTCACCGGTTCACAACCCGAAGCAGGCCTCCTGCATCTCCCGCAAGTCTCAAAAAAATCTCCAGCTCTGTTTCGCTCCGTTCCCATCGTATCTCCTCGGCCAGATCACCAAGGAAGAACAGCATGCTCCTCTCTCGGCCTTCTTCATCTCCTCCTCTCTTCCTCTCCTCTCCTCCCTCCGCCGCCACTCATCGCCACCACCTCCTCCTTCCCTCCCGCGGCTGGACAAATCCCAATTCCATGGCGATAACGATAAGAAGAGGAAGAGGGACCGTGCGGTGCATGGCTAACCAGCGGAGGGTGAAGATGGTGGCGAAGCAGATCATGAGGGAGCTCTCGGAGATGCTTCTGAGGGACAAGAACCTTCAGTTCGCCGTTCTCCCCGAGGCCTCCCTCGGCGCCGACCGCTACCTCTCCTCCCTTACTACCATCAGTGACGTCGAGGTCTCCGGCGACCTCCAGGTGCTTCCAAGATCCCTCCTTTCCATCCATTTGGTCATATTTTGTTGGAATATCTGAACTTTATAGGATCTCCCAACTCCAACATCCTATTTAATGCTATTTCTAGTAATAAAATGTGATCTTTTAGTGGGTTACTCTACTATGGCACCCATGTAGAAGGTTTTCTTGCCCAACTTTAGCATCCTACCTAGTAAATTCTCTGAGGTCCGTTAGCATATTTTGTTCAATAAAGTTTGATAGGTATAGTCGAATTTTAATTGATTTGCGGTGGCCAGCTTGCTAACTGCTTGGATTATGACTTCGTGTATGATGTTTGGGAAACCAAATTGGTGAAGGGCAATCTGGCTTCTTGATGTTGCTTGGTTTTGAAGTTGCGGCTGGTTTTGTGGATGATGCTATGGTGGCATGGCCAAAATTTCACCTTCAAACGTAACTCTAGCAATGACAAAGTTCGGCTTTCCTTTTCATCTGGTTTGATAATCAGAATCTACAACGAAAGCTTCCCCTAACTTTGAAATCTGAAGAGTTACCATCACCACTAATCGAAAATCCTAACCAGACCAATGGGGCATAGCAAATGGTTTATTCTTGGCTCATGCCTTTTCTTAGAAATAGATTCCAGAGAGGTCACTCAAATTAAAGGGGTACTTGGATGCCATAATATGCTATACATGGATTTCATACTAGGAGAATCTGATCATGTACAAAACAAACTGCTGGTTAAGGGCGGTATCATTGATGCATATCAACATGGAGATGCCACAATGTAAGAGCAAGAGTTGCAGTCCAAAGTCCACAATGGCAAACAGTAATGCTTGTCACTGCCAATTATAAGCTGCTAAAACATACTATCACTAAAAGTAAATTTGTTTGTGAGCTGGGATAGAGGCCTACGCCACTGGAAAGTTTATGAAATAAACATTTCTGTACCACCAATATTAATTTAACTCAAAATTGGAGAGAGTTATCAGATGTAGATGATATGTTGGGAGGTGTATAGAGCTGAAAAATTGCTGCTCGAGCAGCTGGTCTTAATTATTTGCAAGCTTCGTTTTCAAGTGGCTTAAACACCAAGAATCTAGGTGTTTACACCTGCATTCATTATAGGAACTGATTACCTTGTTGTTAGTAGGTATGAGTTTAAGGTTTATTAGGGTTATTTAGAGGGTTTGCAGAGGCTGACAAAATGGAGTTTTTGGAAACCAGGTTGGAGCGCATCCAGTCCAGAGGAGAGAATTTCAAAATGTAAGACCATCTCTTTCCATGCAAATAAAAATGGCCAAAGGTGGTTAGCAATCAGGCTAATCACCTAAAACTGCTGTCTTGCAACCCACAAACAGATTTTGGATCTGAATGTGATAAGAGTGGGGGGGACTTCTTGCAGCCAGTTGACCAGAATCAAGGAAATAGGTAGGCAAGTCCTCCTTTGGTACTGAAGCAATCTCACAATTAAGATCCTTGTACAATAATAAGTTAATCATAGAACTAAATATTTTGGACAAAAATCATGGGGGAAGCGATCATTCTCTTTTTGGAAGTTTTCTTGGTGGTGAAAAGGACATTGTAGTGTTTTGGAATTGGTGCTTGATATTTGTTTGTGATATGGCAGAAGTGTTTAATATGTTAAATAAAGAATATATGATGCACATTTTAACAAGAGGTCCTCGGCTCGTGCAAGGAAAGATGCTCTCACTTATCTGCCAGTGAAAAAGCCTCAGGTTGTCTGGGAGTAGTTTTAAACTGGCACTTAAGCTCCTCTTAAATATAACAAAAAATCCGTAGTCTTGGCTGCTTTTATTGATAGACCTTTGGATGTGGATCTGTCATCCTGGGTGGCAGTGAGGTGTAGATATGGAACAGCCAGCATGGTCCACTTCTTACTCAGCCATCAAGGCTTCATCTTCATATAGTCGAAGGTTTCATACATCTCTTAATAGCTATGAAGAGATTACTGCAATACAGTATGGTACTGCTGGGGCTGTGTCAGTCATCATCATAATGCATGAAGCAGCTTCTAAGGCAGATCAGGATGAGATGGAAGGTATATGTGACGCAGCATTGGTTGAACCCGAGAATGCTCCTAATGAGCATCAGCATGGTCCTTGACTTATAGTCTCTAGGAATTGAGGTTGAAATCAACATCACCATTGAGGTTGCTATTGTAGGTAAAAAGAACTGAGGAGGGTCATCAACTTAGGAGCCACTAAGCTTCAATTCAAGGAGGCAATCATTTGCCTACAATTACTACGGAAGAAGAAATTGTAAGCTATGGAGGTTTGAGTGGTAGAAGGTTCCAGCTAAGCCCACTTCATATCCTACATGAAAAGGGGGGTTCTACTGTGATTTTACTGACCCTAAAAGTCTAAAACTCAATGGAATAAGAAGCACAATAGACATATCTAGTGGTATAATGGCATTTTAGAGCTATATAATCTCATTTTTGTTTTTTGTGAATCTTCTAATGAGGAACTGATTCACTTTATTGGGGGAATATACTGCATTTTGTGTAATTTATCAATGAAACCTTTTGGCTAACTTATCAAAGAAACGGCATTTTATGGTTCTTTGGGCAAAATTTAGTGGTTTAAACGGTCACTAGTTTGTTAGTCCTATGCCTCTTTACTTTCATGTAAACTCTACCCAAAGAACACAGTGTTGAAGAGTGTAGAGTTGATTGATTGAATATTAAATTACTGAAATTTAAAACAGAATTTTCAATGTTTTTCCCCATAGAATCAAGTTGAGGAGTCCTGCTTCCCCTTCTTCCATACCTCTTTTTACCTTCTTGTTATTCTTCTCTACTAGCTCTTCTTTCTGATCTTTTTTGGGTTTATATTTAAATTTAACATTATCTAATGCTAGAGCTTCAAGACCACTTGACTGAATATTCAGTTACTTAGGTTTGAAACCTCCAACCTTATTCATATAAATGGATAGCATAATCTATAAAGGACATGACTTTTAGTATCCCTGTATATGTGGAATCTTACCTATGCGCTTTCTGTATTTCCTCTCTTTTCCTCCTGTCTTCCTTTTCTCAATGATATCACCCATAGGCTGTGCTACCCCAAAGCCAGAAGTACCTAACAAATTCTTAGAGATTGGAACAAGGGGTGGGAGTACTGGTCATACAGTTGATGGTGTGATTCTCAACATCATTTGTGCATGATACACTGACCAACACTAACAAATTTGAATAGTATTTTATTGTATCGCATAATTTTTGGTATATGAAATGTTAGATATTGAGAGGTGAGTCGGTAGGGGTTTCTTGATCGTTTAACCATGTCATGCACTACCGTTTTCTAAGTGAAGAATGTGGTGGCTGCTTTCGAGAATTCAAATAACCAATATGCCTCTTCTTATGGGTGACAATTAATGACTTGACCTGATAAATCTATTGATTCTAGCTGACCTTGGCTAGGTATGAATATGCAAGTCTAACATCAATTTGGTGCAGGTTAGGCATTCTAGCCTATAACCAACTAAGTTGGTTTTATGTCCAGTCCATGACCTACTTTGAGCCATTGCAGTAGGCATACTTTCATAATGTTATTGATAATGATGCTACATCTGCATTGACCATTTGTAGTTTTACCATATTTCTTGAGAACATCTTTGGATCAAGGTTCATGAATTGGTATTGAAGGCTGTACCATCTGGCAATTGATACGATACGATATGGGTCCATGCCATGCCATTCCGGGTGTACTGAGAATAGGGAGAGGGAGGGGGAGAGGGAGAAAAGGAGAGAGGAAGAGAGAGAGAGGAAGGGGGAGGGCCAAGGGCTCAACTCTAACCCTAACCCTTGCAGAGCGAGGGAGAGAGGGGGGGGAGGAAGGGGGAGAGCCGAGGGTTAAACATAATGCAACCCAAGCAAAGTGAGAGAGAGAGAGAGAGGGGGGGGGGGGGGGGGGGGGCAGAGGAAGGGAGAGGACCTATGGCCCTAACTCTAACCTTAGTGGAGCGAGGGAGAGAGAGAGAGATGGAGGAACTTATTGTGGCGGCCAAGAGAGAGTGTGTAGCATTCGACGCAATCGAAATGCGCAAACTGGGTGGGGGGTGAGGGAGGTCGTGGACCATGACAAGCGACTGGGAGGGGTGTGGGTAAAACTGAATCGGGGCGGGGGGGGGGGGGGGGTGGTGGTGGTGGTGGTGGTGGTTCTATATTTGAACTGGAACTAAACCGGGAGCAGAAAACTGATTTTATAACTGACTAGACCCGTTGATCCTTTCTGACTTAGCATTGGTTTGATTCAATACAGACCGAACGATCTGGTAGGGGTTGGTTTGGCAATCACTGCTTTGGAGCAATTTGCTTGTTTATTCAGTTAAACCAATACTTTTGCTTCATGGTTCTGACCATCAGTATTGTTAATCTACAACTTCATACTTGACATAATTGCATAGTTGATCGTTAGTAAATTGTCGCGTGAAAACCTTTTATAGTGCAATAGCTTTGGATTGATCAAGAGGAGGTAGGTTCCACTTAAAATTTGCTTAGACCGTGAAATGCAACAACATAGTTTGTGTGCTCTATTTCTTAGGATGAAAGGGATTACGGGCCCCATATGAGATGGACCAATCAGGAGTATGTTGCTGTAGAGGCATCTTATAGATCAAAGCAGTACATTTTCCTTCATGTATAGCTTTTCCATTCATCTATGCAGTACAGTTATTCAATCCTCCCTCCTATGAAGTTGGCAGTATCAGTTATATGTAATTCAATGAGCACATAGTACCTTAACTTACTTTTTCCTTGGGGTGGTTTTGTTTTGTTTTGTTTTTTTTTTTTTTTTTTTTTTTTGGGGGGGGGGGGGGGGGGAGGTTAAGGAACTTACAATTTTATATTTCCCAACTTTTGCAGGTAGTTAAGGTGTATGTTTCTGTCTTTGGTGATGAAAGAGGAAAAGAAGTAGCTATTGCTGGGCTGAAGTCAAAAGCCAAGTATGTACGCAGTGAATTGGGGAGGCGTATGAAGTTGCGACTGACTCCTGAAATACGTTTCATTGAAGATGAGTCTTTAGAGAGAGGGAGCAGGGTAAGTTGATGCTATATCTATCATTTATGAAGCTTCCTTTTGTTTTTCAAAGCAACTTTTTCATTTATAATGAGCAAATTAGTCATTGATTACTATGGTTGAACACTAATGTTATTTTCTCTATTTGAATATCACCTATGCCTAATGTAGCACTCACCTGGAACACAGCATGTCCATGATGAGGTGTATATTATTAATCTTTCATAAGTGGGATTATGCTCCTGGCATCATATTCTGAATCTGTTTCTCTATAAGAATTTGCAAGCTTTTTCTGCAAGAAGTTTGTTGTCAACTGGCTTCTTGATGAACTTGTGCTTCTTGTCCAGTTCATGTTTTTGAACTAAAGATTTTTATCTAGCTACATCTTATTGTACAAAATTCTCAATCATGGAGATAGGTCAGTCTCTTTATGCAGGTATCTCTGGGTGGTGGCATAATTTTCAAAAATGGTGTCATTTTGGATTAAAGAATATTCCAATCCTGAGTCTAGCAGAACTGTACTTTGAAATTAAGTACAAAGCTTACTGATTTAACTTCATAAATAGAAATGAACTTCTTGACAACTTGTTTATGATGATAAATCTTCCTACTTCCTAATATATGTACGTTTTGACCATGTATGTGATGCTTTAGTGAGACTGATGTTCCCTCTACTTAACATGAACCTGTGGTGTACTCGTGTGACCCTGAAGAATGCCTTCCGTTGTGCCTTGTGATCAATGAGTTATCCTCCAGTTCAGGGTTGCACAACAAATTTGAACTTTAATCAATATATTAATGGGAATAAAACTTCGTGTTGGTATATAAATGTCGGTTGATTTTGATGCTCTTCAAGCAATTATGCAGCAAACAACCAAGGATATATCAAAAAAAGAAAAAGAAGAATACTCTACTTTGTATAAAGTGATTCTTGTCTTAGACAAATATGCAGGGGGAACTGGCTCCTGGTTCAGCTTCTATGCATATAATGTTATTCTCATAGTTGACAATATATTAGGCGCAAAGAAAAAGGAGTTGATCCTTTTCGACCTCTCCTCCTTTTCTTCTCTTTATTTTAGTTTCTTTATTTCTTTTTCCTTTGTATATATATAAATGTATATTCTGTTTTGCATTGGATATAATAACAAATATCATCAGAAAACATTTCTAAATCTTTCAAACATTTGAATCTTTTCCTATATGTTGTTTCTAAATCTTTCAAACATTTGAATCTTTTCCTATATGTTGACAACCAATTAACCTACATTACCCTTAAATGTGAAACTGAAGATCCTTATTTTGCGACCCCCTTCCATAGTCAGCCAAATTAGCAGATTACAGCAAACTATCTGGAATCTGTCAATGCTTACATCAGAACAGCAAGCTTTGTTTATTCCCTCTTCTTTGATAATGCCCTCAATCATGACCCTCCTTGATCATATATGTTATCAGTTGAAATTATAAAACAAATCATGCTAACTTAGGAAACAACAGAACTGTGACTTTGATTGTAGGAGAGTGCAATGCATAATTAAGGTGATGTTAAGATACAGAATTATCTCTAGGAAATTGTTAGAATTATAATGTAGTTGTGCAATAATTGTACAAACTAGTTATTTGACTGGAGTTCTGAATCTCAGATAAAGTAATAAAACCTCAGTAGACACGATAGATCACATTAAACTGTTATGTTTTCTAACCTCTTCTAGATGCACTAGTCATTGATGATCATAAAATCCTTTGTTTCATGATATTCTCAGATGCGTAAGGTAGGGTAGTTACATACTAAAGGGTGAGTACTAAGATAGAATTTGGATAGAATTATCAGAATCAAACTATCATTTGGATTCCAACTGTATTAGGATATGTGTAGTTGAAGATGCAGCTGAAGTTGAATACAAAGGAATTTCCCAACAAATTGTTTTCACTGCCTTTTATGATTGAAGGAATACCTCAAAATAGAACTCAAAAGGGATGATGAACTAGAGATCTGCTTCTGGAGTACAATATAATTAGGAAGGAACTGGAGTCTTACTGTGGACCTAAAGCCGCCAGTCATTCCTCTTGTCTGTCTTTTGGCAGTCCTGAATGGCCTAAAAACTGCTAGTTTGGGAGGGCTTACAGTTGCTGTGTAATCTTTTATTATCTTTTGTTTTTGAAGTCCTGGTAAGTTAGGTGGTCAAGTGGTTCTTTTTAAGAGGATTGATGGGCACATGTTTGGCGCTCTACTGGAATTGAATGAAAGCTTATTTTGACAGAAAAAAGTATATGCTATGAGCCTCTTTCTCCCTTGTTCCTGGTATTCTCTATGTTAATGCACTGCTGTTAGACAGCCGGTTTGTTGCTGATATTCAGATCTGAGATCACATATGAGACTTTTTTTATGCTAGTTGTAGAAAAGAAGGCATCAAAAGGTGCAGAGAATTCAGATCCCTAACACTGCAAGTAAATTTCAATGGTATATAGAACTGCTAAAACATGCCAGTGGACACATTATAGTTGCAACTAATGTATGCTGCCTTCTAATATTGTTGGATACTTGGATGCACCTGTTTCAAAGCATGAAACTATGTACTGTTGAGATATGTGTGAAAAGACCATAACACTTTTATCTTGTAAAGCAAGAATAGCTCCACATGCTAGTGCCATGTCACTCAAACTGGTAATATGGCCTGTAACATGGCGAGGTAATGCATGATGCAGCACACATAACATTTGGCAGAACTTATCTAAGGAAACGAGATTCTATGCCATTTTTTGTGTTACAGTCTGCTTATATATATTGTAGATCAACCATATACTCTGATTTATTGCCAACGTTTTGCAGCATAGAGTTACAATTTGTTTCTGTGTTCTCCTGCAGGTGATTGCAATTTTGGACAGGTTAAAGAATGAGAGGCAGAGTGCAGAAAGACATGATGCAGGACTTTCTGAACCATCCAGTAAATCTGAAGAAAATGGAGACTTGGGCAGTGATGACCCAGATGAAGGCATCATTTACGTCAAGTAATCTGCTCGGTTTGTTAGAAACTTATGGAATTTTTATGGCTTCACAATTCAAGAGGTATGGTTCTAGAAGCTCCTGATAAATTATTAAAAACAATTTAAATTCATATCTTTGGGTGGTGAGATCCATGGCTCAGGTCATGATTTCGCTCTAGCATGACTGAAGAAAAAACAGTCTCATTTTTTCGAACCATGTGCTTTTATTGGCTGCTACTGAATTTTTACTTGGTATAAACTCCAAATCATTTCTCTTTGATGTGTAAAACACCAAACTGATTTAATTTGATGTGTTTCATATGGACTCAGCTATCTCCTCCCAGGAAGACATTAACTATTCTTGAACAGATTGCCTAGCAAAAACTCACCCCTGACCATTCACTCCCTATAAAAGTCCAAGCCAGATGCAAAATACTCTGGTAGGGGCAGCAAATCAGGCCCTGCGACATACAGATTCAAGGTTAAGTAGTCTCATCCTAAGTGGATATTCTAACTCATTATCACAAATAAAAAATGTCCTAGGGACCCACCCTGATACCAAAAACCATGTATCATGAAGGATTTGGTACCCTATACTACAATCCCACTGTGTATTGCACTAACCCCTTGCATCGCTCCAATATCTTGATGCCACATGGCATGCCAGCAATGCAATTCTTGTATCTGTTTCCTTTCCAAGGTTGGGCCCCAGAGCATAACCAGTTCATCCTTTCCTGAATCATGAAATCCAAGAGCATTAGCTTTCTTTTCTGTTATTTATGTTGTATGGTCGTTCAAGTTATGCTTTTCTGTTATGGTATTGTAACCATGCTTTTTGGTCACGGTATTATACTAATGATGGCTATTTGGTTGATGCAGTTGTCTTTGCATGGGGGATACAGAGGATCATGTTTTACTAACACATTATAGTGACAATTTGTGAATGAAAATTATCTTTTATCTTCTTTTTCCTTGTATAATTTCACTGAGAGAAGTCTAGTTAATTCTTCCCATGACTAGCTCTTCCACTGAAAACAACCTACTTTGGATATAGGGCATATTAGATGTCATCATGAGATAAAAAAAACAAAGCAGGGCCAATGTAATTGTTTGACTATAATCAATTGCTATTTCCAATATTCCGTATCATCAGAATTTGATTTGGATATTCAATTGCCTTGGCAAAGTAAGGTCGTTTCATTGTGACCTGCAGGTCACGGTTTTGAAGTATGGAAATAATGTTCTATATGCAGATAAGGTTGCGTACCCGGATCCAATAATAGCAGGAGTCTATTGAGCTGTCTTGTTTGATTATCTTTGCTCCTAATATTGTTGGAGTAAAGGCATAATATCGTGCCATTTTATTGTGTCTTTAGTCGTTGTAATACAGCAGGCTTCATGTTACAATGTGTGTGTTGTGAACAGTGATATTATCAAACATCATGGTTAATGTTTGCCTTCTTTATTATGTTATAAAGCTACTAGTAGCTATTCCTTGATTCCTTAAAAATCAAGCCCAAGTCTGAATTGGGGAAAACAATAGCCATTTCTTATGCCGGCGAAAATAGTGATTTCAAAGCCAACTAGTATATGGGGATATCAGTGCTGTTAAAACTTGGCTGGTTAATGAGAGGAAAAATCTTCTGGCTGCCATTTCAAAGCTCAGCATTTAGGAGAGGTCCTCTGGACGGACCAGAAGGTCGTTTCTCGGTGTTGAGTTATCTTCTTATTTTTAATTTTGCTGGTTGCAGCAGCCATTGTATCAAAAAAAAAAAAAAAAAGAATAGTAGGAAGAATCTCAAATTTAGAGGGGCACAAATTTGGGACATAAGCGAGGGTTCTCAGGAGACCTAAGGGAATGTTAGGTGGGTTCATTGTTTAATTTTATGACTTTTAGATAAGATCTAATTTCTGGGTTTCGGCAGAGGTCTTTGGTGATTCTTTGCTTTGTTGAACATATTAATATTGTTTCTATAATGCATTATTTCCACTTCTACTACTAATTTTCAGGTAAACTCTATTTTTGATTTTTCCCCCCTTTTCTCATAACAAGCCCAAGGTAATGCCTCGGTTGTGTCATGTGTTTGTGTAAACACAATTCAGCTTATATAACACAATTCCTGTTAACTAATCTCTATCTTTCTCTCTCTCGGAGGAGAAAAAAAGATTTCTAGATCGCTAGCAACCATCTTTGGGAGAAGGGAGAGAGAGTTGGAGAGGGATGCAACTACCCAAAGTCCCCAAAGGGTAATTCATGGAGGGTCGGTAACTTTTTGTTTTTTTTATTTTTTTTTTTTTGCTAAAATAATCTTTTTGGTTCACGACCATTTTTTTAATTCTTTTCCAAATTACTTCTGTTGCTGGAAATTGGACCCGGGGGCGACCGTCGGCTAGGAGGGAGGAGCTTCGCTGCTTGAGTGGCGGGTGGCGGTTCGTCGGCGGGTGACGTCCTTCTGGAGACCTACAAGAAGCCGGTGGCCGGGCTGTCCGGCGCCGGCCCTCCGATACTTAAGTCAGTGAGGGATCAATATGGAGGAAGAGAGAGATCGAGAGAGAGAGAGAGGGCCGGAAAGTCCGATCCCCTACTAAAATGGAGGAGTTCCCCTTTTATAGGGGGGCCGGGTTACCTGTGATGTGACAGAGCAAATGGCTTGTAGTACAATTGTGCATTAATGCCCTATCGTGTAAATCAATGCTGTTACTGTAGGAGATTAGGCCGAAGCTCAAGTCGTCGTGGAGTCATGCCATCATTTGTAGACATGCAGATTTGCCGTGGGAGACTCGATGTCCGTAGGCGACGGAAGCCATACGCTTTAATTGTTGAGTAAGCCGAGGGCCTGCAGGGGCCATGCGCTTTGATTGTTGAGTGAACCGGGTGTCTGCACGACCCATACACATTAATTGTTGGCGAAGATGAAACGTAATCTTTCGACCGTGCCGCGGGAGGACGTAATCTCAGTGTGTAACTCAGGCGTCCTCGGGTTGGTTAGACTATCTGAGTATCGCCAAGCCGGAGGTCCGCTCGGGTGGCCCCTGCTCGGAGGGGTCTGCTCGGTCGGCCCCTGCTCGGAGGGGTCTGCTTAAAAGCGTTGCAACACTTTTTTCCCCCAACACTATCCCCCGACTTCCGAGCTCGAGCCACTCGGAAGTTCGAGCGCGGGAAGTAGTTTTGGTGGTGTTAATGTGGTTTAGGGGATTTTGAATTACCGCGCGTTTCAAGACGCTTTTAATAGGCAGCATTTCTTTCTCCAGAGATGTTTTATCATCTCTCTTTTCGTTTTTCGAGGCGTCCTCGCGTCGTGGGCTCATGATGAGACCACACGATTCGACGCGACGCTTCCGTATTCGAAGTGTCGATTCGGATTAAATGCGGCGCCTTTAAATTTTAGGGTTGACGCGCGTCACGATCTGAGCGGAGAGCAGCGCTCCGCTTCGCAGATCTGGGCCGTCAGAGGGGTTTATATATATATATCCTTCTTGGTCGTCTCCTCCTATTGCCTTCATCTTCTTCCCATTTCCTTCTCAGTCCGAAGTAACCGATCTCCGGCGAACCTCCCACAGGTCTTTTTCGTTCGTTCGAAGTCCCCTTTCTTCTTTCTTCTTCCTCTTTTCTTTTCCAATGGATCCCAGTCCGAATGAAATCGGGTTCGCCATGAGTGAGGTTGAAGTCGAGATGGTCGAGGAGTGGTTATTTCCTCGGCGGGTTCCGTTTGGAACCCGCTGGATTGGGGGATCGAGTAACGAACCCCCCAGTAGGCCGGATCGGAGTGTACCTAGAGGCACTCTAGGCCGGCCTACGGTTTCCCTTCCATGGGTTCGTGAACGAGTTGCTTGCGGAGTACCAGCTGGTCCCGGCGCAACTCGTTCCGAACGCATGGAGGACGATCGTCGGGTTCCTGTCGCTGTGCCTGGCGTACGGGATTCCAACCTCCGTGAATATTTTTCGGCGACTTTTTATGTTGAAGTCGAACCCGGGAGACGGAGAGTGGCTCTATGTCGCCCTTCGGGCGAGTCGGCCACTCTTCCAGGGCGCTCCGTCGTCCATTCACGACTGGAAGAAGAAATTTTCCTTTTTAGGTTCCGAGCGAACGTGGGGGTTTGACCCTAGGTGGAGGCCGAGCCGACTCAGGGCTATCAACAAAATCCCTAAGCTTTCTACGCGCGAGCAGGGGATCCTTGACGCCGTTCGCAGCCTTGGGGACGGTATTCTCCTAAGCGGCCTCATAAGCGAGGACGCTTTGGTGAATGTAGGCCTGAGCTCGGCGCGTCCTCAGGGTAAGGGTAACAGTAGGAAGGCCCCCCGCCTTTTTTTTTTAACATTTTGCGTTTCTTATCCTGCTCATCCTTGCAGACATCGCGAAAATGGTAACCAAAAGCGAAGTTCTGTATGCTCGGTTCCGGAAGAGAGCTGCAGAGCTCGGAGGAGAGCCGCTCGAGCCAAAGAAGAAAGCAGCAAAGGTCTCTGCTCCTCGAGTCGACCCCTCCGAAGCTGCTAGGAGGGGAGGTCCGAGCTCCGAGCCCGGAGGCTCGGGAGGGGCGACTATGGCGCTAGCGTGCCCGGCGCCAATCTCTCAGGTCCCTGGTCGGCCTCCCGTCCGACCCGCAGGCCCGGCATCCGAGCCGGGTAGCAGCCAAGGGGCTGCAAGGCCAGAGGCGACAGGGTCCGGCCTTCCCGACCCGTCGGAGGACCAAGAGAGGCGGTCCTACGTCGTGGAGGGACACTGTCCGAGGGCGAATCAGCCCTTGAAAACATCGAAAAGGCGCGGGCAAATTTTCCGCATCGCGCTCTCTCCCAGCCGACAAGGCGAAGATTCAGGCTATGAGCCTAAATCAGTTTTTGGACTCGGCCCGCTTTTCCGCAGTTCGGGTAAGTTTCGTTTATAGTGATTCCTTGCGCTTTTAACTTTTTCGTCCATCCTCGGCCTAATTTTTGTCTTGCTTGCAGCATCTCCATGAGATCGAGACTTTGATCTCTCTCGGCGCGGACTACAAGGAACGGGCTCGTCGGTGCTTGCGAGCACAGGAGGAGGCCGAAAAGAAGGCGGCGGAGCTCGAGCTCCATAAGAAGGAGCTCTTGCTCAGAGTGGGCGCCACCGAAGACGAAGTCAAGCTCCTGTCGATGGCGCTTGATGAGGAGAAGGCCGCCCACGCTCTGACTAGATCAGAGTTGCGGGCCGCCGAGGCTCGCCTAGCCGAGGCGCGGTCCCTGCTCGTCGTCCGCGAGCAGGCAATAAAGGGTGCAGAGCTCAAGGCCGAGGAGCTCCAAGCTCAGCTCGGAGCCCGGGAAAAGGAGGCCCAGGAGCGAGCTCAGAATGCCGTTCAGCTCTTCCGAGAATCGGAAGAGTTTCAGGAGCTGCTCGAGGAGGAAGCCGTGAACGACCTTATTCAAGGGTTCAACGACTTCCATAATCAACTGCGCCGGCTCTGCCCCAATTTTGATCTCAATCTACTTCAGCCTGGAGCTGGAGTCGAGGGCCTCATGGCGGAGCCAGTCGAGGCGACCGGAGAGGCAGCTCCGGAGGCCTCCTTGGAAGGGGCTGGTCGGGGAGCCACTCCCGAGATCACGCCTGGGGGCACTGAAGGCGAAGAGCCCGGGGCTACTGCCGAAGGGGCCGAAGCCGAGGGCGTTGAAATCGAGCCCGGGGAGATCTCGGCTGGTGATGCTGCGGCAGCCGCCTCTTAACTTTGTACTTTTTCTTTTCCTTTTGTAACAAGAGGTCGGCCCGTGTCTACCGCACGGCCGAGACTTAATTTTGTACTTGGCCCTTGGGCTTTTGAATGAAAATATTCTTTAACTTTCGTTCTTCCAATTCTAGTTCATTTTTTGGCTAATGTTTCTTTAAGGCTTTGCCGCTCGGATTCCCGAGCTGCTAAGGCACTTTAGACCGAAAGAATGCCCGAGCTTGTTAAGCTCTTAGATTTGAGTCGCAGTTTCGCGGCCGTAGAGCTCGGGGTCCCAGCTGCGGGGCACCGTGCTCTAATCATCGTATTAGGTAGCTAGCTTGTAGCTCAAATCGTTGAACCTCCGAGCTCGGGATTAAATTTCACCGAGCGGTCGAAAAACCGACCTAGGGTTCAAGTAGGCGTGTTCAACCAGATTTTAGTTCGTAATCGGCTCGGCGGAGGACCCCGGTATTGGCCGGGGTACTTTTTATTAAAAGTATCCAACGTAAAAATGAATGGGACGTGCGTATCGAACAAGACATAGGCGCCAATCAGAACGTACCTTCTCGGGGCTATATGCCCCGTGCCGCGAACTGTTGTTGTGGAGGACGGCCCCGAGCTTAATCCGAAGCATGGGGTCGTAGCCCTTTGAGCTCGTACATGAAGCTGCCGATGGCTTCAAGGCGTCCAGATCTCGATCTAGGTCTGACATCGGAACCAAGCATCGATGGTCGGTGAGGATCGAGCCGAGCTTGATGGATGGAGATCGAGCCGAGCTCGATAACTGGTGGAGATCGAGCCGAGCTCAATAGCTGGTGGAGATCGAGCCGAGCTCGATAGCTGGTGGAGATCGGGCCGAGCTCGATGGTCGATAGAGATCGAGCCGAGCTCGACAGATGGAGATCGAGCCGAGCTCGATAGAGGGCCGCATCTCAAACTTTTGGATGACCACGAACATTTATTTTCGGAGAGACCGCGAGGGTACTCCTCCATCATCCCGAAGTATCGGGGCATTCCGACCGTAGTCGAGGTATTTGATGGAGATCGAGCCGAGCTCGACAGATGGAGATCGAGCCGAGCTCGATGGTCGATGGGGATCGAGCCGAGCTCGATGGTCGATGGGGATCGAGCCGAGATCGATGGTCGATGGAGATCGAGCCGAGCTCGATGGTCGATGGAGATCGAGCCGAGCTCGATATCAGCGTTCCGAGTTTTTCGCCAAGGCGTCCAATTGTGCTCGGTTCTTGTCGTATCCAAGCCGAGCCGGGTCGTCTGGGAATCAAAGCATTTAGATACCAGGAGAAATTTAGCACAATTAAGCGATTGCGAATAAGTCATCGTAGAGAGGTGAGATTTATGATTGAAACGGAGGACCCGTCGGGGTTCTATTGGTAGTACACCCAGAGATTTTCGGAACTCCAGCTTCGTGGAATGGAGGTCCCGTCGAGAGATTTCAGCTTGTACGCCCCGGGTCGCTGGACGCGTGCGATCTGGTAGGGCCCCTCCCAGTTCGGGGCCAGCTTCCCTTGCTCGGTCGGTTGGGAGGCTTCTGCCCTTCTGAGGACGAGGTCCCCCACTTTGAAGGATTTAACTTTGACTTTGGCGTTGTAGTATTGCGCCGTCCTTTGTTGGTACCTCGCCATGCGAACTCGGGCGGCTTCTCTTGTCTCCTCGATTAGATCTAGGTTATTTCTAAGCTGTGAGGAGCTGGAGCTGGCGTCAAAATGCTCTACCCTTGGAGAAGGGAGTCCGATCTCCAGCGGGATGACGGCTTCTGTCCCATACGTCAGGTTGAAAGGAGTTTCGCCGGTGGGTACGCGGAACGTGGTCCGATAAGCCCACAGGACGTTGTACAGGTCTTCGACCCACTGTCCCTTGGACTGGTCGAGCTTGGTCTTGAGCCCCTGCAAAATAGTACGATTCATTACCTCGGTTTTTTTGTTCGTATGAGGATGCGCGACCGAGGTGAAGCGGTGATCGATGCCAAGCTCGGAGCAGAACTCTCGGAAACGGGCGTTGTCGAACTGGCGACCGTTGTCTGATATGAGGATGCGGGGGAGACCGAATCTACAAATTATTGACTTCCAGACGAAGTCACGTATCTTCTGCTCGGTGATTTGGGCAACTGGCTCGGCTTCCACCCATTTAGTGAAATAGTCAATGGAGACGACTAGAAATTTTCTTTGCTCGGTTGCCAGAGGGAATGGTCCCAAGATGTCAATCCCCCATGGGGCGAATGGCCAAGGGGAGCTGATCGAGGTCAACGGGGCCGAGGGCCGGCGTTGGACATTGGCGTTTCTCTGGCATCGGTCGCATCTTCGGACGAAGTCGAGGGTATCCTTCTGGAGTGTCGGCCAGTAGTATCCTTGGCGCAAAATCTTGTGTGCTAATGCTCGTCCCCTCAGATGGTTTCCACAAATCTCCTCGTGGACTTCACGCATTGCATAATCCGCCTCTGTCGAGTGGAGGCACCTGAGGAGGGGAGAGGTAAAAGACCTCCGATAAAGCTTGCCTTCGTATAATATGTACCGAGCGGCCAAGCGCCTGACTCGGCGAGCCTCGCATTCATCACTGGGGAGGACCTCATCTCGCAAGTAGCTAATGAGCTCGTCCATCCAGCTCGGCTCAACTTCAATGCAAAGGGCTGGCTCGGGCTCCTCCGTGCTGGGTCTTTGGAGGTACTCCAGCGCTGCTGCTTTGGGAAGCTCGCTCATGCGAGAGGACGCCAACTTTGATAGTTGATCTGCTCTGAGGTTCTCCAACCTGGCAATGTGTTGGATGTGGAAGGAGCTCAGAGTCGAAGTGAGATCCCGCACTTTTCAAAGATACTCCTGCATCGTGGGCTCTCTGGCCTCGAAATCACCCGAGATTTGGTTCACGACCAGCTGGGAATCGCTGAAGACCCTTAGGTTCCTCACTCCTAGCTCCCTAGCCAGCTTGAGCCCGGCGATGAGTGCTTCGTATTCCGCCGCGTTGTTAGAGACGGGGAACTCAAAGCGTAGAGCTTGCTCGACAACCATCCCATCTGGACTGGTGAGGATGAGACCCGCTTCACTACCCCCCGAGTTGGAAGAACCGTCGACTTGCAGAGTCCACGTCGAGCTCGGGGTTTGCTCCATTGGCACTGGCTCGGGCTCATCCGGCACAGTGCACTCGACTATAAAGTCGGCGAGCGCCTGCGCCTTGATCGCCGGCCTGGGTCGATACTCGAGGTCGAACTCTCCGAGCTCGACAGCCCACTTTGTAACTCGACCGGCACGATCTGATCGTTGCAGGATCTGCTTTATCGGTTGGTCGGTCAACACGGCCACCGTGTGAGCTTGAAAATAGGGCCGGAGCCTTCGAGCTGAGACGACCAGAGCAAAGGCGGTCTTTTCCAACTTGGAGTATCGGGTCTCAGCATCCCTCAAGACCCGGCTAGTGTAATATACTGGCTTTTGGAGCTTGCTCTCCTCCCGAACCAGGACCGAGCTCACTGCTACAGGAGAAACAGCTAAGTATAAGTAGAGGAGCTTACCCTGCTGAGGCTTCGTGAGCAGCGGAGGAGAGGCAAGAAGACACTTAAGCTCCTCGAAGGCTTGCTGACACTCGGCCGATCATAAAAAGTCTTTTGGCTTCTTGAGGGCCGCAAAGAACGGAAGGCAGCGCTCGGCTGATCGGAAGACGAATCTTCCGAGAGCTGCAACTCAGCCTGTAAGCCGTTGCACTTCCTTGACTGTCCTTGGGGGCGTCATCTCTTGGAGCGCTCGGATCTTCTCAGGATTGGCCTCGATTCTCCGCTGTGTAATTACGAAGCCAAGAAACTTGCCCGAGGTGACTTTGAACGCACATTTGGCCGGATTGAGCTTCATTCGGTACCTTTGGAGTGTGGAGAATGCTTCACTGAGGTCGGTCACATGATCTTGCGCCATTTTGCTTTTTACCAACATGTCATCAACATAGACATCCATATTTTGGCCTATTTGGTCTTTGAAGATCCGGCTGACTAGCCTCTGATAAGTTGCTTCAGCATTCTTTAAGCCGAAAAGCATTACTTTGTAGCAATAGGTACCCCCGTCGGTGATGAAGGCCGTCTTTTCCTCATCCTTCACCGCCATCCGGATCTGGTTGTATCCGGAGAAGGCGTCCATAAATGTCAACAGCTCGTGTTCCGAGGTGGAGTCTACGAGCTGATCGATGCTGGAAAGTGGAAAGCTGTCCTTTGGGCAGGCCTTGTTCAGGTCGGTGTAGTCCACGCACATGCGCCATTTCCCGCTGGCCTTTTTGACGAGGACCACATTGGCGAGCCACTCTGGATAGGATATCTTCCGGATGAAGCAGGCCTTGAGGAGTTTATCGACTTCCTCAGCTACTGCTTGTTGTCGCTCTGGGGCGGCATTTCGCTTCTTTTGCCGCACGGGTTTGCAGGGCTTCACTTGGAGTCGGTGGACTGCGACCTCCGGATCTATCCCTGACATATCTGCGGGCAACCAGGCGAAGACGTCCATGTTGTTCCGCAGGAAGCTGATGAGGCGATCTCTCTCGCGAGCATCAAAGCCGGAGCCGACCTGCACGGTTAGCTCGGGAAAATTTTCTCGTAAGGAAACTTGAATTAGTAGCTCACCGGGCTCTACCCGATTCTTCTGAGGGCCGACCCGTGCCTCTAAGGTTTCGGCCGAGAGCTTGTCTGTTGTCGGAACCGACACCTTGGCCGGTTGCTTCGCCTCATGGGTTGCCATGTAGCACCGTCTTGCTACCGCCTGATCCCCACGGACTTCGCCGACTCCTTGGCTGGTGGGGAATCGCATAAGCAGGTGGCGGGTTGAGACCACGGCTCGAAGAGCGTTGAGCCCTGGTCGTCCGAGGATGGCATTATAAGCCGAGGGCAGGCGCACCACGAGAAAACCCATCCTCACGGTACTTTCTCGGGGGACGAGCCCGACCGTGACCAGGAGATCGACCTCGCCCTCTACTGGGACTGAGTCTCCAGTAAATCCGACCAACGGGGCGTTCATCCTTCGCAATTGCTTTTGTTCCATCCCCATTCTAGAATAGGCGTCAAAGTACAAAGTGCTGACATGGCGATTCTCGATGGAGAAGAGGAATCTATAAGACCGGGCCCCAGTCTTCAGTGCTGACATGGCGATTGACTGGTCAAGCTCCCGGACTTCCCATGTTGCGGCGGTGATCGGTCCAAATATTCCCTGAGGGACTCTCCCTCCTTTTGTTTTATATCGAGGAGGGAGTCCGAGGTCCGCCGCTGGGGTCGGCTGGCAGCAAAGTTGCTGGCGAATTGCCTGCCGAGCTGTTCGAAGGAGGAGACGGTGCTAGGCTTCAGCCCGGTAAACCAAAGCCGGGCTGCCCCTCGGAGTGTTGCTGGGAAGGCTTTGCAAAGCATGGCCTCCGAGGCTCCCTGCAGGGCCATTAAGGCCCGATAGCTTTCTAGGTGGTCAAGGGGGTCGGTCCTGCCGTTGTAAGGCTCCACCTGGGGCATCTTGAATCTTGGCGGGATCGGCTCATCTTCAATTTGCCGGAAGAAGGGGGACCTTGTGGTGAACTCGAAGTCACCATCGCGTCCCGACTTCCTACCGTGGAGCGCCTCAATCTGGCGCTCCAGCTTCTCGACTTTCTTGTCGAGCTCATCGCAATGGGGGACTGCCGCAGCGGTCCGCTCCGGTGCAGGTTGCCCTGGGACTGATTCGGCTTCCGACGGTTGTGGCCAGTCACCAGGACCTCTCACCGGATGTTTCCTCCAGGGGGAAACCTGAGCACAGGGATCTTGGCCTGGGAGGGGCAGTGTCGCTTACAGGAGGCACCGGCTGAATTGGGGCCGGAGGGAGTGGTGCCGTCGGGATGCCCCTAGGTTGCAGGCCTTGGACAGCAGCGGCCAAGGCCTGAACCTGCTGCACCAGGGCATCAAACTGCTCCGGCCGAACTTGGGGAGTCGAATCGGCCGGAGGTGGCGAGTTCTGGACAGAGTGTCCGGGGCTAGGTGGAGGACGTCGGGAGGCATTAGAAGCTCCCTTGCTTCTCAGCTTCATGGTCGCGACTCGATCCCTTCCTCTAGCGCCAATTGTTGCTGGAAATTGGACCCGGAGGCGACCGTCGGCTGGGAGGGAGGAGCTCCGCTGCCTGAGTGGCGGGTGGCGTCCTCCTGGAGACCTGCAAGAAGCAAGTGGCCGGGCTGTCCGGCGCCGGCCCTCCGATGCTTAAGTCAGTGAGGGATCAATATGGGGGAAGAGAGAGATCAAGAGAGAGAGAGAGGGCCGAAAAGTCCGATCCCCTACTAAAATGGAGGAGTTCCCCTTTTATAGGGGGGCCGGGTTACCTGTGATGTGACAGAGCAAATGGCTTGTCGTACAATAGTGCATTAATGCCTGATCGTGTAAATCAATGCTGTTACTGTAGGAGATTAGGCCGAAGCTCAAGTCGTCGTAGAGTCATGCCATCATTTGTAGGCATGCGGATTTGCCGTGGGAGACTCGATGTCCGTAGGCGACGGAAGCCATACGCTTTAATTGTTGAGTAAGCCGAGGGCCTGCAGGGGCCATGCGCTTTGATTGTTGAGTGAACCGGGTGTCTGCACGATCCATACACATTAATTGTCGGCGAAGACGAAACGTAATCTTTCGACCGTGCCGCGGAAGGACGTAATCTCAGTGTGTAACTCAGGCGTCCTCGGGTTGGTTAGACTATCTGAGTATTGCCAAGCCGGAGGTCCGCTCGGGTGGCCCCTGCTCGGAGGGGTCTGCTCGGTCGGCCTCTGCTCGGAGGGGTCTGCTTACCAAAGCGTGGCGACACTTTTTCCTCCCAACACTACTTCTATTTGAAAAAAATATTATTTTTATGAATACATGACTATGTTTCAGCTTAGCCATCTCATTCATGGAGGTGGATTAGCTAACTTTGTGCTATATTGAACATGAAGATATGCATTTCTTTCTTCTTCTTCTTCTTTATTTATTTTAGCTAAATATTTCTACATGCTTAATATTCCCAACCCTATTAGAAGCTTTATAAACATCCTGAGGCAAAGCAAATATTGGTTTTTAAATATTCTTCTAAAAACTCAAATTTGTGTGAATAATCTCTTAAAATTTATATTTATTTCTGTATCTTCATAAAATACTATTTTTGCACAAATGCCCCTAATATAACGGTTATTCTAATACTGTTAATAAAAATCATATTTATTTTAATTAAAAATAAAATAATATTTTGAAATTATTTTTTTTTCCTCTATCGCGATCGTCTAATAAATATTTTTTATTGCACATTTACCCATTAAGGATATTTTAGTCAGTTTAATTTGAAATCGTTAATTTTTTAATGACATTAGATGACATAAGTACAAATGCAAAAACAAATATAAAAAGGTAGAATAGTAAAACAAGTGTTTTATGAGGGTACACATGCAAATATCAATTTTGAGAGGGTATTCATGCAAAATTCGATATTTAGAAATGTATTTATGCAAAAAGCCCAATAAAGAATTTCACTAAAGATTTTTTTGTATTTTTTTCAAAAAATCTATACAAAAATAATATGAGACCTTGGTGTTTTCTGATAGAGATGGTACTCGACCTGATTGACTCGAATAATGAAGAATTTATTTGACATATGACTGGTCCAAAATGGATATTAATAATGGTAAAATTCATTCCGAATATGATATGGATATATAACTTTTTACAAATATTTATTTTTTAAAATAAAAAATTATATATAAAAATTTAATTTTTATAACTTTATTCAGTCTGATTCGTCCATTCTATCCACCTTGCCCTGCCCCAAGACAAGCATAATGGAATAGGTATCTGACCCATTGCCATCCCTTTTCTCTACCTCCAATATGCCCGCCATTAGTCCAATGGTCCTGATAGTAATATCAAATGTTCTGAGATCAACACGAATCACGATGCTCCACCATCGCTCATTCTAGGGCAAACCAAAAAGCCTCGTTTCTTCAACCACTCCCCACCCGATAAATACCCTCTTGAAAGCCCCAAACCCTCGCTCCGTGGCTCCGTGCCCCTTCCTCCTCCTCGCCGCCGCTCTCCGCCGCCGCCATGGGACGCGTGATCCGTGCCCAGAGGAAGGGAGCCGGCTCGGTCTTTCGCTCCCACACCCACCACCGTAAGGGCCCGGCCCGCTTCCGGAGCCTCGACTACGGCGAGCGCAACGGCTACATCAAGGGCGTTGTCACCGACATCATCCACGACCCCGGCCGCGGCGCCCCGCTCGCCCGCGTCACCTTCCGACACCCCTTCCGCTACAAGCACCAGAAGGAGCTCTTCATCGCCGCCGAGGGCATTTACACCGGTCAGTTTGTCTACTGCGGCCGCAAGGCTTCCCTCATGGTCGGAAACGTGCTGCCGCTTCGCTCTATCCCCGAGGGTGCCGTTGTGTGCAACGTCGAGCACCACGTCGGCGACCGTGGAGTTCTCGCCCGCGCCTCCGGCGACTACGCTATCGTCATCAGCCACAACCCCGACAACGGCACCACCAGGTCCATTACTTAGCCCCAATATAGGGTTTTTGGATGCGATCTGATCTCTTCCTGGGATCAAAAGTTATGATCTTTTTGGTTTTTCCCCTGATCTGAACCCGTAATCTGCTTGTTTGAGCGGGAAAAATTGGTTTCTTTGTCACATCATAGCTTCATTGTCCTCTGGTTCTGCTTCTTTTGATGTTTTGTGATTTGTGATTTGTGATTAATCTCGTGCATATGGTCTCATGTTGGGGATGTTAGTTATAGTGTATGGTGTTGGGCATAACTGATTACTAATTATTACATGAGATCGTATTTGCTTGACAAAAAATTGAGGTAGTTTAATGCAGAATTAAAATCCTGAAGGATAGCCGAATTTTTTTAGTCGACTGTTGTGGGGGTTATCTTGATGGTTATTTGGTTGAGATGCGGATTGTGTTGTCTAAGGGTAATGATGCAAAACATGGATTATGCAGCACTGAAAAGTGAAACAATTTCATGAGTCGCTGCTATATAAGATGATGCCCTTCATGTATAGTTCAGATTATATTTCATGGTCTTCTCGGTTTGTAATTTGAACATCTGTATGCAATTCTTGAAGGTTTGGGTTGAGTTCTACGAGATAAGATTCAAAACGTCTTTTCCAAGTTTTTGATGAAAAGGGCTATCAGCAACTTTGAAATAGAACAAGTAGTTCAATTTGCCCTATGCTTGCAATTTAGTGGCATCAGTTGTTTGTTTTTCTGTTGCAATTCTTTTAGATTTTATTTATTAAATTTTCGCAAGTTCACAAAATAATGCGTGCATGTTTATATCATTTAGGAATTTGAAGAAGCATCCCTTTTTATGGAGATTCTTTTAAGAAATAAATATCTTTTTCCCCATTGCATTCTTGTTATTTTTTCTCTTGTCCTTTATGAATATTCTTTGCTTATTGGCTATTAAAGCTTCTGAAACAAAATCTTTACTTTCCATATTTATGTGATTAAGATACCTCAAGTGTCTATTATTCATTTGCCTAGCATGCAATGGCATACTTCAGAATGGTAAATAGTAACACTTTTAGGAGATCAGAGAGATTTTAATTTAATTGTTCTTATCCCTAAGAAATACATATGCCTCTGAAAAGTGTAGTCATGTACCCGGTGATAATTTTAATGTGAAGTGGGAAAGTTGTGTATATTAAAAAGACTCGAACAAACACCAACAATTACGAGATACATCTTGATTTTGAATGTTGGATGCATGGTGGAATATGACAGTAAGTTCTAGTTTCCTGTAGTATTTTGTCAGTATACTTCAACCACCAGTAGGATTTTGGTGCTCTGGACATTCGTATATTGTGGTCTTTTATATGTTTTAAGAGAAGCCTGCCAACTGAACTCAAGTACCAATACTCCATCTTGTCACCTGTATTGTGCATTATAAATATCACATACCCTCTGGAAGATCTCCTTTAGATTTTCAAGCCTCACTCAGGTGCTGTGGCTTAACCAAGTGATAATGCTGATTGCTAGGTACTTTAGAGCTCTAATCATATGTGGAGTAATTTTGGTAAATTTTTAGTCGAAGTAGAGAATCATTAGGTTTGTTACTTCACAAAAATGTATAAATTTAAATTATGAGTGCGTGCTATCCATTGATTTTCAAATTCTATGGGATCAAAAACCATGAGATTTGTGAACAGAAAAGTCTGTTAGCGTCCAGGAAACCAGTGTGAAAAACTTGTGTGATGGCGAGCCACAAAAACCAATAGCCTAGATTTGATGTCATATTAAAAAAACTTGGTAGATGACTGATGCTTGTACTTGTAGTGTTGAGATGCCAAACGTAAAATTGCCTCTACTTAGCACTTCCGCTGCCTTTTGTTAATTTGGAACCCATGATTGTTTTTAAGATGACATGCAGATTCTGTAAGTGGTAATGTCTACTACTCAACTAACATAATCATTCATCTTACTATTAAAAAATAGATGCTAGATACCTGTTATATTGATGCTAATTTGGTTAGTATTGGTAATAGTTCTACACCAGTACAACTTCCTTGTCAAATTTTAACTAGTTGGTGATACATCCTACTTCTAGTAAGATTGATGCCACTGTCTTTAGGCTGGTCTACTTTTCTTATCCTTTTTTGCCTGGTTGAAAGTATATCTAAATTTTATTAAGCTATGCTTTCATGGAATGTAAAGACTTGATGGCCATAAATATTGGTGGATGAGGATTCGTAAAACTGATCCAAATCCTTGGAATAAGAATTGATTATCATGGTTATATAATACTTTTGTGAAGTTGCATGGCAAACTATTCTCATATTCACTTTGCAGAATGCCTTTCTACTTCCGTTTCATGGACTTGCTTGCCCATATTGTTAGTCCTCCTATTTTTTGGAAGCTCCATATAAAATTCTATGAATGGCATGAGTTTTGCTTTCCTAATCGCATATCCATGCACAAATAGTTATTACAGTTGCAGTCCTTCTGGTTACTTTTAAGTAGTTAGGTTATTCGGAAATGTTAGGGAGGGTATTTTGAAAATATTGGAAGCAACAATGAATCACTGGTAGAATGGTAGTCAACCAGGGCATAAAAGATATGCTACCTAGGATTTTGACAGCACTGCTTTCATTCATGCAGGATCAAGCTTCCTTCTGGTTCAAAGAAGGTTGTGCCAAGTGGTTGTCGTGCAATGATTGGACAGGTTGCTGGTGGAGGTAGAACTGAGAAGCCCCTCCTCAAGGCTGGGAATGCGTATCATAAATTCCGTGTGAAGAGGAACTGCTGGCCAAAGGTTCGTGGTGTTGCCATGAACCCTGTGGAACATCCTCATGGAGGAGGAAACCACCAGCATATTGGGCATGCATCAACCGTCCGCCGCGATGCCCCCCCTGGACAGAAGGTTGGTCTTATTGCTGCGAGAAGGACAGGACGGCTTCGAGGACAGGCTGCTGCAACTGCTGCCAAATCAGAGAAGGCTGCTTAGAGAGTTGCTTATATTCTCGTGCTTATTGCTGTTCTTTCATTTGCTTGAGCGTCTGTTTGTCGTAAATTGGAAACTCATCTGGATGTTTTGTAGCTAAATTCAAGAATCTGTTTGGTAGTTTGTTGATTTCTGGCCAAGTTGTTTGTGTTAGTAGATCATATTTGGAATTGCTGTTCGGTCAAATTGAAATGCGCTGTTTCTTTTGCTTTTTATTAGTGCAGTCGTGTTATTTGAGTTTCTTGGCTCAAAGCATTCAATCTTTTCATTGAACAAATGCAAGCATGAGTCCTTTCATACTCTACTTTTTCGAGTCCCAATATTCTTACCAGGCTAAGACTCCAATTTCAAATAATCAATAATATCACATGATCGCCTTATGGATAGCTCCAAAAGAACCAGTGTGGTATTTGCAAGGATGAGTATGTATTTAGTCATATATTAACTGTATGATGGCAAAAACTTGGATGCTGATGTAGGTCCACTTCATATGCAAGGATTCTAGTCTCGCATGGTGAGACATATTTTGGATACTCATGTAGAGCTGGGAAACTTAAATAATAATTTCAAACTAGCTATTTGGGCCAGGTTATAGATCATTGCAAATATTAACAAAGAGGGTTGAGCCCACATCCTATGTAGCCTAAGGTGCTACATTATAAGTTATTTAGGGCTAACCATGGGTTCGTAAGATTTGTGATTGAATTTGGTCTGACATCAGGACTTAAAGTGTTATGTTGGAAATATCTTAAATATTTATATAAGATTCAGAAATCCAAATAATATTTTTTCGTTAGTTTTTTTTTTGGATGATGTCTCTTTTGCTCCTCTGACTCCCTAATCGCATGGGCGTACACAATTGGTTCAGTAGTACCAAGAGAAATCATTCAAGGTTGTGTCTTAAACCATAGCTCTCATGGATGAGTGTGTGACAGATGGGTGTTTGATCAACAATTAAGATTGATCCATTGAATTATTTTCTGGCTTTGATTTAAGAGATTCGGATCACATCTTTAGCAATTAAACTTGTTACTATAACTTATCTAATGAAATTGGATTCTATTTATGTTGCTATGATCTCAGTTCATCTGATGTGAGAACTTTATTTAAATGGCAGCAATCTATGAGGAGTATAGATACAATAAAGTTCATCATTAGTGTGATCACTCTCTTAGAAAGGTGCCCACAGGGCCACAGTTGTTAGTGGAGGGAGAAACCTACTTTTCCTTGGACACAGAAGCATAAACAAGACAAGGAAACATTGTATTTCTAAAAAGAATATAACCAAGCAGGAAGGAAAGCTTTCTTTTCAATTATTTATCTTTTATTTCCTTATCTTTTCGCAATACGATTTTATTCCCTTATCAAGTTGTCTATTTCGATTGATGGCAAAATGTTGGGCAAAGTTAGAACACACAACCCTTCTGAATCAATTTCTTACATATATTTGTGGAGCTTTGCACCAAAACAATGGGTGGATGATTTGGAAGCTATATATTGTCTTCTGAAACACTTATTTCTGCAACCAAAAAAAGGTTGAGAGCCCACTCTTTCAGATATATTAAAATTTGACATCTAGATATTTTATTGCAAATGATAAAGGGTTACAAACAGCATCACTCAAAAAACAAACAGCATCACTCGATTTGCCAAACAAAGAGGTATATAGAGAGAGAAAAAGACAACACGTTTGTATCTAATTTATTAAGCTAGGATTTCATTAAGAGCTTTGGGCTGGGCAGTGACCTCTCCGGCCTTCTTCAGCACCTCCTGCTGCTCCATCTTGGCCATCTTCTTGAGCTTGGCAAGCTCCAGGTCCTTGCTCATCTTCCCTCGGTACATCTCAGCGAACGTGATGGGCTCATCCAACACTGGCTTCTCTCCCTCCCTGATTGCCAGTGGGTACACAATTGCCTCAGGGGCTGGGTTTTGGAACGTCGCGATCGACAGCCGTTCATAGTTCGAGTTCACCACCGCCTGGTGGTCGGCATTCTTGAACCGGCCATTACTCAGATACTGTCTCAGGGAAGCATCCAGTTAGAATCAGCAAGAAAATTCAAGTGCTGTTTTAAGGAAGCAGTGTTTGACAGGTCGCTCCGACTTCATCAATGAATGAAATGTATATGGCTACACATTTTTCACAGTTTATAGTTTATAATTTTCTTGAAACTAAAACAACACACTAGCTCACTTGGCTATGATGTACTCTAGTTTCTTTCAGATACTTTTGAGTACCATTAAGGGTGCGTACATTAACTAAACAATGACATACTCAAGGTAGTGTATCTGTTGGTGGTAATCTTCTAATTAGTTCATTTCAAAGCAAGATATGCCGTCTCGATCCCAATATCACATTATCACTGCATCAGTACAGTACGACACATGACCGATTCAACATATGGAACCAATATTGGTACAGTATGTCTCGTACCATTCTGTTCCATATGGGAAAACGTAGTTTGCTTTAAAATATTTGCATTACTAGGAAAGCCTGCTTTTAAAAATTACCAAGATTTTATCATATCATCCATGAAAAGCATCCAACTTTGGATCATATCATTCACCCAAGATATTATAAGAAAGACTTTTTTGGGGCATTTTTTTGATATTTTCAAGGCATTTCCACGAGTTTGATTCATGCTAGCACTACTAAAAACGATATTATCATGAAAATGTATTAAAGGAAATTGTATATTTAGTAACAATTTGATACTTACATGGCCATGGTCCCCAAGGTTCACCACTAATGCACCTGCCACTGGCTGAACGGTGATCCATGTCTTACCTCCGTCCCTTGTAGCCTGGAGGCCACCTACTTGGTCCTGGAATAGGAGGGTGATGGTGCCCGGGTCTGTGTGCCTCTTTAGGCCAAGGGTGAGGTCCGGCTGGGGGCATTTGGGATAGAAGTTAACCACCACCTTCTGATCCATGTCCACACAAGCCTGGGTCAGTGCCTCCTTGTCAAGCCCCATGGCCTCAGACAATACTCCCAGAAGCTTGCATGCCAGGTTCATCAGCTTCTCGCTATACGACTCGACGGTGGATTTCCACCCTTCCGGCTTGTCCGGCCACCTTGAGTAGTCCCGAGCCCGAATCGGGTATGAGAAGAATGTCACAATTTCTCTCCAGTCTTGCACTGCTTCCCCCTGCACATATCGTTCAAGAAACGGGAAAAATTTTGACAACTAGAATGTTAGTTTCTTCTTCTATGCTGTTTGAATACAATCCTCTAAATCATTAATTTGTGGAGCCATTATTTTTATAGATTTTTTTTTTGGATATTCTCCTAAATATTGAAATTTGTATGAATATCTTCCAAAATTGATATTTGCACATACTACCATTGGCATGCTAATTCTATGCTTGTCAGTCAAAATGCGAAGCCAACTATGAGAATATGGAGGTGTCTGAGGTATAAAATGTAAGCATATATTTGATCAAGATTATTTTTTGAATATAAAGGCATTATATGAGTTGTTGAGCTCTTGTTAATTCATCCCCTCATCCAGTAACATAACATGAAGTAATATTGTAGGAGAGGAAAGGTGAGACTCATAGTGGACACATGAATCACACAAAAATGATAAAAATGGTGTTCATATTTTATTTTCCATGCATGCTTCACTGCTTCTCGAAGGCTAATAAAAAATGTCAGGCTTTCTAATTACAGTTCCTTACTATCTGTAGAATTCATTTGATTCATTCAGAACATAATCAACATCAAGAAACAATAGTAAATTATATAGTTTATTACAAACTTTTTTTTTAAAGAAAATGAATTAAAACACTAAAATAAATGAGTTCTGCATTAAAATGAAGAGAATATCAGCGGACTTTGAGATTTATGTTAGGGCCTTTCATGACATTACCCTCTATTTTTCCTTTTGAGAATTGAGAGAGACTTAAAGCAGTTGCACCTGTTCTAATTAAGAACGCCATACCTGGAGATGGCTGGAAACTATGAATCCACCCTTCTTGCCGCCGGACATGTCGAACCGGAGTTTTTCCTCCGGCGGCAGTGCGAAGAACTCCTTGGAAAGCCTCGTCATCTCGGAGATCAACTCTGCATCAACACCATGATCCACCACCTGGAATATCCCCCAGTCCTCGCACGCTGCCACAATCTTGCGGCAAATCTCCTTTCTCTTCTCACCACCTTCCCCTTCCTCCTCCTCGTCGATCCCTGCCAACGATATCACGGGGATATCGTCGCTGAATTGGTTGTACGCCACCTTCGGTCTCTCGTCCTCGTCCCGAATGAAGCTCGGACGCAGCGTCTTCTCGTCGGTGGCCGTCGGAAGGAATGGCGTGGCAGGTGCCATTTCTTCGATCACTGATCTCTTTCTTCTTCTCTAACAGTGGAATTCTTCTAAGTTGGATGTAGCTGAAGAGGCCAGTGGCCATGGAGTGAGCTTATAAAGTTGGGTCCATAGGAGTGGCAGCTCCAACTACCACTCTTGGCCCGTGACAGCTACCACCTTCGCTCACCTTCCTCTCCTTCTCACACACACAGTCTCATAGTATTTGTGAGGTTTTCCTGCGCCATGCGTGGAAGAAGAGGGGACTGATCTGATGTCATTAAAGTTGTGTGCACTCGCATTCCTGCCCTATTTCCACACCTAAGATCACGAGAATGGACGGTGATGAGCAGAGTGAGGGGGGAGTGATGGAAGGGAAGAGAAAGTTTGGTGGAGAGAGTTTAGTGTGACACCTGACGCACGCTCTCACCGGATGGTCAACGTTATTTTGGTCCGTTTGCTCGCAATGGGATTCCACGTCCCTCCATGGACCTGGCCGTGAAAAAAACCCCCTTTTTACCGGATCTTTAACGGCGGCTCAAGAGGAAATCCTTTCAAGTTCTAATCCCCCACTGTAAAAAGAAGCTACTATAAAAAAAAAATGCCGAGTTTTTTCTTTCTCTATATAAAATTTGGTCAGCTTGTTCTAAAGCTACGGCCTAACTTAGCTTATAATTTTATAATTTTGCAAGATGTACTAGCTCAATTCACGAATTTTATAGAATTTTCTACTTAATTATCCAAATAGTCCCTCAAATAACCAACACGCCCTTCCCCACCTATCTACTTGAGGCAAAAATTTCTAACACTCCGCTCTCTGCTCCTCTTTTTCTCTCTATTTTTCTTTACTGTCCCTTCTTTTGAATGTTATACTTGCTGTAAGAGAGAGTGAGTATTTTATTTTGCATCTTCCTTGGATGCTATCCTCTCCACAACTTTGAATGATGGTGGTGGTGGTGATCGACTTCAACAGATGATATGTTGAAATGCTGGTCCGGGTCCCTTTATTCCTCTCAATACCATTTATTGTTTTTATGTTGACTTTTTTTTTTTGTAAAAGATGGTACTTAGAAAATTGTTTCTAACTTTAATCGGTTTTCGTAGAGAGAATTTGCAAGTAAAACATCATTCCTTCCTATCTTGAAATGGTTAATGACTTCAAAAAATATAAACAATTTGATATTCATGACTTGTGCTCGTATGGTAATAAAGTTCATATAATTTTTATCTCACAAGACACAACCTTAATTAGATTTATACTCTGATAGTGGAGAGGTGAAAGTATCGATCTCTTGCAATGATAAATATTAAATTCTACATTCCAAACAATAATATAAGGCTTGTTACTTTTATAGTCGATGAAGATGTTTGTATTCTTTCTTTTTTTTTTTTTTGCTGAAATAGAAGTATCATACATAACGTGTACAGATAATGTTCGTATTGTTTTAATAATCTATCTTAAGTTAATAATCATAGTGCATACAATTTTAGATTATAATATGTTATTTGGAAATTATCTTATACACAAATATATATGTTTGCTAGCATAATAAAGGGTTTTCTTTTCCTTTTAATAGAGATATGCTTTTTTGTGAATTTGATTGTTTTATACATTTTTCAGGGTGCAAAAATGTTTACAAGGACTTGCTCAGGTTGGTCAAAACCAAATACTCGCATGCTTGAAATCTTCTCAAAATTGAAAAAATTGAATTTGATGAAAATACTTTCTAGGTAGTTAATATATTAGCTAATAGTAAACTATACATCAATACATACACAAATATGTGCACACAAGATTCAAATGGTGGTAGCGGCAGCAGTGGTGGTAGATATAGTGGTAGTTGAGGAGATAGTATTGGTGGTGATGTTCAAAAAAAAAAAATTCTTATTTTTAAAAATATTAAAAATAAGGATTTCTTACTTTAATTTTGTTAGAAGTAATGAAAGTGACTTTCAATGAGCAAAAATAAAAAGAGAATATCAAATATATTTTTTTGACTCGATTTGCATAATTTTGTTTTTTAAAATAAAAAAATAAGAATTTAAATGATGCCAAACAGGCTTAAATATTTCATTACCATTATTTGAACTTTGATTAAATGTAAAACCCCTCTCCCTACCTAAAGAAAAGGAAAGAAAATATGCACACAGTCATTGTTTCAAATATTGTGTTCTCCAATTGTTTACCCAGTAATCTTAAGTGTGAAGATTTAAATTAGCAGTTTAGAGTATCTAGACAGCTAAATAAAGTTTCTAGGATCTGCCATCTCGAAGGTGTTATTATTCATATATGGAATCGTTTTGCACCATTTTTGAATAGAGGCCTGAAGCAGATGTATGCTGAATATTTTCTTTTTAGTCTAGGCTGTAAGCAGGAATGAGAAGAGATGTAGTGTCTCTCTCCTTGTTGGGCTTGCTGCAATGGGAAACTTTAAACATGTAGGAGAAAAAAAAATTATAGATCTTGTGGTCATATATGAGATGGGATCTGATAAGCATGAACCAGGAAAACCATATATAGTTTGGTGGATTTTCTCTAGCTAAATCCTGGTTATTTTTACCTTCGCAACTGTATCGAAAATTTTTCCTTCTTGTAAATTTCAATTTTGCTTGCATGAAACAGCTTAGAACACATTGCAATTTTGCTTGTATGATACATCTTAAACCTCCCCTACCATCAATCGATCGTGATTTGCAGAATGAAATTCAAGGCAAGTTGCTATTTTACGAGACGCTAGCAGGTAGTCAGATTAGGGAATGAAAGTAATGGATTGTTTGGAGGCAAGTGGATAGGAGGCAGGAAGAGGATGTCCTCATTGATTTTGCTAGTATACACCTCAAATTTTGTTCTTGGAATCAAATTGGGTAGCTTTGAAGCTGTGATTTGAGGTTTTCTTTATATTAAATTTATTTCATTTTTAATGGTTTTCTTACAGACTGCTCATTGTCACTTTAAGACTGCATCATGTCATTGGGGACGATCGGTCGAAAGCATGAAAATCTTTATTTTTTTTGACTGAAGAAAGCAAGAAAATCTTGTGTATCCATTTGTTATGTAGTTTACTGTTGGTTTTAAAGAAACTTTCAATTTATTCAATTGTTTGCTTGTACACTAGACAGCAATTCTATCAAACTTCTAAGGTTACAGGCCCTTTATTGGAGTCTGCAAGCAGAATGGTCATGGTCATGAACTCCTGATCCCATCCTACCATCATTAGAGTGATGCATCCAGTCATTTGTTGATCAACCTGTAGAATTGTGCTCAAATGAAAGCCCTGTGCAAGAGCAGCTATGAATGAGTATAGGAATGCAGTTCAGAGTAAATCTATTTGTTTTGCTTCAGCAACCTCTACATTTATTTTTCATGGCAAGGCCTTGCTGATGAAGATTGATGCAGATTAAACCAAACGATACATTATATGCTTTAGCAGTATTGCATCTTTCATGTTTGATGTTAGCTGTTCTTGAAATATAGTTTATAATATTGTATTATTCCTTGTAAAGAGAAGGCACACTGCTATGGTTTTGAATTTTGAACTCACAAATAATTTCTATTCATACTTTGTATATTTATACAATCAAAGAAGCATAATTTTAGGCGTATAAAATATGTAACTGAAAAGAAAATTTACAATACAATAAATGATAATATTTACAAAAATAAAAAACTGATCCTAGAATCATGGGAGCCACAAAAATCTGGCAGTGTTTATTGCGGTAGCTGGACTTGAGTTGTCACTTGCTTGATTGATCCTAGAATCATCGGAGGCACAAAAAATCTGACAGTGTTTATTGCGGTAGCTGGACTTGAGTTGTCACTTGTTTGACTGATCCTAGAATCATCGGAGGCACAAAAAATCTGGCAGTGTTTATTGCGGTAGCTGGACTTGAGTTGTCACTTGCTTGATTAATCCTAGAAGCATAGGAGGCACAAAAAATCTAGCAGTGTTTATTGCGGTAGCTGGACTTGAGTTGTCACTTGCTTGTTTTCTTCATTTTCCTTGATACGCCCCCGCAAGAACGGGCTACCATCGGATAGGCCGATCTTGTCTCTTAGATAATCTGTCCTTTGTCTCGAAAGCGGCTTGGCGAGTAAATATGCGAGCTGGTCATTGGTGTGCACATACCGAACATTAATAATTTTTTTCTCAACCAAATCTCGCACAAAATAAATGTCTATTTGGATGTGTTTCATCCTTGAATGCTGGACAGGATTAAAGCTTAGCTGTGTTGCTCCCAAATTATCACACAAGAGTATAGGTGGTTGTGATAATGAGAACTTCAGTTCTTGGAATAGAGATAGCAGCCACATGGACTCTGCTGCTGCTGTTGCTAAGGCCCTATACTCAGCTTCCGTTGATACACGTTGCTTTTTGGAACTCCATGAAATGGGTGCGTCAAGGAAGATGAGATATTCTATCATCCAAATTGCCGGCCCAATCAGCATCCGAGAAACACGTGAGTGCTGGGCTTGATGTTTTTGTTATATTGATGCCGTGAAAAATAGTGTTCTTCAAGTTACGCAGCAGTCTTTTAGTGGCTGTCCAGTGACAGTGAGTTTGTGTGGGACAATGCATAAATTGTGAGAGTCTATGTCACGCCTCGAGACTGAGCCCGAAGCGCGGCAGATGCCGCACGCCTACGCGGCGGGCCTCACGGGCGCGCAAGGCAGCTGATCATATCAATGATATCACACATGCCTAAAATTTAGCATTATATATATACATAAAATTTTACAAAGTTTCCAAAATTTGCATATATCAATATAATTCAAATATTTTAGTTAAACTAACCAAAATTCTAATTTTAGCAAAAACTTTTAAAATCTATCGTACTCTCCAATTCCGTGCGATCAAGCTTCTGGATCTGAAAAATAAATAAAATAGAATAATGAGCTACACTAGCCCAGTAAGCAACATAATACCCCAGAGTGGGGTCAAAGCATATCAGATAATTAATCAAAACGCAAAATAATGACTAGAAATTAAATCACAGATAAGCACATTTTTTTTCTTTCAAAAGTCATCATCATTTTCACAAAAACTCTAATACGGAAATCCCAGCATATGTAGGCTCCATGAACCCAGTGGCATGGGTCGCACAAAGTGCCAAACACCACTATTATTATACACCGGTGGTACGGTGTCCAAATACCACTATTATTAAACACCGGTGGTACGATGTCCAAACACCACTATTCTAATCACCGGTGGTACGGTGTCGAAACCGGTCTCTCACAGATACAAGTCGACAGGGCCAACGAATAATCCCCATGGCGGGGCCAGATTATAGCCATGCTGAGAATACATACATGTTTACAAAATAGATTTTTCATTATTTGCCCAGTTACATTTTTCAGATTTCATAACACGTAACATAAATTTTAAATGATATTTAACATGCATGACCCATTTTACAAGGTACAAAATATATTTCAAGATTCAATCACTAATAATTATTTTATCAAATTCTTTGGAAAATACACTTTGAGGTATTAAATTACTTACCTTTCCTTGCCTAAATTCCACTTCAAACCAACAGATCAAGTGCACCTGTTTAGATATAATATATTTTTTTGTTAATTTCAGGATGAAGCAAAATCTAAAATACTATTGGACACAGCCCAACAGGGCTCCACACGACTAAACTGAGTCCAAGTTGGACCTATAAATGGGTATGGCCCAAATAGGATCCAACTGTAATAACCCCAAAATTTTTTTTTTATATAAAAAAGGGATAGAATAGTCCTTTAAAATTTATATAAGGGGTAAAATTGGAAGGAATCAAAAGTTAATGGCATAATAGTAGATGCGTTGAAGTGTTAGGGGCAAAATGGGAAGGAATCAAAAGATAATGGCATGATTGCAGATATATCGAAGTGGCAAGGGCAAATGGGGATTTGATTTTGTTTGATGTGACTTAATTGGTGGGTTGAGTGTGCTGTCGGTGGAATGAAACCGAGAAGGAGGGGAGGGGGTCTCAGGCGGTAGAAACACAGAGAAGGAAAAGGAGAGAAGAAGAGGAGGAAAAGGAGAGAAAGAAGAGAAGAAAAAGAAGAAAAAGAAGAAGAAGAAAAAGAGAAGAAAAGAGAGAAGAAGAGAAGAAGAGGGAGAGTCCAAAAGAAGAAAAAGAAGAGAAGGGAAGGAGGGATCCCGGTTGTGTGCCGGCGGAAACAAAAAAGGGAAGTGTCGGTTTTCTTTTCCTCTACACAAGGACCCAAGTTTCACAAGAAGAAAAAGGTAAATACCCATCCCTACCTAGTATTCTAAAGAATTTATGCTATAGAAAGGGTAGATGATAGTTGTAAAGGGTGTTAAAAGGGGAAGAATCGGATTTCGACAAATTTTTCCGGCACTACGGAAAAATCGTGTCAAAGTCCCAACTTTGGCGAATTATTTAGGGGGTCAAACGGCCTCCGATAGTGATGCATGTTACCTTTTTGGAATTTCCTATGAGTGTAGAATGTTAGGTAAAAATTTCATCAAATTTGGAGTCTGGAAAGTGGATCAAACCCGGGATGAAGTAACCGGCTGTCGGTCCGGGTTACTGTTTATCCGGGTGGAAAATAAGGGATTTCATGCTATAATAGAGTATTAAGCCTAGATCAAGCTAAAAGGGACCTTGTACTCATGCAAGGGAATCCCTAGTATACATAAATGATGAGTTAATTAATAGAAAAAGAAAAAAAGAAAGAAAAGAAAAGATTTAGGGAACGGGGGAGTTGAATCAATTAAAGTTTCCTATATTATAATTGGCACGTAGATTATAGCCCTTGATACAGGACTAAATGTATTATAAATGCATGTCACAGTTGGGCAAGAAGTTAGGGAGCAAGAAGAAGAAGCCCCTACGGCCTACCATAAAGTTTTGGAGGCGTATCAGGGCTGTGCCAAATTGACAGGTGAGTGGGAGTCATGTACTTTGCACCATGAGCATCCTTAATTCATTTTCATGAATACCGCCAAGTGTGAATTGATTCCACCTGTGCATATTGATTGATATTATAGTAGATTCCTCTATAATCTTGTTTTTCCATACTTGATTATCTTGTGCACGCATTTGAGGGAACATTGAGAGGAATTACAAGGGGCGGAAAAGTAGTCAAATTGGATTTGAATTGTGAAATGATTTCTTTTGTAAATTGATTTCATTTCCTTTATTTCAAAGACTTGTGAGTGGTAGCCTTGATTATACTCTTTTATGAGTAGTTAAATTGGATCTGAATTGTGAAATAATTTTTTTTGTAAATTGATTTCATTTCCTCTATTTCAAAGACTTGTGAGTGGTAGCCTTGATTATACTCTTTTATGAGTAGTTAAATTGGATCTGAATTGTGAAATGATTTCTTTTGTAAATTGATTTCATTTCCTCTATTTCAAAGACTTGTAAGTGGTAGCCTTGATTATACTCCTTTATGAGTAATTAAATTGGATCTGAATTGTAAAATGACTTCTTTTGTAAATTAATTTTATTTCCTCTATTTCAAAGATTTGTAGAGCCCATTTCAGTGGTATATTGAGTTTCATTGCACACCCTTGACCCCTCACTCCCAACCCTGATGTTAGTTTATGATTGGGTCGGAGTCGAGTGAGTGGTAGTCTTAATTATGCTCCTTTTAGTAGAGTATTGGGAGGGTGCATTATGACATTCATGCATGGCTTAGCAGTATCTGCAGGACACCTATAGTCGATGGGGTTGAACATCGGCCTTTGTGCACATAGTAGCCTTCTGGGTGGGCGGAGCCCAGTCCCTTCCTAGGGGGGACACGGCCCTAGGCGTAGGATTGGCCAGTCCTACGACTTATATTCTGCTTGCCGCCGGACATAGTAAGACCCCGCGAGGTGCAGTATGGCTTTCCGTGGATGTAGAATTCCCGCGAGGTACCGTTTAGTATATAGATGTGAGATGGATTTCTGTTCTGGATACTGGCTTGCATTTATATTATCAGTATGGTGTCTTATTCTGCATATGCATGTGATAGTGGGGAGTTGTTGCTGGTTTGCCTGGGGCGTAAAACCCACCTCCCGATAGCTATCTAGCATTTATATTATTGGTATGGTGTCTTATCCTGCATATGCATGTGACAGTAGGGAGTTGTTGCTGGTTCGCCTGGGGCATAAAATCCACCTCCCAATAGCTATCTTGTTGATGATTCAGCATATTGACGCCTGATTTGTATGTTCCAGCATTATGATCTGTTGAGCATATTCATGAGTAGTGTATATGTTTACTCGATTATTCCATATATGCTTCAGATGAGTTGATTGTGATTGTGGTGATATTGATGATTTACTCCATATTCTTTATGTTGAGTTCATGTTCATCTTGTTATTGATTTTGAGATTTCACCTCGAGCCATGATTATATCTTGTCTCATATGCATAGTACTCTCGACTCCACTCACTGAGTATTTATATACTCACTCCCCAGTTTGGTGTTTTTGATTGCAGGGCAGGTATTGTATAGAGAAGAGCAGGGTTAGAGATTGCCTGCTAGCTGTGCCGCTCCATAGTATGGTATAGTATAATGTAGATAGATGTTTATACCTTTTGGTGTATTATAAACCTTCTATTGTATATAGTGCATAGTTACAGTCATAGATCCTGTTGTGGATATGGATTTGACCATGGATGGATTGGGAAGCAGGTATATATATATATGTGTGCAGATCAGTTGTGTGCCTGTGATAATGTATTGCTATATATTGTCCAGGTTTATTATGTGACAGATTATGTGATTGCTGCTCTGACAGGTAGTGTGTTGTATGTATTGAGATAATCCTGACAGGTCACTATAGGAAAAGTGATCATTTTGTGCATGTATCATGCCAAATTATTTCAAGATCTATTGATGATTGATAGGTAGTAGGGTTCTACGCGGTGGCTGGTGGCCTTATGCCTACCCGCACTCTAGGACCGTCGCGGCGGCCCGCCGGGAACGGGGCGGGGGTCGTGACAAGAAGTGGTATCAGAGCAAAGGTTTAGAAGAGTCCTGTCAGAGCAATAGGGTGAGTCAGGATTAAGTATAGGATTATACTATGGAGCATAGGGTTTTTCTATATGTTATTTTATGAGTCATATACGATTCTGTAAAATATATTTGGGGATGAGACTTAAGAGTTCTTTTTGGCTCTACTTGAGACAAAATTGTATATCATTCAGTTTACAATCAAGATTTATATTTTGACAGAAAGTCAATTAATAAATTCGGAGGATATTGATCAGAGTTGTGTAGTGAAAGTATAGTGGATCGAATCAATTTAAATTGGTCAAAAATATTGACTGTGATGGGAGACTAGATTTTTCAATAATGAAGATTTGTGTTAATAAGAGAAGGTGAATATTGTAGATTCTCAGATTTATTATGATATGACTATGTGATCTCTTTGATGGTTTTTGCTATTTTACTATGTTAAGAGATAATTTATGTAAACTCATCATAAATTCTTGACTGCTAGGTAGCCGTAAGCAACATGGAGGATGAAAGAGAAATAAGGGCACCTTCTCCGGACCCTGATAGCCAATCAATTTCACAAACTACTCCACACTCCATAGCAACCCAGGCAGATTTAGCAGGAGTGTACCAGTTAATAGCACAACTGCTTGAGCAACAGCAGCAGATGCAGTTAGCTGCCCAACCTATACAGCCGATAGAATCCTATTACGAGAGGTTCCGTAGGCTGAATCCACCGATGTTTAATGGTGGGTCCGATCCCATGATAGCTGAGGCCTGGATCCGGGAACTGGAGAAGATGTATGAGTTACTTCAATTTTCCGAGGAGGTAAAAGTCAAACTAGCTATCTCCATGCTAAGGGGGAGTGCTGACTCTTGGTGGACTGCTATGGAGACAGCATATGAGGTCAACGGGGTGGCCTGGGGGGATTTTAACAGAGTATTTTATGCTAAGTACTTTTCGGACTCAGTTAGGCAAATGAAGCAGAATGAGTTTTTATCGCTGACTCAGTCCGAGCATATGACTGTCTTGGATTACGTCAATAAGTTCGATGAGCTGGGTCGATTCTGCCCCCAGTTCATGGAGGATGATATGAGTAGAGCCAACCGGTTCGAACAAGGGCTTAGACATGAGATCAGGTCCCGGACATCTTCTCAGTTAATTACCAGCTATATGGATATTTTGGACAGAGCCTTGAGAGTAGAGGCTGAATTGAAAAGATCTGATAGAGAAAGGGCTGACCTGATGAGATCCAGATCAGATAGAAGTCAGAGTGGCAGGCCATGGGATCTCAGGGGCACTCCAATTCAAGAGAAGCCCAGGGTTCGCAATTACTCTAGCAGATCCCATAGTGGAATCATCAATATCACCATAGCAGATCCCAGAGCCCGCACTTACTCTAGCAGATCCCATAGTGGGCCCTATATGAGGAGAGCGAGGGCATGTTATAGTTGTGGGCGGACTGGACACCTGGCACGTGATTGCCCATACAAGAGGAGGAATGAGCTTAGACCTCCGGTACCTGGTGACCAGAGGCCAAGAAACAATGCTCGAGTTTTGCACTGACCTACCAAAATGCTAGTGCCAATGACTGGGTGGTGACAGGTATATTACAAGTCAGCTTGGTTGATCCCTCTATTTTGTTCGATTTTGGCACTATGCATTCCTTTATTTCAGTTAGTTTATCTAGATAACTACACTGCATACTTGAGGAACTAGAAGAATCACTGTGTGTTCCTACACCCCTATAGAAAACAGTAATTGTTGATATTAGTGCAAGAATTGCATAATTCAAATAGGGGTAGGAGAGTTAGTGACAAATCTTATATAACTTGACATGCAAGATTTTGACATCATTTTGGGAATAGCTTGGAGGTCTCAGTACCACACTCATATTGACTGCTACAGTAAAAGAGTGATATTCTAGATACCTGAAGAACCAGGGTTCTTCTTTCAAAGCGATGCACCCATGTAATGTAATTCATCATAACATTAATTTCTGCCCTGAAAGCTAGGAAGGCATTAGAAAAGGAGTATAAGACTTATTTAGTCTGTGTAATGGATACCTAAAAGGAGACCAAATTAGAGGATATTCCAGTAATGAATGAACACCCTGATGTTTTTCCAGAAGATCTTCCTGGTTTGCCACCAGAGAGAGAGATTGAATTTGCAATTGATTTGATTCCCAATACCATACCAATCTTCAAAAACCCCCTATAGAATGGCTCCAACTGAAATAAAAGAATTAAAGAAAAAGTTGCAAGAATCACTTGATAAAGGCTTCATTCGACTTAGTGTGTCATCTTAGGGAACTCTAGTATTGTTTGTAAAGAAGGAAGATGGAAGTTTGAGGTTATGTATTGGTTATCAAGGATTGGACAAGGTAACAATACAGAACAAATATCTTCGGCCCTGTATTAATGAATCTTGTAAGGTGTATACTGATCATAAGAGTTTAAAATACCTTCTTACCTAGAAGCTACTCAATATGAGACAGGAAAGATGATTGGAATTGATAAAAATCATGCCTTGTCTATACACTACTCTCCGAAAAAAACTAATGTTGAGGTAGATACACCGAGTTGAAAAACTTCTGATAGTATTGCTGCTCTACTCACATTCGAGAAAAGCTAATGTTGTGGTAGATACACTGATCAGAAAAGGTGTTAGTGATACAAAAAAGGTTGAGGACAGTGTTTAGTAGGCAGAAGAGCTACGCAGATGTCAGAAGGAGAGATGTGCAGTTTGGCACGGGAAATCATGTGTTCCTAAAGATCTCTCCTATGAAAGGAATAATGAGGTTTGGAAAGAGAGGCAAGCTTAGTCCTAGATACATTGGCCCCTTTGAGATATTAGACAAGGTTGGCACTGTATCTTACAGATTAGCACTGCCTCCAAACCTCAGTCATGTGCATTCAGTATTTCATATATCTATGCTCCGGAAATATGTGCCAAACCCATCCCATGTGCTGTCAGTGCAAGAAGTTACAGTAGAGGGAGACCTTTCTTATGAAGAGCTTCCTGTAGCTATCCTTGATACTCAGACCAAGAAGCTAAAAAAAATAAGAAAATATGTATGATAAAGGTCCAATGGCACCGGCACAATGTTGAAGAATGCACTTGAGAGTCGGAGCAAAGTATGAAGAGCAAATACCCTCACCTCTTTGAGTAATCAGATAATTTACCCTTTTAAATTCGAGAACGAATTTTATATAAGGGGGGAGGATGTAATAACCCCAAATTTTTTTTTTAATATAAAAAAGGGATAGAATGGTCCTTTAAAATTGATATAAGGGGTAAAATTGGAAGGAATCAAAAGTTAATGGCATAATAGTAGATGCGTTGAAGTGTTAGGAGCAAAATGGAAAGGAATCAAAAGATAATGGCATAATTGCAGATATATCGAAGTGGCAAGGGCAAAATGGAGATTTGATTTTGTTTGATGTGACTTAATTGGTGGGTTGAGTGTGCTGTCGGTGGAATGAAACCGAGAAGGAGGGGAGGGGGTCTCAGGCGGTAGAAACACAGAGAAGGAAAAGGAGAGAAGAAGAGAAGGAAAAGGAGAGAAAAAAGAGAAGAAAAGAAGAAAAAGAAGAAGAAGAAAAAGAGAAGAAAAGAGAGAAGAAGAGAAGAAGAGGGAGAGTCCAAAAGAAGAAAAAGAAGAGAAGGGAAGGGGGGATCCCGGTTGTGTGCCGGCGGAAACAAAAAAGGGAAGTGTCGGTTTTCTTTTCCTCTACGCAAGGACCCAAGTTTCACAAGAAGAAAAAGGTAAATACCCGTCCCTACCTAGTATTCTAAAGAATTTATGCTATAGAAAGGGTAGATGATAGTTGAAGAATCGGATTTCGACAAATTTTTCCGGCACTACGGAAAAATCATGTCAAAGTCCCAACTTTGGCGAATTATTTAGGGGGTCAAACGGCCTCCGATAGTGATGCATGTTACCTTTTTGGAATTTTCTATGAGTGTAGAATGTTAGGTAAAAATTTCATCAAATTTGGAGTCTGGAAAGTGGATCAAACCTGGGATGAAGTAACCGGCTGTCGGTCTGGGTTACTGTTCATCCGGGTGGAAAATAAGGAATTTCATGCTATAATAGAGTATTAAGCCTAGATCAAGCTAAAAGGGACCTTGTACTCATGCAAGGGAATCCCTAGTATACATAAATAATTAGTTAATTAATAGAAAAAGAAAAAAAAAAGAAAAGAAAAGATTTAGGGAATGGGGGAGTTGAATCAATTAAAGTTCCCTATATTATAATTGGCACGTAGATTATAGCCCTTGATACAGGACTAAATATATTATAAATGCATGTCACAGTTGGGCAAGAAGTTAGGGAGCAAGAAGAAGAAGCCCCTACTGCCTACCATAAAGTTTTGGAGGCGTATCAGGGCTGTGCCAGATTGACAGGTGAGTGGGAGTCATGTACTTTGCACCATGAGCATCCTTAATTCATTTTCATGAATACCGCCAAGTGTGAATTGTTTCCACTTGTGCATATTGATTGATATTATAGTAGATTCCTCTATAATCTTGTTTCTCCATACTTGATTATCTTGTGCACGCATTTGAGGGAACATTGAGAGGAATTACAAGGGGCGGAAAAGTAGTCAAATTGGATTTGAATTGTGAAATGATTTTTTTTGTAAATTGATTTCATTTCCTCTATTTTAAAGACTTGTGAGTGGTAGCCTTGATTATACTCTTTTATAAGTAGTTAAATTGGATCTGAATTGTGAAATGATTTCTTTTGTAAATTGATTTCATTTCCTCTATTTCAAAGACTTGTGAGTGGTAGCCTTGATTATACTCTTTTATGAGTAGTTAAATTGGATCTGAATTGTGAAATCATTTCTTTTGTAAATTGATTTCATTTCCTCTATTTCAAAGACTTGTAAGTGGTAGCCTTGATTATACTCCTTTATGAGTAATTAAATTGGATCTGAATTGTAAAATGACTTCTTTTGTAAATTAATTTTATTTCCTCTATTTCAAAGATTTGTAGAGCCCATTTCAGTGGTATATTGAGTTGCATTGCACACCCTTGACCCCTCACTCCCAACCCTGATGTTAGTTTATGATTGGGTCGGAGTCGAGTGAGTGGTAGTCTTAATTATGCTCCTTTTAGTAGAGTATTGGGAGGGTGCATTATGACATTCATGCATGGCTTAGCAGTATCTGCAGGACACCTATAGTCGATGGGGTTGAACATCGGCCTTTGTGCACATAGTAGCCTTCTGGGTGGGCGGAGCCCAGTCCCTTCCTAGGGGGGACACGGCCCTAGGCGTAGGATTGGCCTGTCCTACGACTTATATTCTGCTTGCCGCCGGACATAGTAAGACCCCGCGAGGTGCAGTATGGCTTTCCGCGGATGTAGAATTCCCGCGAGGTGCCGTTTAGTATATAGATGTGAGATGGATTTCTGTTCTGGATACTGGCTTGCATTTATATTATCAGTATGGTGTCTTATTCTGCATATGCATGTGATAGTGGGGAGTTGTTGCTGGTTCGCCTGGGGCGTAAAACCCACCTCCCGATAGCTATCTAGCATTTATATTATTGGTATGGTGTCTTATCCTGCATATGCATGTGACAGTAGGGAGTTGTTGCTGGTTCGCCTGGGGCGTAAAATCCACCTCCCAATAGCTGTCTTGTTGATGATTCAGCATATTGACACCTGATTTGTATGTTCCAGCATTATGATCTGTTGAGCATATTCATGAGTAGTGTATATGTTTACTCGATTATTCTATACATGCTTCAGATGAGTTGATTGTGATTGTGGTGATATTGATGATTTACTCCATATTCTTTATGTTGAGTTCATGTTCATCTTGTTATTGATCTTGAGATTTCACCTCGAGCCATGATTATATCTTGTCTCATGTGCATAGTACTCTCTACTCCACTCACTGAGTATTTATATACTCACTCCCCAGTTTGGTGTTTTTGGTTGCAGGGCAGGTATTGTATAGAGAAGAGCAGGGTTAGAGATTGCCTGCTAGCTGTGCCGCTCCATAGTATAGTATAGTATAATGTAGATAGAGGTTTATACCTTTTGGTGTATTATAAACCTTCTATTGTATATAGTGCATAGTTACAGTCATAGATCCTGTTGTGGATATGGATTTGACCATGGATGGATTGGGAAGCAGGTATATATATATATGTGTGCAGATCAGTTGTGTGCCTGTGATAATGTATTGCTATATATTGTCCAGGTTTATTATGTGACAGATTATGTGATGGCTGCTCTGACAGGTAGTGTGTTGTATGTATTGAGATAATCCTGACAGGTCACTATAGGAAAAGTGATCATTTTGTGCATGTATCATGCCAAATTATTTCAAGATCTATTGATGATTGATAGGTAGTAGGGTTCTACGCGGTGGCTAGTGGCCTTATGCCTACCCGCACCCTTGGACCGTTGCGGCGGCCCGCCGGGAACGGGGCCGGGGTCGTGACACCAACAAAGCTGAAGTGGGCCCAAGTTGGGCCCACAAAGAGGTACGGCCCAAACTGGGCCCAATATGGTTGAACTGGGCCTAAGTTGAGCCCGCAATGAACAGAAGCCAAGGCCAGTTCAGCTCACGATGGGCCTCCTCTCATCTCTTTTTTTTCTTTCTTTCTTTCTTTTCCTCTCTTTTTCTTTCTCTTTTTCTTTTTCTTTTCCTTTTCTCTCTCCTTCCTTCATGTTTCTTCCCGAAGCTTCCTGCAGCTCTCCTTTTTTTTTTCTTCTTCTTTCCCGAATCCCGAAGCATCCTGTGCTCCCATCTTTCTTCCTTCCCTTCTTTTTCTTTTCCCCGTAGCTCTTCCCCTCTCTTTTCTTCTCCTCCTTCTGCTCTCTTCTCTTCTTCCTCTCACCTTCCCACTCTTCTCCCGTGAGCACAAAAGGAGGAAGATCCCAAAATGGAGCTTGGGGAAACCCCACGGCGGAGAGGGAGCTCGGGAGGAGAACCCATGGTGGAAAGGGAGCTTGGGGAAAATGGCCCGAGGCCGGCGGCGCCGGCGACATCCAAAGCTCGGCCTCCTCCTCCTCTTTTCCGTGAACACAAGGGAGCGGTCCCTCGCCAGAGTGCTCGGGAGGCCCAGGCCGAGACCGGCGGCACCCGCCGTAGCTGGCCCTTCCCACGGAGGAGACGCACGGGTACTGAGCCCCCCTTCTGCTCTTTCTTTCTCTCTCTCTCTCTCTCTTTCTTTCTTTCTTGCTTGCTTTCTTTCCTCCTTTCTCTCTCTCTCTCTGTGTGTATTATCCTAAGCAAATCGGGAGGGAAGAAGGCTGGGAAGAGGAAAACTAAGATGGTCGGAAGCTTAGCTAACTTTGGGGAGGAGTCACGAGCACTTTCTCCGGTGACGCTGGCGTCCGTTCAGGGGGCTCGGTCTCCGAGAAAGGAGGAGAATAGTGAGAAAGGAACAGTAACGTAGGATCAAGAAATAGAGAGATGGGTTTTGGAGAGTTCGACGACTAAACACCGTACATCCACTTCCCAATACCCCCCTGGCCCAATACTCACAGTTTATTCACTGCGAAGCTTATATCAGGTCTTGTTAAGGACAAGTATTGCAATGCTCCAATCACTCTTCGGTATTGTGTGGAATCAGCTGATGAGGAGCCATCTGCCAACTTTAGAGGTATTGAGGTAGATAGAGGAGTTGTGACTGTTGGCATCCGTTCAATTGGCTTCTGTTCAATTCAAAACTGTAGAAAGTGGGTGTTATTAGTCATTTATTGTTGCCATCCGTTCAAAACTAATGGGTGTTATTAGTCATTAGTTTTTGGAAGAGAAAGGATCACCCACTCCCTTCTATTTTATGGCTGAAGGTGGGCATTAGTTTCCCACTTTGTTTTGTTTTAATTGCATTAAATTTAGAGAGGCTTTTCAGCTGGTCCTTGTACCCTATAAAAGGGTGCTTTGTATCTTTGATTTTCAGCAAGAAAAATTTGAAGAAAGAAAATTAGTAGAATTCCCATTTTCTTCCTCCTCTTTATATTCTCGAGTGCTTGTTCATCCTCTATCAATTTTCTTCACCACTTTAAAATAGTGAGATTGTTTGAGTGCTTCTTTCTTCTTATTTTTATCAGTGGTATCAGAGCGGGATGAATTCCTTCCAGCAACAAGTTCCTAAGTTATCAAAGGATAAGTATGGTTCATGGTGTATCCAAATGAAAGCCTTGTTTGGATCTCGAGATCTTTGGGAAACCATTAACAATGGTTTTGTGGAACCCACTGATGAGCAAGAGGCTGCATATACAACAGATGAGAAGAAGGCTATTAGGGAGCAGAGGAAGAAGGATAAAAAAGCTTTGTTTATACTCTATCAAGGGTTGGACGAAGCTACCTTCGAAAAGGTTGCCGAAGCAACAACAAGCAAAGAAGCATGGGAGATTCTAGTTTCCATCTTTAAAGGAGATGATCGAGTGAAGCGGATTCGCCTCCAAGCATTGCGAGGCGAGTTTGAAGCTCTCCACATGAAGGATGGCGAATCGGTGTTGGATTATTTTTCACGGTTGCTAATAATTGTGAATGGCTTGAAGAGAAATGGTGAGAAGCTAGATGACATTCGTGTTGTCGAGAAGGTACTCCGATCCCTTTTCTCTAACTTTGAGCATGTAGTTGTAGCTATCGAAGAGTCTAAGGACTTGGAGATACTTACAATTGAAGAATTATTGGGTTCACTACAAGTACATGACTGGAGGACGGAGTACTGGAGGACGGAGTACATCGGGTACGACTGTCGTGGGAGCGGAGGTGCGGGCAGCCTGGGAGGGCATTTTGTATGCGAGACGGGTGTTGGGGGCCGATTGCCTCTGCCTCGAGGGTGACTCCTCCACGGTGATTGATTGGATACGAGGTGTTGATACATATAGGGATGGCCACCCCCTGATACGGGATACGCGTAGATTGGTGCGGGAGCTGACCTTCTGTCAGATATCTCATGTATATCGGGAGGCGAACAGTGCAGCAGACTGGGTCGCCTCCTATGTTGCTCGGCACTCTGGGGAGTTTCTCTGGACTAGCTTAGAGTGCATCCCACACTCCTTATTTTGTTTAGTTTCCTTTGATATGTCAGGTTGTATTCACGTTAGAGGTACTTGAAATGAAATACCGCTTTGACCAAAAAAAAAAAAAGAATTATTGGGTTCACTACAAGTACATGAGCAAAGGATGCAGAAGAAATCCAATCCAGCTGTATTGAAACAAGCATTAGAGTCAAAACTGACTCTAAATGATCAAAGAAAATCTACCTCCAACCGTGGTCGAGGCAGAGGCCGAGGGCGTGGTACTCCTCAACAATCAAGCCAAAATCAGCAGGAGAATCAAAGCTTTAGAAGTCGAGGACGAGGATGAGGCCGTTACTGTGGTAGAGGAAGATCCTATGGACATGGAGCCAATAGGAATGTCCAATGTTATAATTGCAATAATTTTGGACACTACGCGTCCGATTGTTGGTCCAAAATTGATGAACAAGCCAATGTTGCAGAGGCATCACATGATGCAGGTAATGAATCTATCCTACTTCTTGCACATGATGATTCACATACTTCATATGAAAATTGGTATCTTGATTCTGGGGCAAGTAATTATATGTGTGGCAAGAAAGAATTGTTTGTAGAACTCACGAAAGAAGTCCACGGAAAGGTGAACATGGGAGATTCCTCCAAACTATCAGTTGAAGGCAAAGGAAAAATAAAAATCTATCAGAAGGATGGTAAGAATGGGTATATCTCTGATGTGTATTATGTACCTAATATGAAAAGCAATATTCTTAGCATTGGACAGCTTGTAGAAAAGGGATATAACATACAAATGAGAGACAACCCTCTCATTTTGACAGATACAAGTGGAAGAATCATCGCATATATTCCGATGACCCAAAATCGTATGTTCCCACTTCATCTCAACACAAAGTCAGAGCAATGCTTCTATGGACTCAAAAAAAGTGAGTCATGGAAGTGGCATCATCGTCTTGGGCATCTTCACTTTAGCGGTCTAAAACTGCTATCTTCATCAAGCATGGTGCATGGGTTACCAATGATTGAGCCGCCAAGTAACACTTGTGATGTATGTATACTTGGCAAACAAGCATGGCTTCCTTTTTCCAGCGGCAAATCATGGAGAGCAACGGCACCACTTCAATTGATCCACACTGACATATGTGGACCTATTGAACCTGAGTCGCTAGGAGGTAATAGATACTTTATTACTTTCATTGACGACTTCAGCAGAAAATTATGGGTTTATTTTCTTAAAGAAAAGTCAGCTGCTTTTGTTGTATTCAAAAATTATAAAGCCCATGTAGAAAAAGAAAGTGGTCACAAAATTGTAACTCTCCGTTTTGATCGAGGTGGAGAATATACCTCAAAAGTATTTAATGAGTATTGCAGGGAAGAAGGCATAAAGCATCAATATACAGTGGCATACACCTCACAGCAAAATGGGATCGCTGAAAGAAAGAATCGTACTATTCTTAATATGACAAGAACTATGCTCAAGGAGAAAGAATTGCCAAAGCAATTCTGGGCGGAAGCTGTGGCGTGCTCAACATATGTGCTGAACCGATGTCCTACCAAAAGTGTGAAGCACATGACACCTCAAGAGGCGTGGAGCGGCTACAAACCAACTATTGCACACCTAAGAATTTTTGGGTGTATTGCATATTCTCAAGTTCCCAAGCCCAACAGAAAAAGCTGGATGATCGTGGTGAGAAATGCATCTTTCTTGGCTATAATGAAGAATCGAAAGCATACAAGCTCTATAATCCACTAACAAAGAAATTAGTGGTTCGTAGAGAGATTATCTTTGATGAAGATAAAGCATGGAGCTGGAATGATGATGAGAAAGCCAAAGAGCAGCAAGTGTTTGAAGAACTTGAAGAACCCCCAACACAAGTTCCACCAAGTATACCACCATCTCCTCAACATGACACCTTCTCCTAGAAGAAACTCACCATCTTCAACAGAAAGCAGTAGCAACAGATCTTCCATACACCAGAGTTCCATCAAAATGAGAAGTCTCGCGGAGATTTATAATCAAAGAGAAGAAGACAAAGAGGCCAACCTCTTCTGTTTATATGCTGATCATGAACCTCTCACTTTCCAAGAAGCTGTAGAAGAAGAATGTTGGCGATCAGCAATGGAGGAGGAGATTCATGCTATTCAGAAGAATGACACGTGGAAGTTGACAAAACTTCCAATAAATCAAAAGGCTATTGGTGTCAAGTGGGTATACAAGATCAAACGTACTGCTGAGGGAGAAGTTTCTCGTTACAAGGCGAGACTAGTTGTTAAAGGCTACAAGCAGAAGTACGGCATCGACTACGAAGAGGTTTTTGCACTAGTTGCAAGACTTGACACGGTGAGATTATTGATTGCACTTGCCGCTCATCATAATTTGAAAATATATCAGCTTGATGTCAAATCAGCTTTTCTATATGATATTCTTGAAGAAGTGTATGTTAACCAGCCAGAAGAAAGCAAGGTGTACTGCCTGAAAAGGCATTATATGGTTTAAAGCAGGCGCCAAGAGCTTGGAATGCACGTATTGATAGCTATCTTCATCTGAATGGCGTCACCAAATGTCCATATGAGCATGCAGTCTACATGATGAAAAATCATCAAGGTGAATTTTTGATTATTTGCCTGTATGTTGATGACCTGTTGTACACAGGAACTAGCAGCGAAATGTTTATGGAATTCAAACTATCAATGTTCAAAGAGTTTGAGATGACAGACAACGGACTGATGACCTATTTTCTTGGGATTGAAGTAAAGCAACAGCAGATGGGATATTTATATCTCAAACAAAGTACATGAAGGAAATTTTGGAGAAATTCAAGATGAGTAATTGCAACACTGTAAACACTCCAGTACCTACAGGTATGAAACTATCAAGAGAAGGAAATGGAGGATTGTGGACTCAACTCTTTTCAAAAGTCTGGTTGGAAGCTTGAGGTACTTGACAATCACAAGGCCCGATATTATGTATGGCGTCGGACTTGTGAGTCGTTACATGGAGACACCAAAGGAGTGACATTGGCTAGCTGCGAAGAGAATACTAAGGTATATCAAAGGCTCACTTAATTTTGGTTTCTTTTATACTTATGGTGAAAATGCAAAATTAATAGGATATTCAGATAGTGATTGGGGAGGGGACCAAGATGAGAGAAAAAGCACCACTGGCTATGTGTTCTATCTTGGCACAACTGCATTTTCTTGGACCTCTAAGAAACAAAAAATTGTGGCTTTATCTTCTTGTGAGGCAGAGTATATAGCAGCTTCATCTACTGTTTGTGAAGCAATATGGGTACAGAATATTTTGAAGGAGCTGGATCATCCACAAGAGGAGCCAACTATGATATTTGTGGACAACAAGTCAGCTATCCAGCTTGCAAAGAACCCAGTCCATCATGGAAGGAGCAAACACATTGATACTCGGTTTCATTTTCTACGAGATCATGTGAAACAGAAGACTATAGAGCTCTAGCATTGCAACACTACTGAACAAGTAGCAGATATATTTACTAAGCCACTATCAGGTGAAATTTTCATGAAGCTAAGAGACATGCTGGGCATGAAGCAGTTTTGATTTGAGGGGGCGATTGTTGGCATCCATTCAATTCAAAACTGTAGAAAGTTAGTGGGTGTTATTAGTCATTTATTGTTGGCATCCGTTCAAAACTAATGGGTGTTATTAGTCATTAGTTTTTGGAAGAGAAAGGGTCACCCACTCCCTTCTATTTTATGGCTGAAGGTGGGCATTAGTTTTCCACTTTGTTTGTTTTAATTGCATTAAATTTAGAGAGGTTTTTCAGCTGGTCCTTGTACCCTATAAAAGGGTGCTTTGTATCTTTGATTTTCAGCAAGAAAAATTTGAAGAAAGAAAATTAGTAGAATTTCCATTCTCTTCCTCCTCTTTATATTTTTGAGTGCCTGTTCATCCTCTATCAATTCTCTTCTCCACTTTGAAATAGTGAGATTGTTTGAGTGCTTCTTTCTTCTTATTTTTATCAGTGACATCCTTAGCTCCATCCATACTCGTTTTATCAAGTATATCTCGGATATACTTATGCTGAGTTAGAAACAAGCCTTCTTTGGTAGGGATGACCTCAACACCAAGGAAAAAAATGTAATGATCCCAAGTCTTTGATGGAGAATTTTTGTCCAAGTTGATCAATAATGCTTGCAACGAATGTCGAATTATTTCCAGTGAGAATCAAATCATCAACATACACCAAGCAATAGGCAAGTATAGAACCATCATGAAACACAAATAAAGAAGAATTAGATTTAGCATTGAGGAAACCAAATTCTAACAGTGCTTGTTTGAGGACAGAGTACTAAGCACGAGGTGCTTGTTTTATATTGCCTTTGTAAGACAGCAAACATGATTTGGTTTTTCCGGATTCCTAAAATCAGGTGGTTGCCTCATATATACTTTTTCAGTGAGATGCCCATGAAGAAAGGCATTATTGACATCTAATTGCCTTAGAGACCAACCTTGCATAACAGCAAGGGTTAATACAGTGCGTATGGTGACTGGTTTTACTACAGGACTGAATGTCTCTTTGTAATCCAATCCTGGTCTCTGATTGAACCCTTTTGCCACAAGTCTGGCCTTGAATTGATCAACAGATCCATCAACATGCCTCTGAATTCGAAACACCCACTTACAGCCAACAATATTACAATCACTCGGTGGTGGAACTAGTTGCCATGTATTGTGACGCATTAAAGCAGTCAATTTAGAGGACATGGCATCACGCCATCGTGAATCAGTGAGTGCTTCAGTAACACTCGTGGGTTCCAAGGAGGGTGGAAGAGGATGCTTAGTGACTGCAAATGATTTTTTTGGCTTATAAATATTGTTCATAGAACGGGTAGTCATGCGATGAGTGCACACTTCATTGTTTTCAGAAACATTGGATTCATGCACTTCTAATGGAGAAATTTGATTCGAAATCAAGGTAGAGGAAGAGGGGTTACTTGGTGAGGAGGCGGTTCAGGAGGTGACCTAGTTGCAGACGATGGCAAGACTTCAGCACCCAATATCGGAGATTCTAGAGCTTGAAGCAGAGCGAAGATGACTTTTGGCAACGAGATCACGACCGAGGGATTTTCTTGGACTGATGTAGGTGAGGTGGGCATGGGAGTTTTAGGCCTTGTGTTTTGAAAAGGGAAAGTCCCTTCGTGGAAGATGACATGCCGAGAGTGAATGAGCTTTCGTGTAATGGGCTCAAGGCATAGATATGCGTTTTGGGAGAGTGAGTAACCCACAAATGTACATGGTTGGGCCTTGGGCTCAAGTTTATGTTTGTTATATGGCCTAGTTAAGGGATAACATAGGCAGCCAAATTGCTTGAGCTTGATGTAATTTGAGATTTGTTTGAACAATTTTTCAAATGGAGATTGATTGTTCAATGTTGAGGTGGGCATGCGATTTATAAGATATGCAGCGGTTTGAAATGCGTATGACCAATATGAGAGAGGCATGTGAGCGTATGTGAGTAAGGTGAGACCAGTCTCAACAAGATGGCGATGTCGTCTTTCAGACATACCATTTTGTTGTGGAGTGTGGGGAGCGGTTGTGTAATGACTAATCCTATGGCCGGAAAGGTAAGATTTGAGGCCAATATATTCTCCACCATTATCGGAGTAAAGACTCTTTATTTTTTTATTAAACTTATTTTCCACAAGATTTCGGAATTGGAGAAAAATTGTTTGAACATTGGACTTATGAGTCATAGGATAGAGTCAGATATATTTGGTATAGTGGTCAACAAAAATAACATAATATTTTGAGCCATCAATACCAATTTCATGAGATGGACCCCAAACATCCGTGTAAATTAATTCCAGGGGAGTAGTGCTAATGAGACCTTAAGAATTAAACGGTTGACGATGAGATTTATTTTGAGAACATGAAGTGCAAAGAGATAGATGTCCATGCTTATTGGTGGGTAAAGAAAAAGCATAAATTAAATGACGAACAATTTTTGAAGATGGATGACCAAGTCTTTTGTGCCATCCATCGGTGGTAGTATGTTCATGAACATAGGCAACGACATTTTTGGAGTTTGCTTCTAGAGTCTCCGGAAATGGGTACACTCCATCTTCACATTCGCCTTTGAGTAGTGTCGCCCCCGTGATCCGATCATTCACCAAAAAATAAGTGGGATGAAATTCAAGGTAAATATTGTTATGCTTGGTAAAGTGGTGAACAAAAATAAGATTGTTTTGAATTGTGGGAACACAAAGGGTATCACGTAAATGAAAAACACGATTAGACGATGCAAGGGATAATGAACCAACATGAGATACAGGCAAACCTGATCCATCACCGATTACCACCTCATCAGTACCATCATATTCAGTGTTTATTGACAGATTAGAGAGGTCGGTGGTCATATTGTGAGATGCCGCCGAGTCAACTAGCCACTTTTGATTTTTTTATATTAAAATAGTAAACTGTTTTCTTAATTAGAACAGTAAACTATTTTTTTTTTGTTTAACAGTAACCTATTTTCTTTAATTAAACAGTAAACTGTTTTTATTTTTTATTAAACAATAGACTATTTTTTTAATTAAAACAGTAAAATGTTTTCTTGATTAAAACAGCAAACTGTTTTCTTTAATTAAATAGTAAACTGTTTTCTTTAATTAAACAGTAAACTATTTTTTTGATTAAAACAGTAAACTATTTTTTGGGCAGCTTTTGGCCGTATGGCCAATTTGATCACACCATTGGCACTTGGGCTTATATTTTCTGTAGCCCGAATTGGAGGAAGACTGCTGCGAGGGCCCATTTTTGTTGTGTCCGTTGTTGCCGCGGGGCTTGTTGGAGGAATACTTAGGGCTTTGTTTTTGCTGTCCAGGAGCTCCTCCTTGCCGATGAGAGTAATTGGCTGTCGGAACAAAGCTTGCTGCTGATTGATTCTCCAATCGTCGAAGGTAACTTTCATGACCTACAAGAAGATCATGTATTTCTTCAAATTTCAGAGAGGTCTCTCGAGCACGAATGGGTGCCACAATTTCTCTAAATTCGGGACCCAATCCATTGAGGATTTAAGTCATCATCCGAAACGGGATGATCAATGACTGCGAGTTCATCGGCAATCACTTTGATTGCTTGAAGGAATGCAATGACTGTGCGATTTCCACGAGTGATCAAGGTCAAATCCTCCTTGAGTTGCATCACACGCGTTCGTGATTTTCCCGCATATAAATGGGTAAGTGTTGCCCAAGCCTCATGAGATGTTTTGTATGCAGCAAGGAGTGGGGTAATAGTGGTGGAAGTGGAGGCAAGAATTGCGTGGAGGATGAGTTTGTCTTGGCGAACCCAGTGGGAGTTCGCGACTTTGGAGGCAGCGGAGTTCGTTCCATCAATGGTAGGACATTATTTGTCACCAGTGACAAAGTCAATGAGATCATAACCAATGAGCAATGCTTCAAATTGAGCCCTCCACTGAGGGAAGGTAGAAGGGGTGAGTTTTTCGTTAATGGTGGTTGCGGCATTGATGGTGATAATTGGAGAATCAGTGGTAGATGTAGGAATGGCAGCCATGTCGTAGGAAGCAAGAAAGGATAGACACGTTAGAGGTTTGTGGCTCTGATACCATAAAGAGAATGCACACTGCTATGATTTTGAATTTTGAACTTATAAATAATTTCTATTCATACTCTGTATATTTATACAATCAGAGAAGCATAATTTTAGGCGTACAAAATATGTAACTTAAAAGAAAATTTACAACACAATAAATGGTAATATTTACAAAAATAAAAAACTGATCCTAGAATCGTGGGAGGCGCAAAAATCTGGCAGTGTTTATTGCGGTAGCTGGACTTGAGTTGTCACTTGCTTGACTGATCGGGAAGCACAAAAAATCTGGCAGTGTTTATTGCGGTAGCTGGACTTGAGTTGTCACTTGCTTATTTTCTTCATTTTTCTTGATACCTTGGACTGCCTTTTGTATCAGGCTATATCAGAAAAGTATTAATTAACCAATCCCATTTTTTTTCCATCCTTTTATTGTGATTGCTTCTTGTTCGTATACGTTTACTATACATTCCACCAAATTCCTATTTCATAGCAGTCATCACAAACAAAATGGTTACATTCCTTCGATAGCAATCCAAGAGTACAGTTGATTAAATCCAGTAGAAAATCAGCATTCCACAGGGTTTGTGACTTCAGTATGTAATAGCCATTCTCTGTCACCAAGCCCCTCTGGCATATGGTATTCTATAGTCATATGTTAGCCTATATACACCCAAACAACCCAAGAGTGTCTGCAATCCAAAATTTCTTCTGACCTCTTGAGAGCAATATACCCTGTGATTTCACCTTTTGTCAATAGAAACTGGATGGTCTTTCACCTTTTTTACTCATAAAACTTCTAGATTGGATTGAGACTTCCTTTACTTTTTGGTCTGATTCAATAATTGATTTAGTGAAATAACCTGCATTGTTTCTAACCATAGGAAAGGGACATATGAATAAAAACTGTTCCAAGGTTACATCAGTTAATAAGTAACTCCAAGGTTGTATTTGGTGGTGAGAAACTCCATATCTTCAGCACTGCTCATTTGATTGAAAGAAATTCCAAGGCCACTTGTTTGTGGCATTTTCCAGGTTTGAGTTCTGATAATTGTATAATGTGTAATTTGTGGGAACCTAGATCAAGTTGGGAAAGAAAGAAGAAAGGCAACTCCTCCATTCATTTCAAATGAACCAGCCAATAGTTGGCAAGTTGATTCTTTCAATGAAGCTATGACTGCGCCATTTTATGCCATCTTCACCTTCAAGACCTTCCTGATAAAAATATCAGTCCTTACTGGGAGATCCATGTGGACCATCAGGAAATCATTTGCTGTATGCTGGTATTGGGCAGTATGATGATGATAGGCATTCAGGCAAGCAGGGAGATAATGGCAGCGACAAGGAGCATGCTCGTGCTCTCTGAGATGGCTTCTCATGTCGTTCATCTTTATGCAGCAGCGAAGTGGACTAGAAGCAAAGATATGGCAGTTTGACTAGAAAGATCATGAACAGAAACAATAAACTCACAGACATGTAGCCAGAATTTTATAGTTCTCATTTTGATCAGGAAAATCCTTCCAAATAATTTTTACTTTTTTTTTTTTTTGGATTCAGAAAGGTCATGACAAACTCTGGAGACATGAAAAATGAAGGCATAAAATTAATGAATCTAAACATTAATTCCTGATCAATTAGAGGTTTTTAATCTCATAACATTAAGACTATGGCTAGTGCCAAAGAATATAGACAGAGAGAAAACACAGTTAAAGAGGTAGCATCTAGGATTAGCTCAAGTCACATCTGATGACACTGCTTTCAACGTTTTAACTAATGGCTGAGCTAGAGTGAGAAACACAATAACCTTTCAATCATAGATGGCTTCTAAATCAAAGAGGTTCCAAGTCCAAAGAAAACAGAAGGTTCTCTTATCGGTTGTGCAAGGAGAAGCATTGGGCAATGGGAGCACTGCTTTTTGACAAATAGCACATCACTAAGAGTTGGTTGTTGAATGGGACCATTCTTCGGTCAGCAATCGTCAAAATATGCACTGTGTGGGCTCTATGATCTCCGCTCATGTGATGTTAGATCTGCCGGAGGACAACGAATCATCATCAAGACTTTCTAAAGTTTATGTTTCGCCATTTGCATTTTAGACATGAATAGTTCATAAAGGAGGTTGCAATTCCTAGTAGGTAAAGCTGGAATTTAGGCTGTGTCTTGTTTCAGATCTCCTAAAAGTAGGTTAGCAATGGTTTTCAACATCAACAGAAAAAGCCATGGCTGCTAACCTGAGATCATTGCGTTAATTCTAAATGTTGACTTAATAAGGATGCTCATTATGAACAAAGTGGAAGCATTTGAACTTTCGATGAGCTTTTAAGGTTGACAAGAACATATACATCTAAATTGACCTATGTTGATCGGTTTAATTATAATTTTTTTTTGTGAAACAGCTGCTAAAAAGTAAAGCGACAAGGAAATATGAATAGGAAAGTTTAACAGATGGTGACAATCATGTTTGGCCTTGCAAGATTCATTCATTTTGTGGTTGGCATTAATTAAACATTGAGTATTGAACTGAAAAGAAAAGATTATTTCACATTCTGGATTATTTCCATGTAGGAAATTCAGGACTGATGAGCCCATGTTGTAGTTAAAAGTTTAAATGACTTTAATGGTCCACATGGTACTACTAGGGTTGAAAGCTGTGTCCTTGACACCAAGATCAGCACATGGATCACCTCTGCATGCATCCAGTACCTGCAAGAATAAGAGACTTCCATGTCAAAACTGCAATTGTGGTGTCATATACCTCACATTACTCCAACAAGTTGAAGGCAAACAGTTTAGATTTTTATTAAAGAAGAAGGAAAAAAGAAAAGAGAATATGACATGGTCAAGACCCACATACAATTAGTGGCATGCTGTGATTTGAGCCTGTAGACCTAACTGGCATCTGAAAGTGAGCATGATAGGCCAAGCTTCATGACTTGTGCTTCAGTTATGGTCCCCAAACTGTCACAAGAACTCCAGATGGGTTGTGGATGTATGTGGCAGTGGCAGAATTGACTAACAGGTTAGGCTCAGATAGATTTGCATAGAGCTGACAAAGTAATTAAAAAAAAAATCTAGGTAGTCATTTAATAGACCTGGATATCCATCTAATCTTGCAATGACATATCAATCATAATCTAGTTTAAGTTGAGCTAAAACCTAATTGACCAACTTGCATCCATGCATTGCCTGAAAAAATTTAGAAATTGTAGGGGATTTGTGCATTAGCAGGTCCTTAGACTACCATATCCCTGTAAAACCTTTATTTCTTGCTTGATAGTTTTGGCTAGAAGTTTAATAGCTCAAGATTTAATCTTCATTTCACTCCTGCTTCCTGTAATATTTTGTCTTGTTAAACTTTCACATTTTATTGTCCTCTTTAGTTTTGATAATCTAGGGATAGAGTGTATATGATTTTCTCTACAGTTGACTTGCACATCATATGAAAACTATTTTATGCATCAAATTCTAGCAGAGTTTGAAAATCTCATGTAATGTAATCAACAATTTGTTAGACTTGAGAGACAGTGGCCCTTTTTCCAGCTACACATACATGATCTTTAGGACTACGAAGATGGGGTGGGGTAGGGCAGCACGGTTACATGATCCTCAATTGAGTTGGTACTCCTTAGGGCAAATTCCAAATAATTGAACCCGAGTATCTTGCAAAATAGAAAGTCATTCAGTCTGCTGCATTGTTCGTCTTCTTATAAATATGAATAGTCTTGAAAGACTGCAAGATGCCGATCATCCTCCTAATATCCCCCACGATGGGGTGGGAATCGTGAGCATAGGTCTGCTAATTTAATAAGCAACCGATAGCCATTTTAGAATCCCCTGCAAGAATTACATTAGGAGCCTTTCGGACTACAGCTATATAAACTAAGCCCTCTTAGGCTCATCTTATCTCTATAAGAGGGATAATTACATCAAAGAACCGACATCCTTCTGCAGCTACCAATGCAGGTCCCTCATTCCGAATCACGAATTCCGTACTACTATTAAAGTTGATCTTAAGAAAACCTAGAGATGGAGGCTTCAAGTGAAGTGTGCCACCCTCAAAGGCATACTAGATGTTTCACCAAAAAAGGAAAAAAAAGCACACTAGATGCTACCCTACTTATTATGATCCTGTATTGTATCCGAGGCCTCTTTTTTCCATCACAAGCAACATGGAGTAGAGTGTCCTTGTCCCCTATCTTCATGACAAAGACTCTCCCAAACACCTTACCAATAATAATCTTATCATGAAAGACAACCTATCCAACCTTCCAAACCTTAATCTACAACTCAATTATAAGGACTTTCATTCAGAAAAAACAACAAACAGGTGAAATAGCCTACTTTCCCAAACCATGCTGAACAAGGCTATAATGTTTAATTTGTATTCCCCTTTCACATCCAACGGTCAGTATCATAGGATCGGATCACAGGACGCATATCGTTCGGACGATCAACTTTGGGCGGCGCGGTCTGCACACGCGTTTTCCTTGCACGTGCCAGAAGCACGCGTCCCGGATTATAGCCGATGGCATGATGACACGTTGCACTTTCCGCTGCCCCAGCGGTCCTCGACAACCCCCGTTGCCTCCCGGGCCCCACCGTGTACGGCTATATTAGATAGTTTCAGATGTTCCGCAGGAACCGTTGAAATTACTGAAGTTTGGTGCACTGGGCCCTGATGGGCCATCCATGGATCGCGAAATTGAGTGACTGATTCTTGTAATAAAGTTGTTCCTGAGAAGTATCTGCGCAGAGATCTCGGTTTGGTCCCCCGCTCGCCAGCGGCGCATGAAAGGTGGCGTCCGTTAGCCGATGCAGTTAGTAACGCCGTTTATCCCTATCCTAATCAACCGTTAATTACCGTTAGGTAGAAAATAACGGGCAGCTCTTTTGTCGTAGAAATTTGATTATTATAAATTGAGCTGGCATAATTAATTTAGTTACTATAAAAGGAAAGGCAGAAAACAAAAGCAGTGAAACAATGGCCATGAAGAATGGTTCAGGTGATCCTTTTTTTTTTTGCATCTATATATATATGCACGGATATTTAAGCGATAGCCAGAGTTACAATAATTTGACTTGGCTTTTTAACTATTTATATATTCAATTAGAATATTTAAAATTTAAAAATATTTTATTTTATAATTAATTAACATAATCAAAAAATAGTTACTACCCCAATAATTCTTTTATTATTTGCTACTTTATAGTTCACTTTTGATCATAATAGCAATTATTCTATATTATAATAACTGTATAAACATGTTGTTACTTTATTATAAATATAAAATATCACTTTAATAGTGTTTCTTTTCTATTACTGCAAATTGGAATCAGCATCAAACTTATGAGTTTTGCACAAAATATAAGATGGATCAGTAGTACATTAGAAATTTTAATATTTATTTTACTTATATGGTTTGGCAAAAATATTTTTACCTTATTATCATCAAAAAAAATATTATTACAACCTTGTTACTCAAATTATAATATTTTTTGAGTTTGTAAAGAGATTTGAATTTATATTATTATATTTGAAAATTTTGAGAAGTTATTTAGTAGCCGGGTGTTGAGAATTATTTGCTTCTTCTCTATTAGGATATCTATGGTAGCCGTTACGATGAAAAAACGGCCGTCATCTTTAAGTTTAACCATACGTACTGAGCCGGAGTCTACTACGTACGTACTAAGCCGAAACGCAACGAAATAATATACGGCCAGCTGCCTGTATCTAGGGGCGGTTTCTCGCGAATCTCGTGACCGGTTGCCGTTGAGATCGCCTCATCCACCGGAAACATGAAAACCGGATCCCATCACCGCAGTGAGCTTACCACATCCTGTCCGTGATTGTCGATTGACCGGAACGTAACGGAAACGGACCTTTCTTTCCTTCATTCGGCAAGTTTTAGAGGCGACGCAAAACGGTTGGGAAGAGGACGCGCGTGGAAATAGTGGACGCGAGCCCCCGAATTAAACCCGATTTAAAACCCACTCCTCTTTTTCCTAAAAAATCCGACAATGTCGAGCTCCCAAAAAAATAAATGATGTAGAGCGGCATGGCCGCCAGCTGAAACGCTACTGCGAAACCGAGGAGAAGCACTCTCTCTCCCTCTCTGAAAACCTAGAGAAAAGGGAGAAGAATTCGTGAAAAAATCGTCGGAGGGGGCGATGGGGAGATCGAAGAGATCCTGCTTGAGGATGATTGCTTGCACTGGCGGCGCGGATGTGGATGACGACGGGGATAATTCGATGGCTGAGGTAATTGCTTCTCTTTGTCGCGGTCTCTTCTTTGTTCGTTTTGCTGTGCATTGCTGTTTGATTGGAGGGTTGAAGCTTGTTTCTTGTTCTTTAGTTGTGAATTTGGTGGAGGCTTAGATGAGGTTATGAGAGTGGCGTGGTGGGTTTGGTTGTGGTTGAGTTGGAACTGTGGGGATTGTGGTGGAATTTGGGTAAAGTTTGATCTTTTTACTGGCTTGGGTTTGTTTTGGATAGTTACCAGATCCATGGATGTGGATGCTCAAAAAAGGTGCAGAGGTCTCATAAAAATATCATTTTTGTCCTTTTCTCTTTCCCTCCCTATTTCTCTTGCGATGGGTGTCTGGGTTCTATTAGGAGTTGCTACTGGGCTGCATTGAGAGGCACATTGTTTGTTTCTAAGTGTTGATTTTTCTCTCTGCTGTGAGTACTGCCCTTCGGGAAGAGGACCGGGAATTGATCGGGGTGCTGGAATGCATTGATTTGGGAAATTGGTTACTTGTGCATGTTTTTCATGATTAAATGTTGGTGCTGCTTAAGTGGATGTTCTGTTCGTTTTGGATCTGAAAGAGAGATTAGGTTTGTGATTATTTTTCTCATAATTTTTGGGAGAAAAGAATTGATGTTGATGTTATAATTTTAATTTGATCCAAAAGTTTAATGTAGCCAACAACTGTGTTTTGTAATCTTTGATCCCTTGGGAACACCCCATTACTAGATCTGGCTGGGACAATTTATGAGATGTTCCTTAAACCTGATGGATCGGATGTAGGGGCTTGTCAGGAACTGCAGGCACGGTTGGGAAATGATGTGTTGATTGAGCAGGACTGTGGCGGTTGATCTTAATTATTTACTAAGAAAATGTGAGAGAGAAGAAAAAAAAAGAAACACAATTAAGTTGTCCAGCACCATGGATCTGAGTTCGAGAATGTCTTTGCTTGGATTTTGCATGAGTTGGAAAATACTGGGAGATAATTGGCACAACACTGAATTGGTTTGGTGATTGTGTTAGCTTATACAACTTTATATGAGCATCTTGTAAGTTTTTCTCAAATTGAGGACGCAGTTAACACTTGCCTAATTGGTGAATAATTTGTCCTCATCAGAGACATACGAGTCATGACAACATAATACCAAAATAATATAACTTGAGCACTGCATGTGGATTTCTTCCTCTGTCCTTCCTTGTTACAATAAAAGTTGGCAGCATGTGAAGCTTCAGATAGGCTGATTCCTCCATTGCTTGTCCCATGTTATCTTATTATTATTATTTACTGATTTGAAGCTTCCTGACTTTAATCCATTCTTTCTCAGAGCAAAACTTCATCAGATAGACGCCGATGGAGTTTCCGAAAGAGATCAACCAGGCACAGAGTGCTAAGCAATAGTGTGGTCTCAGATCCTGTGTCTGTCAGCTATAACAAGGAAAGCATACAAGTCCCGACGAATACTTTTGATTCTCCAATATATTCTTCTATTCCAGGAAAAAAACCCACAGAACAAAAGATAAATGAAACCTTCCCCTTACCATCTGCTGTCATGAATTCTGGAGTAGCTAATCTGCTGGCAACTGATGAAAATTCCATTGCCAATGACATCCACCTCGATGAATCTGTTGTTATTGTCATTCAGGCTGCCACTCGGGGATTCTTGGTATATTCTTTTCTCAGTTGCAATTGCTTTGCGTATTTTCCAAGGGTTTGTATTATATTTCTCTGATTTCCTGTGAATGTGTTCAGGCTAGGAGAGGATTACAAAAACTTAAGAGTGTTGTCAAATTGCAAGCTGCTGTACGTGGACATTTGGTTAGAAGACAGGCCATTGGAACATTGCGTTGTGTCCAAGCCATTGTAAAATTGCAAGCATTTGTGCGAGCTCGTCATAAATGTCAATTAGTTGAGAAGTTAGCTGCACAAGAGAATAAGCTCCAGGTACATTCCCAGAGATCAAGACTATTGGTAAAGTCCTTTTTGCTTCACTAATTATTGATTCACATCATAGAGCAGAATGACCTTGGGGTTGCATAAAATATTTTATTTCACTATTTTTAAATAATTATGTTCTAAATTACAACAAAGATTCCATTATTCTATTATAAGAATTTATGAGCAGCCTCTTTCTAGCCTTAGATTACAATCAAAGATCTTAGCCAATGCAACTCTTGATCTTGGCAGGACTCACCTTGTAAGTCTGCTGACTCAGTTCTGACCCTACCATCACATTATTAGCAAATGTGTTGTGGCTGACTGTGATTGGGATTTGGATAATCTTGTTATTTTTATATTTTCTCGTCCTATGTTTCCTATTCAAGCTGCAACATATATTCATCTCTCCTGGAATCGGTCATAAATAACTCTGGCTTATTCAACTTTCATTAGAGGATTAATTTTTGATTGCATTTTGAGAAGAGGGTGAAGGGTTGCTTAAAGTAGTATTTGTATTTATCAATAGACTGAGCTATGTGCCACATTGTTCAATATTTGTCATCATATGCTATGAAAATGCTTTCTTCTTCTTGTGAAGCATTATATTTGTTGTTTTATGTCTTACCAGATTGATATTTTCCGGGTGCAGGAGAAGGAAAATTCTTGCATAAAACCAAACAAAACATATTCCTCAACTAAGATACTCCTTTCAAATGGATTTGCTCATCAGGTACGAGCACTCTATCTTTTTGACAAGTTCACCATTGTAACAGTGGTTTGTAATCTTAATATTTTTTTCCTTTAAAATTAATTTACATGTTTCCGTTTTATCAAGCTTTTGGAGGCTGCGCCAAAGAAAAAACCCATTCACATAAAATGTGATGCCTCAAAATCTGATGATTCGGCATGGAAATGGTTGGAGAGGTGGATGGCCGTTACTTCATCAGATATAGGGCAGCAGCTGGAGAAAAAGTTTAATCAGGGTTGTCAGGGACGAGAAGAAAACACGGAGTTGGTTGATTTCGAAGCAAGCAAGGAGGTTCCACCTGCAGTCTTTATGTCATATGATGCAGAGTTTGCTCCAGAGGAAATAAGAGTGCTAGCTAATGGCAAAGGGGTTGTTACAGCTAAAAATTCTGGTACCTTGAAGTTTGAGGCTCCAATATCTGTTCCAGATAATTGCTCAATTTCATTGGTGAAGGATGACCAGGAAAAAACTCAGTTCAAAAATGAGACTTTGGGTATCACACAAGAGAATCATATGAAGATTGAAAATGTTAATGAAACAACTACAGATTCTCTCTCAAGTCAAAAGCATTTGAAATCAAATTCAGCTGAAAAAATAGTGCTTGATGATGTTTCTGAGAAGCCTGATTTTGACTGCAATGGCCTGAAGAATACTTCTAACAGTGCAGTCTTTGAGCCGGTAGGAACTGAAGGAAAGAAGCTTGTACAGGGGTTGAGAAAACCATGCAATCCAGCATTTGCTGCTGCACAGTCAAAATTCGAAGTGCCGACCTCAAGCTCTTCTATCAGCAGGTGTAGTAATTCTGCTTATCAAGATGCTACAGCCAAGTCAAAATTAGATAGTTATCATTTTCAGATAGATGCTTCAAAAGAGAGTAAGGACATAAGCTTTACAGAGAACAGTGTATCTTGTGATCCAAGAGTTCAAATTGCTGCTTCAGAATGCGACACTGAAATTTCTATCTCCTCCACACTCGACTCACCAGACAGATCTGAAACTGAAGGTGGGGAAATTGTCCTAGAAATTGGATCTTTGGAGAAAGGGCACCATGATGTCAGTGGTGATGCTGATACTGATCTTAATCTTAAAATGAAGACTGAAGACAAGAACTCTTCCTTTGATTCGGAGGTCCTTCAGCCGCAACAACCTGAGGAAAGTGCTGGAAATCTACTCAACTCAACTGCTGCCAATGATGTAGTGCAGGTGGAACAACAGCCCGCTGAGCCAACCACAGCAGATATGCCGACTCAACTGGAAAATTCTGTAGATCCACAGATGCGGTTATCACTAGAAGGAACCCCCAAAAGCTGTACAACAGTCACTGAGGCACATGGAACACCATCAAGTCAGATATCGGTAAATGCCAAAAAGAGCAAAAAAGATGATAATATGCCTATTCAAAAGCAAAGATCTCAACTGGCAGGCAAGAGGTCACCATCTAATCCAAACAATGATTCAGGTGGAAGGACTGAACAATTGACAAGGGATTCAAAGAATGCAAAGAGGCGCAGCTCATTCGGGATGGCTAAACCGGATCATGTTGATCATGAACACAGGATCAGCAGTAGCAATTCCCTTCCAAGTTACATGCAAGCCACCAAGTCTGCAAGGGCTAAGGCCCATGCAAGTATTTCTCCAAAATTGAGCCCTGATGTGCATGATAATCAAATGAAGAAAAGACATTCCTTACCTATGGCGAATGACAAACAAGGTTCCTCCCCACGCATGCAGAGGTCAACATCACAAGCACAACAGTATTCAAAGGGCAATGCCACTCATTCTCCTCATAATTCTGCAGGTAACTTGTCAATATTCCGTCCACTTCTATCATGCACTGCAGATGCTAGATTTGTTTAGTTTGCTAATCCAACTAATTTAGATTTATCTAATGCTCAATGCCATCTAGTATAGTGCCCTGTAATGAATTGTTTGATGGGATCATTCTAATTGGCAAACGTCCGTTAACCATTGTGGATGCTGATTAACCTAGCTCTTTTAACATGTACAATCTTTATCTTATGTTTCTTTTTTTTGGCATTATGTTCTGTTAGCGGTACTACAATCTTTTAGCTGGAATAGATCTTACCCCTCGTATGTCATCTGTTGTAGTCCACTTACAGCTGGATAAACTTTCATCAAATTTGTTTGTAAAATCACTGAATAAGCAAAGCTTCAGATATTAATTTACAATCACTTTGGACTTTAAAATTTGTAATCATAAAACAACAATATCAATTTTTTATTTATAACATTTGTGGTCACACCAAGTTAGGAGCACTGGATTTAAGTGAAATCAAATAGTTGTCCTATTATACTCCTGTGGCTCAAGTTTGCTGACAGTAGAAATGGCATTGTTGATGCCAACTTTAACACAGAAGCTGAGGAAATTGCAAGTTGCAGAACTTGTTCACAGTTTTTGGCACTACCATGATAGCTGACAGTGTAGTGCATTAACGAGTAAATTTAAACATGCATCATCAAGTTATAGTTCCTTTAAACAATTCTAATATTGAAATTCATCCTAGGTGAATCAAACATCCTGCTATTCTAGGATTACAATATAAGAATTTTCTAAATATTAACTGTTTAGATTTGGAAAGCATGCACTTTCTTTGGACTGGCAAATAGCTGTGTATTACATATTTCATAAAACAAACAATAAATAAAATATGAATATTAACTACTGCTTTTTAAATTTAGTTATCTATTTATAATCAATTATATAGTATTCCTGATAGAAAATGAAGAGCTTTATACCCTAGACCTGAATATTCTAATAAAACAAAATAAATGAAATAAAAAAAATAAAAAAGATAAAAACAAAGTCAAATATATATAAAATTATAATAGAACATAAAATAAAAAATGTAAAGTATGAAACATGAAGCGGTTAAATAAAAAATAGTTAAATACAAAACAAAAATGAAACAAGAAGACAAACAAGAGCTGAGGAAATAAAAAATAAATTTAACAAATGCCCACCGTGGGGCTCGAACCCACGACCACAAGGTTAAGAGCCTTGCGCTCTACCAACTGAGCTAGACGGGCAACCATGAAATGCAAGCAATACGGAAATAAAAAACTGAAATATTAGGAAAACTGAGAACATGGACATTGAGGGAGAACTTTTCTTTTTTTTGGTGGGGGGCGCGGGGTGTTAGGTCTATTAGGAGATTGGGAAATGAGGAAAAAATAAAGAATACCTGTGGTGGATGTTAGAAAGATGAAAAACATATACAAAATAGGGTGAGAGTTTTTCAATGTTCACTTAACTATATCCTTATGTGATAATAATAAAAGCTAAATTACATGTAATATATAAAAATGACAAATTGACACTCTTTTGAAATTCCAAAACCTCTTTTTGATATGGCACCGAAGTTCAAATTCATCCATCCTGTTCATCTTGAGTCTGGGCATTCCTTGAGTGAACATGTTCTTAAGCTGTAATTTTGCTATTAACCTGATTATTAATAACTACCCTCTTTGTTCGACCTTACTGATATCTTGATCATTGTCTCACATCTTGAAATCTCTGTTTTCAGAGAGGAGATGGCAAAGATGACCAAGCCTTCTGAGCAACATATGATCTGAACTCATCCTAAAAATATTATGGATTTCATGTCAAATGGAAGGTTAGCTAATTCAGTCATGTTTCCGATACATCTTGTGCTTTTGTTATTAGCATATGGTGTGAATGGTGTGAGTGATGGGCAAGGAGCAGATCAAGATTACATGATGTACATTATTGTTTAACATAAGCTTCTGCCCATAGTTTTCTATGTTAGCATGCGTTTTTTGTGATATGCGGCTGGGTTCGGGGGAGTTGTTTGTGCTTCCATAGGCAACCCTGATGTGTTGGGTTTTGATTGTAATAAATTGAGACAACCTTTTGTCGTTAATATTGTCAGATCAAGCAGGACCAAGGTGTCGATCAAACCATCTTCAAGACACAGTCTCATGGTTCAAATCTACCAGGGGAATGATATTTTTTTATGTTTCTCTTTTTCTTAAACCCATCACCAATGTGGATACTTGGATACTTGATGTTGCAGTAGTTTAACATTTCTTTTTCTTGATTCAGTGAACCGTACACTGAATTCGGACTCCTTCCAGCATTGTGTTTTGGTAGTTGGTATTCTCAGCACTAGACGTAGTGCTGAGAATTTTCCTGTGGTTAGAGAGGAATGAATCCAAGGGGGGCGAGCAGCGTACTCGTTCAATTGAGCATTTCCTCGGCCTCTCACCACATACCATTTCCCCCTTAGGGCAATGGATGAGGACTTTTCAAAGTTTTTGCAAAATCTAAAGGGCTTGGATTCGGTGCAGGCAATTTGAATAGGCAAAGAGGCATCCAATCAGCATTGCAGAGTGCCCATTGATGTCTCAGTATTTTCCGTATCACTTGAAGGTGAATCAATCATCAAATGGGGATTGAGAAAATCTAGATATCCTCTAATGTTTTCCACATTCATCCCTTAAAACAGGAAAGTTCGATCATCAACTATTTTACCCCCGGATGTGTGAAGAAACCAAAAAAGCATCCATGGCGAAATACCATAGAAGAGTGAAAGAAGGAAAGAGTCAGAGAAGGGTATGTGCACTTTGTGCATCCCAATTTCCAGAAGGCCACGTTAACACTAATTAGTAGTAGGGAGCGGAGCAATGATGTTTAGAACTCTTTAAATCGCCTGCAGGTGAATCTATCATCAAATGGGGATCGAGGGAATCGTCCCTCTAATATTTTCCCCCTTCACATGTTTAAATGAAAATGCTCTCATCAACTATCATCCACAAACTATAAATTTTTGATAAAACAATATAAAACTAATCACAGATGATTATAAATAAGTATGCGGATAAAGATACTTCTAAAACGATATTCTATTTAGTACACGAGAAGCCTTGATTGTCAAGTTTTTATATTCCTTGGATATGCAACACATATAGTATTAAAAATTTGCCTTATCTTTAAGGATAGTTTCATTCATTTGCTGATTTAAAAAAATAAATATTTGGCACACCATATAAATAAAAGTGAAAATCTTTATAATCATAATAAAATTGAAAACTTTTCTTGACACCCGACAATTGCATTTTTTTCATTGGATACTTAACACCATTTGTGGTCATCATCTCTTTTATTTGATTTGGTGTAGGCGTCCTTGTATTGAATATGCAAGATATCTCATGGATCAATTCAAGGATAGATTATTTGAATATATTAATTCTAAATAATTATAGAATAGGTTAATTTAACAAAAGAAAAATAGTTAAAAGGAAATAATATTGAAACTTGCCCTAGTAAAGTTTCAAGTATCCTGAATTTTTAATCCAAAAATTATTAATACTATGCAACTTACATCTAATTGAGTATCTTTATATAATAAATTTTGCATGCCAATAAATAAAGTAAAAAAAATAAACAAAAATCGATCCATTTTCTGGTCTTAGAATAAGTTTAAGATACCATGTGGATACAATTCGATTTACTACACCTTGTCCATTTAGAACATGAAACTAACTTTAATCCTTATAGGAAATTCTATTGTTAATAGATTTTTCAAGGCTTTTTATTTTCCTCCAATATCTCGCAAGTCATCTCATTTGATGTTATAATGTTTCACATGCTTTTGAAAATACTTCTGTCTATACGATGGCTTTTAAGACAAGCACCCTTCGGAAAAAAAAATGTAAGTAGAGCATAGGGAAAAACTAAGCCAGTCTTGCAATCGAAAGAGATTAAAATCATAAATTATGCATGTTATGCTTACATGACAAGCAAAGTAAACATGAGTAATGCTGGCATTACTAGCCATCTGGATGGCAACATTACGAGTACAAATAGATCAAGATGTCAGGTGGATGATCTTCTATAGGGTAGTGGATATAGTTTAGCTTGACCTTTTTCGGTAGACAGTTCTCAGAAAAATAGCAGAAGCTATGTTATGATAAAAACTGTAGTATAATATGATATGAAAAAAATCTCTTTTTTCCAGAAAGAAACAGTTCTCTGACAGGTTGGTACCAGCAAGCACCTAATGTATATTTCCAGCAATATAAACTACATCGCAAAATGTTTCAAATTTGAGGAGGATGAATAAAACAGTGCACACTGATGATTCCAACTAGAAAATTGGAGGCCACTATTTAGAATAAGTGCAAAAAGAGCAGGTATGTTCCCAATATCCAAACAACATTTCTATGTGCAAAAAAGTTCAGACAACTTAGTAGGGGAAATTTGAAGGTAAGAGGAAAGTGGACCTGTTAATTTGACAGCCAGATCAGCAGATCCCAGATAAAGTTAGGTGTATTAAATTGGTAAGCTTCGACATCATTACTCACCCCTGAGCACTGCAGAGAGGCTTCACCAAGCAGAATGCAATGCAAGTAGCCTCAGAAATACTTTAAGCTCAATCACTTGATTGTCAATATTTAGTGATTAGCAATGGGAAAGACCTAGACAAAGCCAGGAGGTTCCCTAACTAATAAGGTGAAAGTTCAGCTTGATATCAAAATTATGAAAAGAGCATGGATTGACATTCCTAGTTGAAATACATTTTCATGGTATTGTACCACATGGAAAGAATCTAAACAACAAATCCTATATATGTAACATTTAAATTGATTTGAACAATATTGTCCTTATCCTTCTCGACTGAACAAAAAATAGGAGGAAAAAATCTACCTCTACTGTTCAACAAGGATGAGTGTTAATTAAAGTTTCTTCAACAGCAGTAGATTCATGATGAACTGTTCACGTGGAAAGACAGCGAAATCACGATTCAACCAAGTCAAATGTGCTGCAAAACAGCTTGAATCAGGTTGTCCTATAAAATCCACACGAACCCGGATCACTGGAAAAATATGCTTCCAACATCTCAAGACAGAATTATCAATTTTTGGGACAAAATTGGACATTTAAGAAACTCACAGCAGACTTAGAGGAAATCCAACAGCCAAGTTGTACATCATATGCTATAATAATTTCAACAGACCCCTGTAAATTTTTTCCCTATAGTAGATACTTCGACAAAGGATCACTAAAGTTGTGTCTAACATTTCTGAACCATGCCTCGAAACTTCTCAGTCAACTTCCTGAGCAACATAAAATTTATAATTCCCCAGCTGACTCTTCATTCTCCAACTTATTTTCTCATTTAAAGATTCTATAGTAGAGAAAAAGTAATTTTGCTTACTTCCTTTGTTTCAGGTTTCACCTAAAACCAATTGGTTTTCAAACAATATTGATCAGTTTTGGCCAAGATCAAGCTGAAACTAACCTGCAGTTTTGGTCATATTCTTCCAGTTTCGGTGGTCTCAGACCGTTTGGCCGAAACAAGATTGGAAACGATTTTTATTCATTATTTGTATTTAGTATCATTTTAGTATAAATTTCTTAATTTCTTTAAATCCATTTAGGAAATTATTGTTGATTCTAAGCTCTTGCTCAATTTTTCTAAGTTAAAAAAAAAAGGTTTGGCTTGCATAGTAGAATTCCTCATCTGTGAGTAGGTACTTCTAGCAATTCTATCTTTACTTTCAAAGTTATAAAATTTACTATGTTACTTCTCACCAACTAGAAATTTTCATGAAATAATTATTCCTGCTCAAACAAATTCATGCTCCAATATTGGATAAACCATTCACATTGTTCGAGTTTCTTCCTTCTCAAATTACTTTGATGGGTTACTTTTAAGCCACGGAAAGCAAATCTGCAGCCTCCACTTCCAAGAAGAAGAAGAAGATGATGAAAATGTCAAGTGACTACCTTGCTTAAGCCAGGATGCCTAACAAATTTCGCTTGGAAAGGCCAAAGAATTCAAACAACATGGGGGAATAAAAGCCCCAACTCTAATTTTTTGCAAATCTAATGCGACAGAAATCATCATTAACAAGGCCATGTTAATGTCTGGTTATCTTTTATGTTTTTACATTTTATTTTTTAAAGAAATTCACATTATTATGCATAATAATTAATTTTTTATCAAACAACTGAAACATATATTAAACTTTGAAATGATGTTCACATGAATCTTTTTATCGTTTTTGTTGGTTTTTAACATGGTTTATATTATAATATCAAACTTTCAGCTTAAAACATTGAAAACATGCATCCACTGATCATAAACATTACAAAAAACCCCAAATTTTTGTATGTTTCCATGGCTTGCTTCTTTTTTTTTTTATAATTTTCCTCCTGACTTTTTTTGATCAAAGCTCCAGAAGTCAGACGGAAACTCCCCAAAGCACAAAAGCAATCAAAATTAAACTAAATGGGTCTAGCTGAACTGTAACTAAACCAAGTTTCTAAACCTTCCTTTCTTCACTTTCCTTTCCATGATACTTGCAGCTGCTCTTATGCTTGTTCCTACTGTCAACAGATCATTTTGCAATCCAACCTAGAAAAAACATTTGAATCCAACATATGAAAGACATATAACATCCAAAACAACCTTACATCTAGCTATTTTTTTCTCCTTTATTTGATATCTATTTTCTTTCCGTTTTCCTCAGATCAGATGGAAATCTGATTGCATACCTGATTACATCCACCATCCATATTCTTTGAGACTTAAATTGGCATTCAAACTTTCCACTATATAAACCCTTTTCTTCTCATATTTGTCCTGCTGCAGATCTCACAACAGCAAACCTCTAAATCTCTATGATTATATCATTCAGCCTGCATTTGCTTATCTAAATAAAAAAAAGATCAGACCGAATAAGCACCTCCTACTACCGTCAAATCATGCACACTAGACAAGCCAAGTCTATATACACCTCTGAAAGGGAATAATCCTCCTAGACAGTGACCAAATTGTAGCAATACAAGTTCTGTGTCAGATTCTGATCAGATACACAATTCCCAAGAACAAAAATAAGAAAATAAGAAAGTGAAACAAAGAAACATAGCAGTCCAAAAGTGGTATTAACGATGGCAGCATCCGCAACTTACAAGACTAATGTCAATCAAGAAGACTCATTATCCTACATATGAAAACAAACCAATCAACAAGGAGTTCGCTTGTGGTAAAGCCTTTGGAATTGCATTGACTCTTAGACTTTTATACAGAACAATGTGAAACTTGGAGTCGGAAGCAACTGATTGGATCAGATCCAAATCTTTTCATACAAAGACGTAGGAGGAGCACATACAGTTAAGCCTAAGCATGAACAGAGGATAACACTGAATCATTAACAGACAAACACCTTGGAGTCAGTTCCAGATATGAAGATTGGACAAGAACATGAATGCACACAAAGCCAAGCTGACGGAGATTATCTACAATACAAAAACCCATAACAGGCCACATACCCAGCAAGAGGTTCTCTTATTAAAAAGCATTTGGAACTGCAGATGGAGCAGTAGATTAGCCGAAAGAACAAAGTACATCAGATCAGATCCAAATCTTTATAAGCTATACAATTAGCCTTACAGTAGGGAGAAAAACTTCAAACAGATGATACCATATACGATCCAATCTCTCTGCTACCACCTTCAGATGAACAATGCATGTTGTAACATAACGAGACCCAGAGCAACAGATCCAGCAATTATGCATCGATAAATAAATTAATCAATAAATTAATAACAACTTTTAATCTCAAAAAAATAACAACTTTTAGTATTAATAATCAAAGGAAATTACCAGAACAAAACAAAGACACAGAGAACGTCTACTTCATCGATCAAAGAAAGAAATATCACAGCAGAATTTTAAACACTAACCACATGTCCCCAGAAAAACACAGATATTAATATCATTGAAAAATTATAACTTTCTTATCTAAGACGAATCCAACCGAAATTTAAAGGGAAGGACGAGGAAGATTTGCAACTGAATGAGGCCCATTTCTCTATGGTTGCTGCTGGGCATCGATGTATCCAGCGTCAACCAGCACCTTCTCCCTCTTGGCGAGCTCAATGTCCTGGTCCACCATCATCTTGACCAGCTCCTGGAATCCGACCTTGGGCTTCCACCCGAGCACCTTCCTCGCCTTGGACGAATCCCCCTTCAAGCTATCGACCTCTGCCGGGCGGAAGTACCTCTTGTCGATCACCACATGGTCCTTCCAGTCGAGCCCGACATACCCGAAGGCGGCCTCGAGGAACTCCTGCACAGTGTGAGACTCGTCAGTGGCAACGACGTAGTCGCCAGGCTCGTCCTGCTGCAGCATGAGCCACATAGCCTCGACGTAGTCCCCGGCGAACCCCCAGTCCCTCGCGGCGGAGAGATTGCCGAGGAAAAGCTTGGTCTGGAGGCCGACGCGGATGCGGCCGACGGCGCGGGTGATCTTGCGGGTGACGAAGTTCTCCCCGCGACGGGGGCTCTCGTGGTTGAAGAGGATGCCGTTGCAGGCGAAGAGGCCGTAGGCCTCGCGGTAGTTGACGGTGTACCAGTGGGCGGCGACCTTGGCGGCGGCGTATGGGGAGCGGGGGTGGAAGGCGGAGGACTCGGACTGAGGCGGGGGTGTGGATCCGAACATCTCGGAGGAGCCGGCCTGGTAGTAGCGGATGGGCTTGCCGGAGGAGGAGGAGGAGGAGCGGACGGCCTCGAGGAGGCGGAGGGAGCCGGTGGCGACGACGTCGGCTGTGTAGTCTGGGATCTCGAAGGAGACGGCGACGTGCGACTGGGCGGCGAGGTTGTAGACCTCATCGGGGAGGAGGACGTCGACCCATCGGCGGAGGGACGAGGCGTCGGAGAGGTCGGCGTAGTGGAGCTTCATCCGGGCCTTGGAGGAGTTGTGGGGGTCCACGTACAGGTGGTCCAGCCGGGCCGTGTTGAAGTTGGACGACCGCCGGATCAGGCCGTGGACTTCGTAGCCTTTGCCGAGGAGGAATTCGGTCAGGTAGGATCCGTCCTGGCCGGTGATGCCGGCGATCAGCGCCACCTTCCGCCGCTCCGGCACCGCCGCCGGGATCGAGGAGGAGGCCAATGGGCCGTTGTTGAATTCGGATCCGGCGGCGCCGGCGGAGTCGGAGGACGCCATTGGGTTGTTTCTTTCCTTTCTTCCCCTAATCGAGATCTGGAGAGGGCGGTGGGAATGGGGTTTAGTTCGACTTCAGATCCGGAGGGGGATAGAGGAATTTATGGGAAACTTGGGGGGGTCGTGGGGATGGACTTCTCCGTAAAATTTACGAGGGGAATTGGGAATGGCAAGGGAGGAGAGGGAGCGGGTCAAGCAGGGGGACCACCAAGCGCGTTTCCGCCCTAAGTGAAGGAAGAATTAGGGGATACGGCCATACAAGTGGCGGCTCGGACCGAGAGCTGCAAATCTCTATTCAACCAGAGACTGCAGAAGATCTTGGCTTTTGTGAGCAGAAATTCCTGCTAAGATCTTGACTCTCTTCCATGCCTTCTCCATACCTATTAATTATATTTTTTTATTATTTTAAAATTAATATTTATATATATATTCTTATAAAATACTTGTATTACTATTTTATTCTTTATTATTATTATTTTTGCTAATATACCCACAGCATTTAACGTTGTTGAAAAATTAAAATGATTAAAATATTCATAAAGTGATAGCGATAGAAGATAAAAAAGTAATTTCAAAATTTTATATGATTTTTAATTCAAATAAATATGGTTTTTATTAATCGTGATAGAAGAACTGCTGTATTAGGATCATTTGTGCAAAAACAGTATTTTATGAGAATAAAAAAATAAATATAAATTTTAAGAGGGTATTCATGTAAATTTAAATTTTTAGAAGGATATTTATGTAAAAAAAATCTTAATTATAAATATTATCAATCTTATCTTGAATCATAATTATTTAGCAGTTAGGAACTCTTTCCAAAAAAACAATATGAGGAAGCAATATGATAAAATGATTGACCCTCTTTTTTTACATTTTTTTGTGTATAGTCCATTTAGCATTTGAGATTGTGACACCAGTTCTTCTTCTACCATGATTTCCATATAGTCTTTTTTGATGCATTTCATGTGTCAAGTTCTAGTATGTAGATCATCAAGAGATTATATGGATCTTACACTAGCCAATCTTGATAGTGTATGTATGGTCATCAAGTATATTACATTAAGCAAGCATTGATACTTGCTCCATTAAAAAACAACACCAAGTTTCATGACTTACTTTTTTGCATTTATTTATTTATTTTTATTTTGCTAGGATGGATAACTCATATCAGAACATATACTCAATAAAATCAGAACATAAAAAGCAATCCAAGAGAAGGTCCTGATAATGGAAGCATAAATGAGACCATGCTACAATGTATCTAAAAATATTTTTCATGGAAGATGGCTGATTTTTTATCAAAGGAAGGAGAAAAAAATTGATGACTCTCAAAGTCATGCATACAAGTTTCAGCCTCAGGTCATGCATGCTAATTTTTACTTCTCTTGGCACTAGTTCACTTATATTATATATCATAATTCACTTATATTATAAATCACATGGAGTCAAGAAGCAACAAGTTGTCTTTTGAGATTTGCATCTTTCTTCATGAGAAGTTTACTCCCTATGGACTGAGTTTGACCCTTAAGCATTGATTATCGCACGTTAACAAAATCTATCAGTCACTTCCTTTGTCAAACTAAGGGAGTCAGCAATCACTCCTATAAAGTATAAACAAATATATCGACTTCCTTGATTTTTTTTGTTGAAAAAATATATTTTATTATGCATT